>NW_012108130.1:670762-834794 GCF_000951045.1 Mandrillus leucophaeus
TTTTTTTTTTTTTTTTTAGATTTTTTTCTGTCTCTGTCTCCTTGCATTCCACTCTGATCTTGGCTATTTCTTGTCTTCTGCTAGCTTTGGGCTTTGTTTGCTTTTGGTTCTCTCATTCTTTTAGCTGTGATGTTAGGGTGTCCATTTGAGATCTTTCTAGCTTTTTGATGTGGGTATTTAGTGCTATAAATTATCCTCTTAACACAGCTTTAGCTGTATCACAGAGATTCTGTTGGTTGTCTCTTTTTTTTTCTTACTGGTTTCAAAGAACTCCTTGATTTCTGCCTTAATTTCATTATTTACCCAGAAGTCATTCAGGAGCAGGTTGCTCAATTTTCATGTAGTTCTGTGGTTTTGAGTGAGCTTCTTTATCTTGAGTTCTAATTCAATTGTACTGTGGTCTGAGAGACTGTTGTGATATCAGTTATTTTGCATTTGCTGAGGAGTGATTTATTTCCAAATATGTTATCAGTTTTAGAGTAAGTGCTATGTAGTGCTGAGAAGAATGTATATTCTATTGTTTTGGGGTGAAGAGTTATGTAGATATCTATCAGGTTCACTTGACCCAGATCTGAGTTCAAGTACAGAATATCTTTGTTAATTTTCTGTCTCACTGATCTGTTTAATATTGACAGTGGGGTGTTAAAGTCTCCCACCATTATTGTGTAGGACTCTAAGTCTCTTTGCAGGCATCTAAGAACTTGTTTTATGAATCTGGGTGCTCTTGTATTAGGAACATATATATTTAGAATAGTTAGCTCTTCTTCTTGAATTGACCTATTTACCATTAGGTAATGCCCTTCTTTGTCTTTTTTGATCTTTATTGGTTTAAAGTCCGTTTTGTCAAAGACTAGGATTGCAACCCCTGCTTTTTTTGTTTTCCATTTCCTTGGTAAATATTTTTCCATCCTTTTATTTTGAGTTTAGGTGTGTCTTTACATGTGAGATTGGTCTCTTGAATACAGCATGCTGATGGATCTTGACTCTTTATCCAGCTTGTCATTCTGTGTCTTTTAATTGGGGCACTTAGCACATTTATATTTAAGGTTAATATTGTTATGTGTGAATTTGATCCTGTCATCATGATGCTAGCTGGTTATTTTGCAGACTTGTTGATGTAGTTGCTTCATAGTATCATTGGTCTTTGTACTTCAGTGTGTTTTTGCACTGGCTGGCAATGGTTTTTCTTTTCCATATTTAGTGTTTCCTTCAGGAGCTCTTACAAGGCAGACGTGGTGGTGATAAACTCCCTCAGCATTTGCTTGTCTGAAGAGGGTTTTTTTTCTCCTTCACTTTTGAGGCTTAGTTTGGCCAGTTATAAAATTCTGGTTTGGAAATCCTTTTATTTAAGAATGTTGAATATTGGCCCCCAATCTCTTCTAGCTTGTAGAGTTTCTGCTGGGAGGTCTGTTGTTAGTCTTATGGGATTCCCTTTGTAGGTGGCATGGTCTTTTCCCCTGGCTGCCCTTAACATTTTTTTTCTTCATTTTGACCTTCGAGAATCTGATGATTATGTGTCTTGGGGTTGTTCTTCTCATGGAATATGTTACTGGCATTCTCTGGATTTCCTGAATTTGAATCTTGGCCTGTCTTATTAGGTTGGGAAAGTTCTCCGGGATGATATCCTGAAGTACGTTTTCCAGCTTGGTTCCATTCTCCCTGTCTCTTTCAGGTGCCCAAATCAGTTGTAGATTTGGTGTTTATGCATAATGCCATAGTCCTCAGAGGTGTCGTTCATTCCTTTTCATTTTTTTTCTCTAATGTTGTCTGCCTGTCTTATTTCAACAAGATAGTCTTCAAGCACTGAAATCCTTTCCTCTGCTTGGTCAATTCAACTATTGATACTTGTGGTTGCATTGTGAAGTTCTTGTGCTGTGTCATTTATGTTCCTCTCTAAACTGGTTATTCTGGTTAACAGCTTGTGTATTGTTTTATCGTGGTTCTTAGCTTCTTTGCAATGAGTTAGAACATATTCCTTTAGCTTACTGAAGTTTGTTATTACCCACCTTCGGGATCCTACTTCTGTCAATTCATCCATCTCAGCCTTCATTTAGTTCTGTGCCCTTTCTGGAGAGGTGTTGTGATCATTTGAAGGAGGATAGGCACTCTGCCTTTTTGAGTTTTCAGCAGTTTTTCATTGATTCTTTCTCACCTTGTGAGTTTATCTAGCTTCAATCTTTGAGGCTGCTGACCTTCGGATGGGGTTTTTGTGAAAATGGTTTTGTTGATGCTGTTGTTATATTCTATTTGTTTGTTTTTAACAGTCAGGTCCCTCTTCTGTAGGGCTGCTATGGTTTGCTGGGGGTCCACTCCAGACCCTATTTGCCTGGGCCTTTCCCATACCTGGAGGTGTCACCAGTGGAGAGTGCAGAATAGCAAAGATAGCTGTCTGCTCCTTCCTCTGGGATCTCTGTCCCAGAGGGACACCGACCTGCTGCCTACGGGAATATTCCTGTATAAGGTGTCTTATGACCCCTGCTGGGGAGTCTCACCCAGTCAGGAGGCACAGGATCTGGGACCCATTTAACAAAGGACTCTGGCTGCCCCTTGGCAAAGAAGGTGTGCTGCACTGGGGGGTGTGCTGTACTGGGGGGAATCCCACTTGTCTAGACTGCCCGGATTCCTCAGAGCCCACAGGGGAAAAGTTAAGTCTGCTGATCCATGGAGACCATGACTGCTCCTCCCCATAGGCGCTCAGTCCCAGGAAGATCAGAGTTCTGTCTCTAAATCCCTGGCTAGAGTTGCTGAAATTTCCACAGGGAGGCTCTACCCAGTGAGGAGGGATGGGTCAGGGTCCAGCCTAAAGAGGCAGTCTGCCCATGATCTGCCATAGCCGCTGTGCTGTGGGGAATTACTCCTGGGTCCAAACCATTCAGTCTCCCCAACACTGGCAGGGCAAATATGGCAGACTGAAACTGCAGTGATGTCTGCCAACCTTCCCCCAGAAGCTCAGTCATCTTAGGCAGCAGCAGTGAGGATTGTTGCCTCTCTCCCACCCCAGGAGCTCAGTTGTCTTAGGGAGCATGCAGCTGCAGTGATGATGGTTGCCCTTCCCCTTGGGAACTCGGTAGTCTTAGTCTCCAGCCATGTGGCCACTGAGAATCTGCACAGCTCTGTGCTTGGGACCCAAGGCCCTGGTGGCATGTCCTCACAAGGGGGATCTTCTGATCCAAGGGTTACACAGATTCCTGGAAAAATTGTGGTTCCCTGGGTGGGGTAGCACAATCACTCACCACTTCCCTTGGCTGGGGATGGGAGCTTCCCTTGCCTTGTGTGACTCCCAGGTAGGACAATGCACCATCCTGCTTTTCCTCTCCGTGGATTGCATGAACTGCATAGTCAGTCCCAGTGAGAGAACCTGGGTACCTCAGTTGCTGGTGCAGAATTAACTTGTCGGCTTCCTTCTTCTCCATGGGAGCCTCTGACTGCAGCTGTTTCTAGTCAACCATCTTGGCCCCTCTTCAGCCTCTTTTTTTTTAAAAGCACTATGATGTACAGTTTCAGGTGCTAGTTTGCCATACACAATACATGTCACTTCGCTTTCCTCTCCATTCCCCACATTTCCATAATATGGAGCTTCAGCTCTAAACTTTCTGATCCCCTACTCACCCTCTGAGTGCCCTCCCTACCTTGTTCTTTCTCACAACCTAATTCCCAGCTCTCCAAATCCATATCAAATACTATCTCCACCGTGAAGTCTTTGCTTTTACCATCTTCCCCTCCAGGGCTAAACTGTCTCCTTCCTAACCCTCCTAAAGGATTGACTGTTTATAATATACATATTATGATGGTAGATTTTGTAATATTTCACTACATAATTTCTTTATTGAATCTTTAATAATCTTAAAGCCGTTTTATTCCTTATACTTATTTTTTCTTCCCTTCTCACCCTAAACTTATTTTAAGACTGGGCACTTGTCCCTGTTCTCCAAGCTTTATGGAGATGGCTCACTAGAAGCACTCAAAACTTTCTCAAGCATTCAGGGATGGGCCAACAAATTATCCTGTTTCCAGGCATCTGTCTGAGTGGAGCTGTGTGGCTTCAGCTATCATGATATTTTGAAAGAAAGTTCAGGGATCATTGATTTTTCTCATATCATCCTACAAAAAGAACTGTTTGGTTTCTGTTCCCCACCTCCATCACAGTTCTAACTGAGGCTTTCAGAATCCTATGGGTGAGTTCAGAACATCTTGCCATGGGAATGGTTTAGGGAGCTTGTAATTAACTGGTTTCCCTGGCAATCTATAGGACTCTTGATCACTACTATCTTTGATCAACATAAATTACTGAATTTCCCATAGTTGAAAAAAATACTGCCAGATAATGGAAGCTTGTTTCAGTTGCATGCCCCAGTCCTCCAGTGAGGCTGATATATTTGGTTATCCCATCAGTTTCCATTGCAGTTCATCTAAATGTTATTTTTAGCATAGTTTGAGTTTTACAGATGACCATATGTTTTTTTCTTCTTGGTATCAACACAGATTTTTTAAATAAGAATCCTTTGGCATATTAATATGCCCTAATAAATCAAGTACATATGTTTTAAAACCACACACAGAAATATTCCATTTGCCATTAAATGTGTTGATACAGCTGATCTTTTGTAATATTTTTCTATTTTTTCTGTAATATTTGTCTTTTTTTCTGTTGATCTTTTATAATTTTCTGTTTTTGCCTTTTGAGGTCTGCACTTAGGGAAATTATTTAATGCAGAACTTGTGAACTCTGGAGGTTGGTAGGTACAACGATCAGCAGAAGTGGGCTAGAGGATTTAAAATTAGAGAGAAGAAGGAAAGGAGAATCTGAAGCCTGGGTACTTCTGGTTTATGACAATCTTAGCATAGTGGAAATGAAAGAAGCAAGGGCAGCCCTAGTAGTGAGGGGCTGAGTACCAGAGGAGCCAAAAATGAAAAAGGAGCATTAAAGACACTGGAAAAATTCAGAAGAGCTGATGGGAAAAACGGATGATGGTGAAACAGTTGGCAAAGATGAAGGTCAACTCCAGAATGAAAAATCAGTAACAGATGAAGAACAAAAATACAGAATTTAAAGAGGAGGCTTTACACCTCTTCAGCCTCTAAACTCTACCCCTGCTTTCAATAGTGCTTTGTACTTTAACAATAACTTTCACAGCCAGAAAACTATTAGGCAGAGAGGAAGTGAGTCAGGAACAAAATTGTTTACTGACCAGATAAATGCTACAATTCCAATAGCTACTAAGGCTCTTTAATGAAAAGATTGTTTCCAGATTTTGACAGAAAATAGTTGGCAAAAAAAAAAAAACAAAAAACAAAAAGCAAAAAACAAGAGTTCTTTGGGCTTGGCGTGCAATTCTCTCTATTATATCTTGCCAGGCCAATTCCACACTTAGAAAGAGATGCAAGAAACTACTGCTTACCCAGGAAGGGGTGTTCACATTGGAAACGGAGAGGGAGTAATAAGAGAATCAAGATTTAAGGACTCGTTTTTATTTGTTATTTAATTCATTCATGCAACAAATACTCATTGAACACCTAATAAGTGCCAAACATTATTGTAGATTCCAAGAATTAAAAGCTTATTGATATTTAAGGAATTGCAGTGGATTATTCCAGGAGTTGGCAGATTATGGCCTGTGGACCAGATCTACCCACTGCCTGTTTTTGTAGTTTATTGACCCATTTATTTATGTATTGTCTGTCTTTTTGTGTTAAAATGGCAGAGTTGAGTAGATGGAACAAGGATGGCATAGTCTGGGCAAGTAAAAATATTTATTATTATAGTATATATTATATAATTATCCACTCTTATGACTTTAACATACAAATGTTAAAAACAGGTATTTGAAATTACGTATTATTCTGTTATTCAATGTTCTGTTACATAAATGCTATTATTTCAGCATTTAAACAAAATAGTAATAACATAAAGTACCAGTGGCAATTAGTAGTAATTAATAGTTGAACTGATTAAATAATGTGTAGGAAAATATAAAATATTTTATTTGATCCTTTACAAAAATAGTTTTCTGACCACTAAATAAATAAATGGTCATAATGGAGTTATATTGGCATTTAATACGTTCTAGGAGGAGAAACCTGGGTGGTAGTGAAAGCTTCAAAGAAGAGTTGATGTGTGACACTTGATTTCAGTTTTGAAAGATTTAAAGGAATTTCTGGGCATGAAGAAATGAGAGTAGTGCTTTGGGAATGGCAGTGACAAAGATAGTAGTGTGAAATATTATGTGAATTTTAGGAATCTGCTCATTGTTTGTGCTTGCTAAAGCTTAGCTTTGGGTCTGTGACTAAGAATGAAGGGTTGAAGCTAGACCAGCCGGTAGAACACAGATCATACTTGAAAGGGACTTGTACTGAGAACTTCATATGCAGACACAGCATGGCAAGATGCCCAAAATTAATAGCACATAATATCTGCCTTCATGAAGCTCAACCACCAAAAGGAGGAATAAGACATTAAATAATGCACATGACAGAATGAGATACATATACATATTATAGAAAAGTCCAAACAAAATATAGTGGGGATTTTTTAGTAAGAAGAAATCATATCTGATTGGAAGATCACAAAATTAATTTATGTTGATGTCAATAATATATCTTGAAGGATGGCTGTATTTTGTTGAGGGTAGTGGTGGGGCACATGGGCACCAGCAGGAAAACAGTATAGAGACCAGGCACAAAAAAGAATGCTAAGAAATTTGGAGTATGTCATAGCCCAGTTTCCCTACACAACAGAATTGGAGAAAAAAAAAAAATGTGTGCTAATACTTCATTGGGTGGTGCAATATCAGGGAAGGAGAAAAGAGGGAGAAAAGGGCATGAGGCAGAGATGGAAAGTGTGCACATATGAGGGGGCCATGTCCCAGGCTGGCCCAAGTTGTGTAACAAGGACAGCTGGCTCCTGCATCTGCTGTGGCATTTTCCTGGAGCCTCTATGAATTTTCATGTCTCAGAATGGTTTACGTGGTAGGGAAGGATGAAGAAGGGGGATAAATCTACTAATTACCTTCACTTTTGTTCTGCTGACTAATTCATTGCTTGGGCATTAACTCCCGTGCACTTCTGAGTTGTGTCACCCCAGCGTCTCGAGTCATTGCTGGGAAAGTAAGAGCCTCCATGCCTTCAGTCTGGCCAGGGAGCATGCATGCCTATCTCTCTTTGCCAGCCAGTGCCATAAGTAGGGCTCTTCAGTCTGTAGTGGTAGTAGGAGTGACAATGACCTGCCTCCATGATCGGGGGAAAGTGCAAACCTTTGCTAGGACCATTCCCGTCAGAAAGCAAGCAAGGTGTTACATATAAGGCCAATAGAGGGAGCAATACATTGCTTGTCTGGAATATAGAGTAGGGACCTCATGGGACAGAAGACATGAGAATTTGGTATGTCTTGTGGGAGACATTGTTGTTGGACGGGGATCATGTAATATATTAGCAAATAAGAGGTAGCTAAAGCTTTTCTAGAAGACAGCGTGATCAAAAGTGTTATTTTGTGGGGGTTAATATGGAAGTGGTACATAAAGGGGATTTATAGAGTATAGAAATTGGAAGAAGGACTATTTGTGAGTTACAAAGAGTTTTAGCAAAAAGGATCAAGCTGCTTGTTTCTACACCTTTAGAATGGGCCTTTGAACTCTTTAAAGAGGCCCCTCTCAGCTTTCCATATGAATTATCTTCCTTTGTAAAGGAGGTTGAATAGATACATATATCTTGCTTTAGGAGACAAAATGATCCTCAGTAGTATTCATTTCTAAGAAACATGTGGATTTTACATGCTTATACATTGATGTGTTTTCATTTTGAAGATCACAGTAAATAGATGCTCATGATTTAGACTATTCCTGTATAGATAAATAAACACAATTCTTATCTCTTGATGTAGAGCCGGAAGAGGCACAGGCTCAAACACATCTTCCACCCATGATGGGATTTTGAACTATACAGATGGGTGGGAGAGAAGGAAGCAATTCTGCAATTGAGCATAAATGGACTCTGCACTTTCTTCTTCCTATCATGGCCTCACTTCTGTGTGAGGTTCCCAAAGAAAGCATCAGTCAGGCTATCAACAGTAGTGAGGGTGTACTGGATGCCAAGCTTTGCACTAGGCACAGGGGAGAGGAAGGCAGAGTTGGCAGGAGACTTTGTCTTGGGAAAAAATGTGATGTATTTATTGTTCAAGGTCACAGCCATTGGCTTTGGCCATTCATAATGACAACACCAATGATATGTGGGGTCAGATTCTTTCTTTGTTGAGGCCAGCACTTCCTTTAGAAAGGAAGATGGTAAAGTGCAGTAGTGAAAACCATGGGCTCTGGATACAGAATGCCTGAATTCAAATCCTGGTTCTATCCTTAATAGCTAGCATATCTCTGTTTTTTTTATATTTAAGTCAAAACTATGATAGCTGCATCCTAAGAGAGTTGTTGAGAGGATGAAATGAAATAATATATATAAGTGCTTGGCATAATTATTGTTAACACTTATTATTATTACAAGACAATAATCTCTTCTTTATAATTCTGAAATCCCCAAACTATGGAAAACTCAGTTGTTTTGTAACTCATTTGGTTAACACCTCACCTGAAGTTATTTAGACCCTTTATGTATCACACATAGTATGAATATTATCATCTTAATTGCAAGCATTATGAATTTTATATGTTTCACTGTAGAAATTTGAATGTGTTTAATTATAGGGTTTTATTCTAGGCTCTGATGGAATAGTTTTATATCGTTTGGTCCATGTACCATATTCCTAATTGATATAGTTTGGCTCTGTCCCCACCCAAATCTCATCTCAAATTGTAATCCTTATGTGTTGAGAGAGGGACTTGGTGGGAGGTAGATTATGGGGGTGGTTTCTCCAATGCAGTTCTCATGATAGCAAGTGAGTTCTCATGAGAGATGTTTAAAAGTGTGACACTTCCCCTTCACTGGCTCTCTCTCTCCTGATGCCATGTAAGACGTGCCTTTCTTCCCCTTTACCTTCTGCCATGATTGTAAATTTCCTGAGGCCTCTCCAGCCATGTGGAACTGTGAGTCAATTAAAACTCTTTTGTTTATAAATTACCCAGTCTCAGGTAGTATCTTTATAGCAATGTGAAAATGGACTAATATACTAGTCAAAAAGCTCCAAATTTCCAAATTCTGTGAAATACAATTGCCCAAGAATTTCAGGTAAGAGATTGTGTTACCTGTGTTAGTTAGAGGTGTGAAATGACAATGTAGGGATTAACACTGATTTCTTTTATCCAGCCTACAACAAAAGCACATTTAAAATTCTTAAATTCTTAGGAAACTGAATAAACACACTCTAGTGTGTGAATTTTTGAAAAAATTTGATTCTATACATTTTTAACTAAAAGAAAAATTCCAAAAATTTCCCCACCATTTTGTTTCAGTTTCAGCTCATTGATGTAACAATTAATAGGAACACTTTGGCGTGTATCCTTTTATAACACAAAATATGTTTTAAAAACTTTTAGAAGATGAAAAGAATGTCTTTATTGAAAAGGTTTTATTTTAAAAATGCACTGTTTCTTAAAGTGAGATATACTACCCTGAATCACAAATTTTGTCTTATTCACAAAAGCTTTTCTTCATTTTGAGAACTGATTATATTGTTAACACTACATATTGTAAATTACACGTGATATTAAAGTAATATTTTAAATTTGTGTTTAACCTTGAGGAAATATTGATTTCTCAACTTCTATTTTAAATTCAGGGGATATATGTGCAGGTATATTACCTGGGTATATTGAGTGATACTGAAGTTTGGGTTACGAATGATCCTGTCACCCACGTACTGAGTACATATAGTACACCGTAGGTAGTTTTACAGCCTTTTTCCCTCTTCCTCTCTCCACTCTCTAGTGGTCCCCAGTTTCTGTTGTTGTCATCTTTATGTCCATGAGTACTCAATGTTTAGCTCCCACTTATAAGTGAGAACATGCAGTATTTGGTTTCCTGTTTCTTCATTAATTTGCTTAAAATAATGGCCTCTAGTTACATCTATGTTGCTGTTAAGGACATGATTTCATTCTTTTTTATGGCTGTGTAGTATTCCGTAATGTGTATGAACCACACTTTCTTCATCCAGTCCACTATTGATGAGAACCCAGGTTGATTCTATGTCTTTGCTGTTGTGAACAGTGTTGCAATGAACATAGACTGTGTGTTTTTGGTAGAATGATTTGTTTTCTTTTGGATATGTACCCAGTAATGGGACTCTTCAGTCAAATAGTAGTTCTGTTTTAAAGACTTTGAGATATCGCTAAACTACTTTCCACAGAGGCTGAACTAATTTACATTCCTACCAATGGTGTATAAGTTTTCCCTTTTCTGTACAGCCTTGCCATCATCTATTGTTTTTGACTTTTTAATAATGCCATTATGACCAGTATGACATGATAGCACTTTGTGATTTTGCATTTCTCTGATGATAATGATGCAGAGCTTTTTTTTAATTTTTGATTTGTTGGCTACTTGTATGTCTTCTTTTGAAAAGTGTCTCTTCATGTCCTTTGGCCATTTTATAATGGGGTTGTTCATTTTTGCTTTTTCAATTGTTCAAGTTTTTTATAGATTCTGGATATTAGACCTTTCATCAGGAAATATTTTAAAGGATGTTTATCAAGATAAACTACTTTTGGAAAATGATTTGGACTCAAACATGGGAGACTAGTAATTTAATTATAAACTCTTTAAAAAAACTACAATACATGTGAGAAAACCTCATTAAAAGTTTACCCATAAAAGCTGTGTGATTTCTATCCTAATGGGATATATTTTAGTATAAATGTTAATGACATGTCTTAAATCCATATAAATGGGGATCTGAAAGCTTTCTTTGAAATAGACCCTCAAAACATGTCATTTTAGTAACCTAGCTTTTGATTATTCTAAAGAAAGAGGCAAGGAGCCATTGAAAATACTGCTGAGAAAAATCAAGCCTCTGAAAACTTGGTGATCTACTTTTAGATTCCTGATCTTTGCTGCTTTATCTACCTGAAACCTGGGTGAAAGCCTGATTTTGCTTTTGTTCATACACACTGAGTGCCAAATGTGTGTATTTCCAAGCCTTGTCAAATTAGGTGTGGGAGGGTTTTCACTCCAGAATGCTTACTTTATGTTTCAGCTTCCCTCCCTAACGCTGCCCCAAGGCTTCTAGTTTCTGAAATAAAATATCTAATTGCTTTTTAGAAGTTTTACCTTTCATTTTATAAAACCTCACTGCTTAAAAATGTGTCTAAATTTACTTTGAAATGAAGTGGAAAACTCTCTAATTATTTTCTAAAAATTTTCCCTTGGCCAAACTCTCTATAATCTTAGAGTTACTCCTTGATCATACATCAACCATAACTCAAAGGTGTCTATAAGAGATCTCTTATAGCTAGATAAAAAAAGGGCATATTATGAGGGGAGAGATCATAATAGGACTACATCATTAGAAATGTAATTATCACCCTTTAAAATCATCTTTATGGTGCTGTTTGGAGGTTAACTAAAGGACATTAACTTAACAAACCTGTACAAAATGAAAATTACTGATGGAATATGTTGGGATTTTAGACAACCTAATAGAGTATATGATCCTCTTTCTTGCCTGAGTTCTGATTTCACTGAGAGAGACAAAAATTTAAGCAGACGAACATTAAAATTCCTACTTCATTACTGATGGAATTACTGGAAATTGAGGCTTAGGCATGAGAAAACAATGGGCTTCCTAATATGTAGCCACATTAATACAGACTTATTCACTCAATGTCAAGTGGCACTGTTCAACCACTGATTTTCCACAACAAAAGGACAAGGTTGCTGCTGTGTATGACCTCTGTTTGTATGACCAAGAACAAAGTAGAGTATAATTTCCTAAAATCAGGTAGATCCAAAGAAGAAAGGCAAAGGGAAGAGAGTCAGTCAAACATGACCAGTTTTTGTTCCTAAGTTTACTATTCAGATACTTTAATCCTCCTCCCATTAGGAAAAATTAGTGAGGATGCAGAGGAAGCCAAGAATGTTACTCTAATAGAAACACAAAGAGTAAAGAAGGTCCCATTTAATAATGCATAGTCCTAATAAAACAATAGAAAGGGTATGTTTAACATTCGCATTGGCATTCCTGCCTCTGCCCTCTCCATCCAAAGATGCATGTAGATGACCTACAATCAGGCATTTATCTTCTAGGTAAAGTTGAAGGTCATTCTCTGAACCAAATGCACCTGTTGTCAGGATATATTAAATCCAGGTGTCACAGGGTAAACTTTTACAGGCACAGCAATGTAGATTACTTGTAATGTAGATCACTTATATTTAGACCTCAAATTTCAGCAGTAGAATCCTAGCTTGCAGTCTATACACAATATATTTTACTTCATCAGGGAACTATGGTGGAATCATAGAACTTTCGCAAAATTTGGCTCTGGGGCTCAGAGTGCAAGTTTTCAGCAGGGTCCTTCAGAAAGATACATGTGCTTAGTGGGTGAGGAGTGCACAACTTTCTCAACTGTCAGATTATATCATACTCTCCCTGTCTGATCAGGCAGTAATGAACAATGGCACCAAGGAGTCTGGTTTCTGCTCTTTATCAGGAAACAGTTTTTGCTGCTTTGGCATCAAAACCATACCAACCAAAGCCCAAACCGGAACACACAACTCAATGGAAGATAAATACGCCCATGTTTTCTAGGTAATACCAGCATTTTACCTGGCTGAATCACCTCTAGCACAATTCACATATTAAATATAAGCCTTTCACTATGGAAGGCATTCACTCTATAGTAGCATGGAAATCTATCCTCCAAGGATTGCATGCCATTTGTTTCAGACAATATTCTTTTGTGGTACTTAATACACAAGGTAAAAGTGAGGGAGGATATGCAGGAAAGAGGACATGAACAAATTTAGTAAGTTTAAAATATTAGCAAAGCTAATGTGTCAAGTGTAACTGAAAATCGCAAGTAGCATGTCTGAGAGCAATAAGAAGTCCTGAAGAAATACAATGATCAGAGAAGAAACTATTCTTCCCCAAGCTAGTTTTATTGGTCATTCAGATGGAGTGTACATAGAAAATAACAGACAACTACACATGACAGGTCTGTCATGAGAGCACTGGTACACACCTCAATGTCATTGTTTTCTATTCTGTTTGATCCAGAACGTATATTTCCTGTATATTAACTCACTATTTGGTTGAGTAAATAAAACCTTCATTCTCTTAATTAGGTGAAAATTATTCTGATATAGTAGTATCTTGAGCATATTGTAGGCTTTTAGTAGGTAACTTTCCAAATCTTGACTGCCAGAAATACTATAATTTTCTTCAGCTTCCCACTTGCATTTCCTGGAAAAAGGTGAGATAATGGATTTATCTCATCTAATGCCTGGTATATACTATGCCCTCCGTAAACAAGAGCATCCGGGCCCCATTTGTGAATCAATGCTCATCTCAGATCCTGAGACACTCCTGGTGAGAACAAGAAGTATGCTGGAAGCCTCACCCTCTCTACCCCCATCCAGTGGCCCTTGGAAGTAAGTATCATGTCTCAGACCCCAAGTCCAGTGTCTGAGCTATGATTGATGGGATGCCACATACCCTCTGAGCTACCTTAATGCCAGCCTGGCTCGGGACCTCATGTACCAGGAGTGAGCATCTGTGGAGCCCTAAACAACAGCCTTTTTCCTTCCACTTGTATATGGGTCCCAGCCAAGGGTAAGAACTTCTTTGTTTTTATTTCAACCTTCATAGTTTCTCCTTAGTGTCCCTGGTTAAACCCCAAGTCCAGCTTAGGGTATTGCCCTGAATGCCTGGTTCTTACAAGGTTTCTATTCCAAAGCTGAATTCTGCTCCCCTGTTTCTACTTAATTATGAGAGATCCACATGGACAAACCTAGTGTTAATTGCTCTTCACCTCTTCCAGCTATCATTCACCACTGGGATCTTCATCCCTGTGTGCCACAGTTCAGATAGACACTGGCAATTGCCTGAATCACCTCAGGTCTTGAGGCTCTTTGGAGCTTCTGTGTCTGAGATGCCCCCACTCATGTCCTCCGACATCTTGGTGACACTGATGCTATTGAAATGTTTTCTCACCTCCCTACAAAAGATGGCTTACTGTCCCAACTTGCATCTTACCTCACCTTTTCTATGACAACACTGATTTTCCAGACTAGGCTGCAAATGGACTGATCTCTAAGTACAAACTGTGGGATTAGAGTAGAAAGAAAGAAGGTCATGAGCTGCATCACTCAAAAGATGTTTGTAAATCGAATCCCAGTCCCTCAAACCCAAACCAGCTGAGGAAGTGATTTTTCTTTTGTTTTTAGTTTTCAAGAATTGCAACCCCTTCAATATTTTATTCATTAGATTTATTTTCCTTATTTTTTTCTGAGCTCAGAACTTCTGTGCAAGATGGAATAAGAAAATTGCAAAACTCCTTGAGGGCACAAATCAGGAATTGTTTCAATTACTTTTTTTTTTTTTTTTTATGAAGTCTGGGATATAGGTCTTGATGAAGCCACATCAGCTCTTTTTCTGTTTTCTGTTTTTCTTTTAAACAGAACAAACTGCCAGCAGGATTCCTGTTTCTGAGGGTAGGGATTGCTTGTATGCATTTCCCGTAAGGATTCTGGCAGGAAGCTTCTCTCTGCTAAGGCAGAGGGCTCCTTGTATTGCTGATTTGGGGCATGTAGCCAGAATAAGTCTGAGATCCCTTATGCCCACCAAGACACCCTTCCCTGTATCTGTACAGTCTGATTTGCTTGAGAAACATAGTTCATTTCTGTAATTATCTCAGAATGGAGAAGTTTAAGTCTGTGTAATTGCAGTGTTCATGCATATTGAGGATTCTCTCAAGTTTGGATGTCAGCAGGGTGCCCAGGCAAGGGCTGACTGGTGAATCCAAGTGTTGAGACCACAAACAGGGTGAAATATAGGAGGCCCCATAATGGCCTTCCCAAGCCCAGTTCCATATTGATCAGTGCAGCTGTGAGAGGCTGGGAAGAGCAGCAGCAGCCATCTTTCCTAGGCTAATTTACTTTAAACAAATGTATGAACAAGGAGGCTTTTAAGGTGGTATCATGGTTAAAACAGAGACAACCAGACTAAAGATGTCTTTATCTATGGCATACAATGCATGAATAATCATAATTGTGATAATAACCTTTTATTAAGCATTTAATGTACTAAATGTTGTGTATACATTGCATCAGCAGTATTTTTTAAGTGTCTTCTAGTTGCCACACATTCTTCTAGACACTAGGGATTCAGTATGAATAGCCAAAACAGACATGGCATTTTCTTCTGGTATAAAAACAAATATATTTGGCTACACATGAAAGCAATGTTAACAGTGATCCCATTTTCAGTTGTGAAGAGCAGAGATATACCGGCCATCAGTTTAAAACATTTATCTCCTCCTTGAGGACAAAGTATTGTCCCCAAGCAGATGGCTTAGCTGAGCCTTTAACAGGTCTTCCCATCATTTTATTGGTCTGGTTGCTTCTGAGTGATGTGGCATATGGTAAGATTTCATAGCCAGTGGTCCACCATTATAACTTCTATGCTGTAAAATGCATCCCTTTAATGGACAATGCTGAACGGAATCCCATGTCCATAAATCAGGCATGCAGAAAGTCCCTGGGTGATGGTCCTGAGAGACATACAGCAGGCAGGGAAGGTTAAGATATATCTGGAATAAGTGTCAGTTTATTTAAGGGTGAACTGATACCCCCTCTAAAATGAAATGAAAAATGTGATGTAATCAAGTTGCCACAAAGTGATGGAAGATCTTTTTGGGCATTGGTGCTATATAAAGGGACATAGTGTTGGTCTTTTGCTGGCAGTTTGGACATTGAACAGTATCAAAAGATAGTCTAGCCTTGATCAGCGGGACCCCAAACTTACAACCTATGCAGAGCCTTCACCTGTCACCATGGCTACTCAGTTCATGGCCCTATTGCACAGTCACAGGGGTGGCTAAGGGTAGAGGCTTGCTGACAACCAGTGGATGCATCATCTTGTCCACCCAGTTAAGTACTGCCTCTGCAATGCATGGTCTCTGGTGGACATTATTAACATTAGATAAAAAGATCACCATGGTTTTTGACCACTTCCATGGGTACATCTACGTACTTCTTTCCCAGATCCCCTTGTCGCTGATCTAATCTTTCTTTTTCCTAGCCGATGACCAAGCATCCATGCCTTTTAGGAGTACTCAAAGATCTGTGTCTGTCGTTACTTTGAGGTACTTCTCCATTCCTGCAAAGGGAATGATCCAGTGTACTGCTCACACTTCCAGTGTAGAGGATTCACCCTCACTACTGTCCTTTAGTGCAAAGTCTACATGGGGCCATATTGACGTAGCAGTCCATTTTCAGCTCAAATCAGCATAGCAGGAGGTAAAAAACAACATATTGTGAACCAGCTCTCAGGTTTTTTCTGCCTTCATCATGTAGTCATAGGAAAGCTCTCATCATATAGGGCCATAGTCATGAGCTTCACAAAAACATCACTAATATGTTGAGGCACATCTTCATGTAATTTACTTATATCTCCTGCTTGGGCCTGATCCGGAATAGATCATTTTGATTGTCCAGTGTCTAGTGGATTGCTGCTGCACCCACCTGATGTTGCAATTAGGAGAATCTGATAATACCTAGCTCATGTTTCACGGCTTCACTTACCAGGTTGCCTGTTGTTAGGTACTCAGTCTTTACCAGGATCCAACAGCACTCCAGGTGGTGTCTTTTAAATAGTAAGCCATTCTCTCTGCCATGGAAGGCATCTGTGTGTCTCTTCTATTGAGGTTTGTCAGAGATTCCAAATGGCATACTTATATATCAGAGGGCATCATTGGCTCTGTGAGGTCATGTGATCCACGTTGCAGGGGAGTTGATACCACAAACAAGACCTGCTGCAGAGTTTTCTCTTGCTCTGGGCCACATTCAAAACTCAGTCTTTTCAGTCTCCAGATAAACACAAAGGAGAATTATTCCCAAATGTAGTCAGTATGTTGCCTTCAAAATCCACAATGACACACTAAGTGCCATGGCTCCTTCTTGATAGTAAAAGGTACAAGATATAAAAACTGCTCATCCTTAGAGGGGATGTCCCAGCCTGTCTTAGACCACTGGACCCTTAAAAACATCACTAACATGGTGAGCAGCTAATTTTTCATGTGGTTTGTCTCCAGTCCTCTGACATGTATTTATCCTGCCGGAGATCTAGAGTACTTACTACTTCCTTTTCACCAGATCTTATTAACATGATATCATCAATATTGTAGACCAATATGATGTTCTGAGGAATGCTAATGTGATGAAGGTTCCTGCTGACTACATTGTGTCTGAGAGCAGGAGACTTATATAGCCCTGGAAAAATAAAGTGAGCATGTAATGTTCTTCCTACAAAAGAGAAAACGAGAAAACTGCCTTTGATCCTCCTTTGTGATACAATTAGAGAATTCACCAAGTTGGTAGCCTCAGAACCAGTACCAAAGTCTCTGTTGATCTGTTTCAAAAGGATTTTACATCCAGCAGAGGAGCTGTGAGGGTGATCATAACACTTGGTGAGGTTTACAAGAGTCCAGTGTCTTCTACCACAACTAATAGGTTTTATTATTTCTGGTCCCATACAAGTGAATTGAATAAGAATATGTAGGAACTATCCTCCCTGCATCCTGCATATCTGGTGGTAGGGCTATCTCCAGAATTCCTTCTGGGGTGCATTATTATCTATGCTTTATTATCTTGGCAAGGGTGGAGGCAATCTTAGGAGTTTCCTATAATTTTGACTCATATTCCATAGGTCAGGGAATAATAACATCTGCCAGTTATTTAATATATCTATCCCAATTATATACTTGAGAATTGGGAAATATGTCTGTGGACTCAATGAACTCACTGTAGAATGAACTTGTTTCAGAAATCTGTTTATTACTTGGATTCTGTGAGCCTCCACTCCACTGGAGCTCCTGGACGGTATTTTGGGACCCTGGATAGTGTCAGCTCAGACCCTGTATTCAACTGTCCTTGAAAGGTCTAGATGTTCTATTTTCCTCTTCACAGCTATTCTGGAAAATTTATTTGGGGAGATATTTCTTACATATACAAATGAGGATATTATAGAGTCCTTCCTCAAGGAAAACAAGCCTGCCCTTTGATCAATAACCTCTGGGTCTGTAAACTAATTTAGATCCGGAAATTTGGTGAAGGACTAGTTTTTCATTGTGTTAGCTGACATCGGCCAGTTCTCAATTTTGGGCATGCCAGGGAAGGGAGCAAATTACGTTAATTCAAATTAAATAGCACTCCTGTGGGCTGTCCATCTATCTTGTCCTCTGGAATATTCTAATCTATGATTCATTACCATAGATCCCTTCAGGTAAAGGCATCTTGATTTCTACCCAACTCTTTCCATTATGATAGTCACATCTACTTTGCTTCTGAAAGTTAAGTTCTGCCCGTGGGCCTTTGTTATTCTGGGATCATTTTATAAACACGCCAATACAAAGCAGCCCAGTGCCAAGGTAGCAGACTCTACTATCACACCAACAGATGGAAGCCTCCACTGGGCTTCTCAAATCTGTTCCTCTTCAGCAGAGCCTTCATGGCCTTAGTAGAGGAGTCTCTATGGGTCCTTCTAGTGAACAGGCAGTTAGTGGGGTTTTCTGCTCTTGCATAATAAACCCATTCTAACATTTTCACTTCCTTTAGCCTTTTGGCTCCCTCAATTTTCTGTCTAAGCAGTTCTGGCATCTCCACCTCATTTACTCTGCACTGTTATGGTGTACAGCCTTCAAGGAACCATCCCAGCAGTAGGTTAGGACTGGTTCCAGAATCTCTTAGCCAGGACAGTACATCCTGGATCCTTGTTCAGACTGTGCTGAGAAGAGACCCAAGTTATTGGTATTGGCAAAAAGGAATGAGTGGTGGTGGATCTTGAGAAGAAAAAGTATCACTTTGTAAGGCATCTTCTTCAGGGGAGGGTTTTTCAAGGTGTCTAGGCAACTGGAAGTTTTTCTTTGGATAAGGAGACAGTGGTGTCCTTTTGTCACCCTGGAGTGTTCAGGAGGATCTGGGGGTTTAGGATTCTCAGGTTCCTCCACTCATTGGTTGAGACATGCCCTGGGGACATTAACTTTTCCTCACTTTGAGGCTGCACATGAGGGCAAAGCATCCTTTTCTCACGTCACCATGCCACTGTGCTAGATAAGACCTGAGGCTGCAAATGAAGAAGAGGTGGTTCTTGCTTAAGGCAGGAAGCTGCCAGTGAGTCACAGACCATAAGTACTGTTTGTTATAACTAGAGCTGGAGTCAGAGGTGAAGCCAAGGCAATACAAGGCAGTTTACAGAAGTCTCTGGAATAAATAGGAAGAAGACTCATCTGTGTTAAGTAAGTTATCCAAGATGATACATTTATGCCTAGTCTAGAGTTGGAATAAAAAGCTAGGCTATCTGATTCCAGACACCATCTCTTAACCACTGCTACTCTTTATTTAGGAAATCAAACACATTTTACAGGAATGAACATTTTAACACTGAAGTGGGTGGGCAGAGCTTAGCTCAGCAGCCTTCTGAATGCTTCACCTTAGCTTGCAAAAGAGTCTAGCTGCCTAGAAAGTTTCTGATCCAAAGTCTCAGTGCCTTCTGTAAACTGCAAGCCTGGTAATTCCCTTCACTATCGATATGGTGAAATTCCCTAAGGAGCTCCATGGTCTTTGCAACTTCCCCTAATCAAGTCTAAGTTCTTTGAACACTAAGCTTTCTACCACTCCAAAACCTTTGTTCTTTCTGTTACTTCTGTCAGGAACTTTCTTTCCCTGTCCTTTTGCATGGTGATCAGGCTTTCATGCTTCCAGGATCAGTTGAAGTGCCATGAGAGGTTGTCTCTGATTACCTCATCCAAAGAGGCACATGCCAGCCCTCTCCTTAATAACCCTCTACACCATTATCCTGGTAATGCTCTTTACTGTACCATCTTATGCTTCAACTATCTTGTATTTGTGTATAAGGCTACTGTTTGATTCCTTCACTAGAATGAAAACAAATTGCTTAAGAATAGGCCATTTGGCTGGGTGCTGTGGCTCATGCCTGTAATTCTAGCACTTTGGGAGGTCAAGGCGAGTGGATCACCTGAGGTCAGGAGTTTGAGACCAGGTTGGTCAACATGGTGAAACCCCGTCTCTACTAAAAATACAAAAATTAGCCAGGCATGGTGGTGTGTGCCTGTAATCCCAGCTACCTGGGAGACCGAGGCAGGAGAATTGCTGGAACCTGGGAGGCAGAGGCTGCAGTGAGCCAAGATTGCACCACTGCATTCCGGCCTGGAAGACAGAGCAAAACTCTCTCTCTAAAAAAAAAAAAAAGGAATAAGCCATTTTTCTATTCTCTTTATCACTGTGTCCCTTGTCCTTAAGTAGTGCCAGGCAAATAGAAGACACTCCAGAAATATTTGCTGGATGAATAAATGAAAGCCATTAAACAATTGGTTTGTGCCCAATGCCTATGTATGGCTTTCCAGTAATTACCAAATCACTTAAAGACCATGGGAGGTGAGTATCAGTGGAGATTTCCTTAGTAAGGGGGGCCAGTATCACCAATGCACTGCACGGAACACAAAACAGACATTGTTATCTTCCTCATGCACTTCTATCTAAACATGACAAAATATTGAGCAATTAGACCAGTCATATTACCAAATGTACAGACAAAAATTTAGATGCTTAACAACAGCCTCAGAGATAAGGTGCCAACTCCTTATCTATTCTCTCCTCTGGAAAAGCATTGAGGTGATGTTGTCCATTAACAGGTGACAGACATCTTTGTCCTTGGCCATAGGAATGAGATACAAAACTGAGTTGCACACTAAGAGATTCAAGGTATTCTTTCGTACTTTACTTTTTTAAATCACTCACACCTCCTTTGACATTTCTTGTTTGAAATTATTGGACTTGTAGCTTTCTACATTGGCTTTCTTTTCAATTCTTGCCTTGACTTGATTTAGAACTTGGCTCCAGACCATATGCTTCATGACTGCCTCTGAAATTCCACTGAAGTCTTTCAATTAAGAGTTATTTCAGGTCTCACTATCTAGCTGCAATCCCAGTCCAGCTTCTGATACTTGGCTTTATAGACCAGAAATGTAGTTTGTCCAGAAGAGACTAACTGATTCATTGATGTATATTTTAAATTTGTAACACAAATTAAAATATTAAGTATTGAGACAATCTCAATAATAAATTAATAATAAACTTGGGAAGCTGAATGATCATTTTATTGTTGAGCAAACTTCATATCAAAACATGGAATATGATAGTCAGGGGTACATTTTATATGGGGTCAGAGGACCACTAGCTATAAGAGCTTGAGTACAGGACTCGAACTTTTGAATTTTCAATTCCATCATTTATTAAAAAAATGTAAAAAATAGTATTTACCTCATGGGTTGTAGGATGAACCAAACAAATGCACATAAAGCCTTTAGCATAGCGTGTGGCCCATAGAAAGCACTCGATAAATCTTAGCTGTTAATGATAACAATAAATATCTGCTTGGAGTATCTTTCCCTACTTCCCCATTAGTAAATCTTTCTTTCATCCTTCAAGATTGTTCAAGATTGCTTTTCTCTGATTCCCCCATGGGTAGCCTTAGTCATCTTCCTTGCTGAGACTCTATTGTCCATATTTCTATACCAGTGATGGTATTATTATTCACTTCTGTATTACAGGGACTAACCTATGCTAGTTATTCAATAAATCCAGATTGAATAAATGCATACCCTCTGTGCATTAACCTTGACCTCACCTGACTCCAGCAGTGGCTGATGGCAAAGTGAGATTTCTGAAGCTTTAAACTGTTAGAGAAACTACTGTTTTACAGGAGCCAGAAACATACAGAAATGCCTTCGCATTCAATGCCTGGGCCAACTCTTTTTGTTCTCTGGGTGTTTTATGGGTGGGAAGAGATCTCAGCGTTCAACCCTAAAAAAAAAAAAAAAATCAAAGTCTTAACTTTGCTAACATATTTTGAAAAAGACTGGCCTTGGAACTAAAGGCAGGATCTTAGATTCACTCTTAGTAAGTGCTTCTGCTTGAGATCTGAAAAAACGGTTGCAGGAAAAGTGCCAATAATTCCAGTATATAACTAAGACAAGCATTTTCCAAAATATCTGTTGCTAAAGTCAGCTCATAGCTCACTCATGATAATGCTCTTAATATTTAATTTAATCAATCAATCGCCTAGCTAGTAAACGTCGTCTTCATATTAAATCTGTTCTCTTGGACTGTCGTAATAGTCTCATAGGTTCAGAAATGCATAAAATTTCTCACTCCTCCCAACGCTCAGTGAAGAATGAAAACTCTGTGACCTTTAAGACCTTTCCAACTCTGAAATGTTATAATTCTGTGATTCCCTCAGCCAGATGAAATTTTATTAGTTTTAATGGTTCACACCAGGATAAAAGAAGTGATCTTAACCATTCAGGAGTAACTTGTGATGCTGTTAAAAATCTATTGGGTGATTCAGTAAGAGATGCCGCAGAGCTCCTTAAAATATGCAGCTATGGCAATTTTGCCAAGAGGAAGAATCTAGAAGGCCCAAAGTCTCAGAGATTATTGAAGCCAAACTTACTTCTCCTGTACCATCTTGAGACAAACTCCCTTTTAGTATGCTCAGCCAACCTGTTTTGTAAACTTCCCGTTTCAACATCACTTTACCTCTCTTTACACTGTATATTGCCTAGAAATAGCACCAAATGAATGATCAACAGAAAATAAATCTGATGAGTCACCTTGATCTCTCTCTCTCTCTCTCTCTCTCTCTCTCTCTGTCAGACTTTTTTTTTCATGAGAGATTTTATTTCTGACAGTCTCCCTAGGAGTCATCTCATGAATCATCTAACTTCCTCTGAGAATATTTGCTCTCAGTGGCTCTGAACCCTCCAGGGAAAGTTGTTTCTGGCTGAGGTGCAGGCTGTGCAAATCATGAAAATGATTTAGCTTTAGCTGAAACAGCACTACCCAAAATTTAACACCATCTCTTTCTTTGCTCTTGTGTTTGGCTATTGTGAGTTTGCATTTATTCCTTCATTCATTCTTTAATTCATCTTCTCCCTGCTCATTTACTCTTTCAATTATAATTCAACATTAACCAACTCCTGGAAATTTCACTTAAGTTGAACAAATGTTACTTGATTTACTATTTTGCTTACAATTGGGTACACAAACTAAATAATGCATTTCTATCTCTAACATCTTTTTGATACATTACTCTAGCAATATGTCTTATTAAAATATGAGATATGAATACTTTTAATTGAGTCGTTGCTGGGATCACAACCATGAAGCATCTTACTAAGTGCCAGGTACTCTGCTTCATTTTTCATACAGTATGTCCTTGAGTTTCACTATAACCCTATGAAAAGCTATATTGTTTTTTGTTTCCTGATTACAAATTCTGGCAAGGATAACATCAAGCCTTATTTCTCATCCTGTTCTTGATTGCTACTCCTAGTGCCTGGTATATTCGTTCATGAAGACATTTTTTAAAAATTTATCAATTATCAAGCCCACAGTGGATTGGACACTATGTTGCCCCTGGGGATAAAGCTAAGTGCAAGGTAAACATCCATCCCTGCCTTTATAGAGCCTATACTCTAGCAGGGGTGATAACAAATGTTTGATGAATGAATAAGTGAATGCAGAGGCCAAGAGAAGTTAAACAATTTCTGATTAGTAACAGAATTAAGATTCATGCCCAGATTTGAGTGGCTCCAACTCTATGCTCCTCATATAAAACAATTTTAAGCAGAATATTTGACCTCAAGGAGCTCACAATCTAGAGATGAGTAAAGAGTAGGAGAGGAGTGGAAAGTAAGTAACCACATATTACAATATATATTATTTAACACTTAGCAAGTCCTTCCTGTGTACCAAGTACTGTTTGAATGGCTTTCTACATAATAACTTTTTAAAGTCTTAGAACAATCTTTGGGGCAAGAAATATTTTATTGCCATTCTACAGACAATTAAAAGGGACACAGAGAAGTTAAGTAAGTCTCCTGAAATCACCCAGCCAATAAGTAGTAGAATTTGTATCCAGGGAGTCTGATGTGATAATGTATGATCTTATCACCATGTCATACTATCCCTCTCAGTGTGATAATGTTTGGGAACTGTGCTAGTCTCTTTGGATTCAAAAACAAATAAAATATGGCCTCCATTCTTGATGAGCTCAAAATCAAATTTAGAAGATAAATGTAGAAACATTATTATCAAGAAGGATACACTGCTAAGCTATGCTTTATTTTTTCCAAGAGAAACTATTCTGAACTCAAAGAGTACCTGGTGTCTGGGTTAGACTGAATTACTGGCCCCTATATTCACACTTTTACCATGGCTTTGGTGTGAGTTGAATCTATTTCCCCACAACTTGACTTTGCCCATATGACTTGCTTTGGCCAGTGGCACGTTGGTGGAAGAGGCAGCATGATACTTCTGATCCTAGGCCTTAAGCATCACAGGTTTCTGCTGTTGTCTCAACCCTCTGACATCTTCATGCAAAGGACATGTCTTGGCTAGCCCCCTGGTCCATAGTGAACTACCTGGCTGACCAGCAGGCTTACAGTTTGATGCAGAGATACCTAGATCTAGGCTCTTCTAGCCTAGATCATTTGACCCCTGGGCTATGCACAGATACTTAAACGGTAAAACTATCCCAGCCAACTTGGAGATACATAAGAAACAAACACTTATCATAATACGTGTTAGTTTGCTCAGGCTCCCATACAAAATACCACAGACTTGGTGGCTTACGCAATAGAAATCCATGTTTTCATTATTCTGGATGCTAGACATCCAAGACCAAGGTGTTGGCAGATTTCATTTTGTCTGGGGCCTCTCCCCTTTGCTTGCAGAGGACTGCCTTCACCGTGCATACTCATAGTGTATTTCCTGTGTGTATACACATCTGTGTCCTCGCCTGCTCTTCTTATAAGGATATCAGTCATATTGCATTAGACCTCACCCTTATGCCCTAGGGTCAGAAGTGTCTTGCTGTCTCTTCTACCAACGTGCCATTGGCCAAAATCATGACCTTATTTTCTATTCATTATCTCTTTAAAGACTCTATCTCCAAAAAACAGTCACATCCTGAGGTACTGGGAATTAGTGCTTCATGACTATGAACATAAGCAACAATTGAGCCCATAACAATACAAAATACCTCTGAGATTGTATATTCTTTCTTATGCAGAAAGAGATAAAAAATATAGGTAAAATAGAGATAGATAAAATTATAGACAGATTTCTCCAAAGAGATAAGGTGACTTCTGGGCATAAAAATAGAGAGTTCCTAACTCTTTTTCTCCAATATTAAAAGTTATTAAAATCTCTTGTAGTGGACACAGGTGGCCCAGACCAGATCTTATGACATGGAAGAGCAATGGGCCTCTGAGTTATGCTCATTGCAGTAGGAAAGAATGAGATCAGTGTGCCCTAAACCAAGATGGGTAGATAAAAGGGGAAGAGTAGTTCTGGGTCCATGAGGTTCTGACCCAGCCATCCAGGTAGTAGGTTCATGACCTAAGAAAATAGCTATTCAAGTAAATTTAAAAGCCAAGAAGCTGTGAGGCCAGACTAAATCTGGCATGAGCTGCTAATGTCTGTGTGTAATATTGATGCTTCCATGTTTCATGTCCAGTAGCAACATCCTCCAGGAGTTGGTTCCTAGGCACAAAAGAGCACTCCAATATATCCTTAGACATATAATAGAAAGGAAATATTTGTGAAAAGGTAGAGTAAGACTAAACTGGACATTCGGGAGTCTAATTGTACTCTTGCTCTTCAAACTTGAGTCCTTAGACCAGAAGCATCAGCTTTACCTGCAACATGTTAGAAATGCAGCATCTCAGGCTCCAAACCATCCCACCTGCTAAATCAGAATCTATATTTTAGCAAGATCCCCAGGTGCTTCTTAGGCACCCTGAAGTTAGAATGGCTCTGGTGTAGAAATAACTATTGGCTGTCAGGGGCTAGGTGGGAAGGTTATTCTGGTAAATTGAATGGGGTACATCAAGACTTCCTAGCTACATTACAATCTCACTGTTATTCCTGTTTTTAGGAATCAAATTTGGTTATCTACTGGTGTGATTGTCAGTTTTATGTGTCAACTTAGTTTAGGTTTATAGTCTTAGTTTTTCTGTTATTCAATCAAACATCAACCTAGGTATTGCTGTGAAGATAACTTGTAGATGTGATTGAAGTCCATGATTAACTGATGGTATGGACTGAACTGCATCTCACCAAAATTCATATGTTGAAGCCGTAACACCGAGTGCCTGTGTTTGGAGATGGGGCCTCTGAGGAAGTAATTAAGGTTATGTGAGGTCATAAGGGTGGGCCCCTGATTCTACAGGATCAATGTCCTTATAAGAAGAAACACCAAAGAGACTGTCTTTCTCTACCCACTCTCACTGTCTCTCTCTTTCCCTGCCATGTGAAGACACATCAAGAAGGCAGCCATCTGAAAGCCAGGAAGAGAGCCCTTACCAGAAACCAAGCTCTGTTGGATCTTGTCCTTGGACTTTCCAGCCTCCAGAGCAGTGAGAAAATAAAATTCTGTTATTTAAGCCATATAGTCTCCGGTATAAAAAAATATTTTTAATGGCAGCCTGAGAAGACTAATACAGTTGACTTTAAGTAAGAGAGGTTATCCTCAGTAATCTTTGGGCTCAATTCAGTCAGTTCAAAGATCTTAAGAGCAGAACTGAGGCTTCCCTAAGGAAGAGAAAATTTTTCCTACAGATAACAACTCTGAAAGAGAATTCCATTCTGTCCTTCTTAACAGCCTGCCCTGTGAGTTTTGGATGTCCCTACCCAGCTACCACAATTACATAGGCCAACTCTCTGAAATAAATCTCTTAATATGTATGACCTACTGGTTTGTTTCTTTGGTTTATCCCTGACTAATACAGTTGACTTGTCCATTTTTTTTGTTTTAATTTTCACAGATTCAGCTTTTTATTAATTGTTTTTACTGATTATTGTTTTCTCTTTCATTAGTATTTCAGTTTTATTTTTATTTCCTTCCTTTAATTTTCTTTGGCTTAACTGTTTTCATTTTTTCCTTTTTCCTTTGGATGTAATTCTTCTTTTTTATTTTATTAACAAAAATATCTACAATTATAAATTTTTCCCTTTTATTACTATTTAAATGTATTCCACACATTTTGACATAATGAGTGTTTTTATCATTAATTTTTACAAAACTTATTATTCTGGTTTTCATTTTCCCTTTACCCAAGAGTAATATAATAGAGTTTTTTTTTTCTAATTTCCAGGTATAATTTTTGTTTTGTTTTGTGGTTTTGTTATTAATTTCTAGTTTTATTACTTTGTGATCAGAGATTGTTGTTAATATTATTTCTCCTTTGTGGAATGTATTTTATGCTTTCTTTGAGTCATGACTATATTATCAATGTTTATAAATGTTTTAGGTGCATTTGAGAAGTTCTACATTTCTTAATCAAGGAGCAAATGATACATACATATATAAATACATATATTTATAGAAATATAAATGTATAATGAATATATAATCAATATATTATTTTCTGTTCACTTGATCTTTGTCTTGGACTGAAAGTGCTGGCTTAAATTCTCCTGAAAGTAGTGTGCTTCTGTTCATTTCTCTCTATATCAGTTGTAATTTTTGCTTTATGATGGTGGTTTCTGTGTTTTCGATATAAAAATATTTATCTGTGTCATGTCTTCATTGAAAAGTATGGCCTTTAGTACAAGAAAGCCTCTCTTTTTTTTTGGTTTTTGCTTTACAGCATAAATTCTTGTATGATAGAAGGATGCACCCTCTCTTTTCCTTGATTTCCTTTGGCTAGTATACTTTTGTCCATCTGCTCCACTCATTTCTTTTTTGCCTTTCTGAATCATTTTGTTTTCAGGTATTTCTATTTCACTTATTTTCTGCACTACAATAACTCTAACGCTCTAGGACAATGACCTAATCTGGAGGTTATGGAAACTACCCACTATGTCTATTTTAATTACATATTCAGAGGTTAGAGAAATGACTGCTAAGTGGTTCCATGAATCCTGTGGACCCATTGTGAGCTGGACCTTGGCCAGGACTCTAATGTGGAAGTGGCATAATAACACTTTGGGTATTAATAATTACTTGGTCCCTATATGCAACAGTCCTTGAAATGTGTGAGTGTTTGCTATTCCCCAGGAATAGATCCCTATTTGAAGGAAAGAGAACTATTTGAAGAAATCATTACCATTTTTCCTTGCCATGGTTTTGATGGGTCCTTTCTCCCGGGGACCTATCCTCCCTTCCAGTCTATGGGATCTGGGTTTGTAACCTCATTCAGACAAGAAACTGGCATGGAATCATGACTTTTATGTTTGGAAATGGGGGCTGGGAACTTACCCCTGATCTGTCTTGTGATGATCTGTCACTAAATTCTTTGGCTTGCACATTGAGCAGTTCCCTAATTGCTACTCTTCCATTTTGCCCCTAGGAATACCATCTCATAACCCTCTCCATGTCAGCTCTTCTTGGCTGCTGCTTCAATCTTACCACTTGTTACAATAGCTTCATCCTTCAGGCTGCTGACGAAGCCCACACATTGCTATTTAGTCTTTTGTTTTGAAGTTTTATCATTCTCATTATTATTAGAGAGCTATAGGTTGGGAATGGCATCTTCTACTGTCAGCCCTAGACTAACAAGCATTAATGAACATCTCAATGACACTGATGTCCCTCTCACCAGCTCCTTCCTTAGCCCTTTGACAAATAGTGTATCCCCTGGACTCACTGATGGAATATCACTATCTGGTGAGTTTTCTAACTGTATTTAGTATATCCACTCTGTAGAATATCCACTCTAACATGCCCACTTCTTTGATTATTTTAATTGCTTCTTCTACTACCTACCACAAAAATTTTGGAATTTCTTTCTCACTCATTTTGACATAATGAGTGTTTTTATCATTAATTTTTACAAAACTTGTTATTCTGGTTTTCATTTTCCCTTTACCCATGAGTAATATAATGAAGAGTGGCATTGGGGGCCATTGCTTTCTTCATACTTCTAGTGGCCATCCTTACAGCGTGTTTGCACCATCTTCCCAGGACTTTTTGCCAGGCTGTTAAATACTCCGATACTGATAAATTCCTCTTATCCAAGTTTTTTTTTCTTTTGCCCTTGGCAAAACATTTTTTGTAATCAGTCTCATGTGTGCTCTTCCAGCTCCTTCTGGTACATGTTGACTAGGTCATGCAGCTGTGCAGTCACCTTCCACCTTTTTCCAGGCTGAACACACTCCTGGCTGGGTTAGGCTATGTCTTAACTCTAGGTTTGGACTTAAAAGCAAAGAAATGAGATAATGAAAGATGAGTGGGTGCTGATTGTTCAAAGGAGAGACACCTACATCAGGAAGAGGCTGCCCTCCTCTGTTGGAATGGTGAAGTGGTTTCTCTAATCAATTGTTCTCTTTATGTGGGGGAGGAGTTGTGTGTATTCTGTTTAATGTGATTTTCTCACTCCCTTACCCAAGAGTTGAGGGAATGTACTGATGCTCAGTAGAAGGAGTAGGCTACTTTCATAGTCTCAAAGGATTCAATGGAATTAGGGCATTCAAGGTTTTCAGGTTCTTCAGCTCAGATTTTGCCATCTCATCTGTCATGATAGAGATTAACCTTCTTTGGAACCCAGTTATTCTTATTATTAAATCTTAAAACCAATCCTTATCTTTCACTACCTTTCTGATGCAAGTGATTAGAAAGTCTTTGTTATGCTACCAAGGAGGCTTTCTGCCTTTCACATTAGATTTTATTTGGTGATTATTGATTATGATTTGATGATGTTGTTATCTTTCCCCAGGGCATCCATCAAGCTTAGCAATAGTTTAGCAATAGGTCTCCCAATTCCACTGTCCTTAGAGCTTCTATTTCCTTCATTTTTTCCCAATGGCTGATACCTTGCACAATTAGTGCATTCCCATTAAGCAATACACCATCCCAGATTGCTCCAGTGAAAGTTTTTCACTGCTACTTTCTGCTTGATTAACCATCAGTAATGGGGTTCTCATTGCCAGCCAGCTAGCCGGTAAGAGATCCAGCTCCAAAATTCAATTTTAGCATCTGCAAGACCACTTCTTGTCAACCATCACTGGTTACATTCTCTAGGAAGTAAACTATGAGATGCAGATTAGCATGCTAGGTGTATCTTAGTAGATCCTCTTTGATGAACACCTGTAGAAGGAAGGTAAAGGAAGTGGGATAAGGAAGAAAGTGAAATTTTGCAGTGATACAAACCCAATAAAGGCCTCAGCCAAACCCGTAGGAATCTCTGGAGCTGAGATGGCCTTTCACAGTCATCCTGAGTTGGAGTAAAAAGGGGAGCTGGGCTTTTATACTTTTCTCTCAAACAGTGAAGGAGGACTTGGGTGGTATTCCACAACATCTGTCGGTTGATGTCTATTCTTTTCTTTGTTTTACTTTTTCTTACATCGTTTTATACTTAGAAATACTTTTATTTGTGTTCTAGTAGTTATCTATACACTAGCAGGTGAAAAATGTTCTTCATTCTCCTTTTTCTTAGTTGGTGTTTGACTATTTGGTTTCTGAGATTTAACTTACATACTTTGACTCTCACCTTTCTTTTTCATTTCTCTGCCTTTAGAAAAGCTTCCTCAGTTATTTCCACTTTGGACAAATTTGTCCTCTAGTAGATTTTCTTGTAAAGGGCACATGTGCAGTATCCCTAGATTCTTGCATATCTTAAAAATGTGTTTCTATAACCTTGATACTTGAAGGACAGCTTAGCTGGATATGAAATCCTTGGCTCGAGCTTTCTTTGTTTGAGTTTTTTGAAAATGTTTCTCCACTGTTATCTGTCTTTGCATGTGGCAGTAGGGAAATCTTATGCCAACTTGATTTCCTTTATAAATAATGTGGTGCTTTTTTTGTTGTTTTGCTTTGCAGACCATAAGGACAATTTTCACTACAGAGTATACACCATAGGTCCTTTTAATTTATGCAAATAGGTCTTTTATTTCTGAAAAAAAATTGGATTATGATCTAAAATGTTGTTCTGTTGTGTTGTTGTTTTCTTGTTTTTGGTCCCCCAGAGACTCCAATTATGTGTATATTGCATCTGCTTTGCCTATGCCAAATACTTTCCCTTGATCCTTTTTTCCTTTTCATTATTTTTATTCTTTGCCCTATTTTTATTTTCTTGACTATTCGATAGTTTCTACTGAAATTCAATCCAATATTTTCTCATTCGGGCAATTTGTAATGTTGTCTTCACTTCTAGGATGAATTTGATTTTTTCTACTATTTCTTTCCTGTGTTCAGTCATTTTACATCTTCCTAATTTTTGTTCATATTTGCTATGAGTTTTACCTTTCTGATTTGAAATACTTATTTTATATATGCAAATTTTTGTTTTCAGATATTTAATTCAAATGGAGCTCTTGTGTTACAGTTTTGTTCTACTTCATGGTTGACATTTTGGGGAGTATTTTTAACAGCTGGTACATTTTAATTCTTACTTTGTTTCTTTTTTGTCTAACTTTGTATGGATATTATCTACTTTTCATACTTATTTTGAATGTCTAATTTTCTGGACCAGCAATAGCAGTTGTATGACCACAAAAGTGAAAGTTTTGACAGGCTTGTCAAGCTCCTTAGTTCAAGACTACCCTCTCCATTTAGTATGGTGAAGTGCAGTTTCTCTAATTAATTTAGCTATTTTTGTGTGTGGAAAATTTTTGTGTATTCTGTTTTGTGATTCTCTCTCACTTTCTGTCTCTCTCTCTCTCTCATACACACACACACACACGCACATGCACACACACCAGAAATCTCAATTTCTTGTTTTTATATATATTTTTACCTTCACTACCAAGTAAGTGCCCATGGGGCATGTTTCCTTCTCAAATTACTTCATTCCAATGCAGAAGTGTTGGTTTCTAATATTGCTACTTTGGGTCCTGATTACATGCAAATCCTTTCATTTCTCTCCTTTGTTTCTTCTTTTCTTTTCTTTCTAGCCAGTACTCAGATATACCAGATTCTACATTTATTCCTGGTATTTTCCACTGCATGGTGGGGATTTAGCTTTTTGAGGGAATTCTATTTGGATTCTGTTACCCTATTTCTGTGGTGGCCCCTGCTCCTCTTCCCTCTTTCTTTTGGACTCTTTCATGTCTCTGCCTTACTCTTCCCCTAAACTGGATTTAAAAAAAATTTCCCTACTTGCCAATGTTTTAAGCTCACATGATTGTGTTTTCTGTTCCTTAGATATGTAGAAAGCATAGATTATGGGTCATTTTATTTGCTGCTTTTATTTATCCAGGTGGGTTTTGAGTGAATATTTAGAAAAAATTTGAGTTAAGAGGCAGCCATTATTCTATGTAAATCTAGAAAAACCAGATGATTAGGTTTTAAGCAGAAGACTGTCAGAAGTAGGATTTAGAAAAATAAAGCTGCGACAGTGCTCAGAAATGTGTTTGCCTATTCACTTTCACTCCTCAGGTAGAGAAAGAAAAGGGTGAGATGCTTTCTGCCTTGTTCAGGTGCAAGCAATCCTCCAGGGCACCCAATCTTACTCACCACATTCATCCTAACCTCACCCTGGCTCACAGAGGGTGAGGCAGAGACTGAATCACTGGGAGGAGTTTCGTGACTAACAGTCCTTCCACTGTCCTCGGGCCTGGCTATGCAGATTCTCACCTGTACACTTTTCTTCTTCCTGGGATAATATTGCCTCCAGTTTCTCAGGTCTTTTCAATAGCTAATTTTTACTCACTTTAAGATTTTCTTTAAATATCAGCTGTTTCAGGAAGCCTTCTGATGACCTACTGCAAACTGGATGGTGAATATTCTCTTTGTGCAACTCCAGGAAACCATATTCCTCCCTATCCCTGCACTTGACATGTTATTCTGCTTGTGAAAATGCCTCCACCTATAAAGTGTGGATACTTCATGATTCCTTCTTCCTTTTTGCATTTCCTTAGTGTCTCTCACAGAGCATGACATTTAACAAATGCTCACTGGTTGAATGAATGGATGAATAAAGAAAGCAACATAACTGCTCTAGAAATGCCTGTACTCTGCATTGTCCCAGCCTATGGGGAAAATGTCTTCCTAACTCTTTTGCTTGGTTATGGTTAGAGGGTCACTGGTTTCTACAGACAATTTTCTATGCTTGTGTCCCTGATTCCAGGGCCAGTTAGACGTGAATATGAACCAGACTTCCCCCAGGGCCTGGAAGCATGGAGCATTTTGCTGAGTATGCTTTTGGGTGATCTCCTTTCTATTCTTGTCTCCAGGCATGTTCCATTGGGGACACAAAAATGAATATATTATCTCAATATGTAGCTAAATAGGAAGAGTGCATCCATCTCCAAAGTCACAATATTCTCTTCAGGTACAGGCAGAATAAATTTAGTTATCCTCATTTCTTTCCTCCCCTCACCTGATCTTTAACTGTATTACAGAGGAGGGTTTTATAATGAAGGATGACCTGCTTTCATCCAAGATCATTATAATTCTTGCAATTCCAAAGCTTGTTTTTCCCCTCTTCTCTGTAGACCTGAAACTATAAAAGTCTTAAAAGCATGGAACTTAGGACTTGAAGGGACTTTATTATCATCTAACCTTCTCATTTGACAGACAAACACTGACTTGCCCATAATTATTAAGCTGGTTAATGGAAGAATAAGTAATAAAATAAGTTTCTTGACTCGCAGTTTTGTGTTCCTTCTGTTCCTGTGTGTCTCTGTATATTCTCTCATTCAAGCCTCCAGGATAGTGACCCCTCCCTTAAATCCCCTAACATATTCTGCTTGTCTAAAGGGTTCCAAGAGGCAGTCTGAAAATAATTTTACTACACCATAGAGTCTTGAGATTAATGATATAAGCATCTCCTTGTCATGATGCTTCAAAAATTTTAGAGACATTCCTTTTCCTCTCTTTTATTTTTGTCATGAAAAAAGGAATAAAATTTCCCTTAAAAAAAAAAAAATCCAGTATCCTTTCAAGTGTTTTCAGGAATTTAAACTATTCTTCATCAGTTGCAATTTTCTCTTCTATATTTTCCATTAAGGAAAGCAGAGTTAATAACAAATTTGGAGTCCTTTTAGAGAATTTGCAGTCTCAAATTACTGCCTTCTAGTCTTTTATGTTGGCCTTCTCATAAAGGGGCAACTCGGTTTTCTTTGAACAAAGGGAGCAGTAATTCACAATCTTGGTTTTGCCACACCCCAGGGTGTCTTCAACCATAAAATTGTGTCAAGAGATTGTCAAAACAAAATTAATTGAAATTGAAACAATAAATTCCTGCCATAAAATGTCTTCAGAAGGTGAAAGGAAGGGTATATAATAGAATAAAGCAAAAGGTGAGTTCCCCAAAGGATGAGAATTGTTGATCCAAAGGGAAGATGGAAAATCTTTTACTCTAATCTCACCCATGTTTTTAAAATCTTGCAGGACGTAGAAGGAGGAAAATCTAGAATTGTCAAAACAATAAGCCACATCTTGTTACAAGTCAGGGCCCTCCACAGTGTTTCTGACAGTTTGAACACCAGCTAAAGTTTTTTTAACACCAAATTTAGCATGCACAGGCATTTCAGATCTGTCACTAGAAGCAGGGTGATGTCAGTGAGAAAATCTGGTGGTGTTTCGTTTTCACAAGTTTTTCAGGATCTGAAATGGAGTGTTTGTTGAGCATGTCACTGCAGAGTGGGGGTAATCATTAGTGATCTGAGAAACAAGGCTTGTTGCGAGGTTAAGAACCTAAAAAATGCTTATTAACAAGGAGAAGGGCTGTCAAAGGGAGGAAGGCAGTGAGATAAATGTAGTACTTATCACTCCTGGGGGGTCCAATTTACTTAGATGCTTTGGAATTCTACTCTTTGGGCCATGCATGTGGTAAGACTAAAGTCACATTCACACTTCAGGGGGATGCTGTTGTAGTCATTCTTGAGAAATGTGGCATGACATGGGGCATCTTTTTATCCCAAACCATTTGTGCTTTGCCTTTCAGACTAAAGTGGCTTCTGAACGTTAGAATTTTAATTGGAAATTGAATGAAAGCCCTTTATCAATGAAGATGCTTTTGAAATACGTAAGGCAATAATGGGGTTTTTAGGAGTCAAATCATTTATTATTCTGTGCCCATTTGACTCTCTGCTTCATGTTGAGGGGCAGTAAATGTTCTTCTCTATTAAATTTCCTCTGCATGAACTTGCATTTAATTATTTTTAAGGAAACCTTCATGTCTGCTCTTAGTCTGAAGTCCTCATGAAGAATTTGGAGTTTCACACAATTTAGCTCCCTGTAGAAGAGATTGCTGGTAGCCCTTCAATGTCAGTTTGCTCTTTTTCATTAGTCACAGAACCCCAGTTTTATTAGGTTGGCACAAAAGTAATTGCAACTTTTTTATTAAAAGGGATGGCAAAAACCGCAATTACTTTTGCACCAATCTCATATTTGGGTGACAGTGATTTCAGTTTAAAGAAGATATTTCCCCGGCTCTTTCTTTTTCAGCTAAGTGTGCCCATGAAATTATAATTGGTTCTTGCCAATGATATGTTAACAAGAAGTTACATGAAAAGTAGAATAAGGTTTCAAAAGTGTATTAACTCACTGACAAATGTGTCCCTTAGTATACATTTCTCCTCCCTGAAATCTGATCATTGGTTCTGAGGTTTGGAGCTCTAGCAACCAACTGGATTGATGTGATGGTTAATGTTTTGTCAACTTGACTGGACCACAGGGTGCCCATGCATTCAGTTGGACATTATTCTGGGTGTGTCTGTGATGGTGTTTCTGGGTGAGACAAACATTTAAATTGGTAGGCTGAGTGATTCCCCAATGTGTGTGGGCCTCCTCCCATCGGCTAAAGGCCAGAATAGAACAAAAGACTGACCTTTTCCTCCTTTTGGATTCAAACTGAAACATCAGCTCTTTTGGGGTTTGGAGCCTGCTGACTTTTGAACTAAGACTACGCCATCAGCTTTCCTGGGCTTCGTGACTACAAATCTTGGGACTTCTCAGCCTCCATAATCCCATGAACCAGTTTCTTATAATAAATCTCTTTCTATATGTATACATATTCTATTAGTTCTGTTACTCTGGAGAACTCTGATTAATACAATCCATAAGGTGGCTTTGAAGGCAGAAATGTGCTGTAGGATGATAAAGCAGGAAGATAGACGGAGCCTTGACTTCTGACAATTTCATTGAATGATTATACTAGTCCTGGGCTGCTAAACTTTGGGACTTCACATTATGTGAGCAAATAAGCACCTAATTCGTTTAAACACTGTCATTTCAGCTTTCTGTTACTGGCAGCCAGATGCAATTTTTAATTAACATACTCCCTTGTTACACATAAGCTCTGTGAAAACTGAAAAGAAAATTTATACTTCTTTGTTTCTTGCTCAGTGATTAGCACAAAGCTTTGCCCGGAGTAGGAGCTCTAGAAGTATTTATAGAATTATTTTCTTTAACAAACATCTATTGAGCTCCTAATATTTGCCTGGTAATGTGCTAAGAGTGTGAAATGAAAGAATGTAAAACAAAAGCTCTTTTAACCAATCTCTACTTAACCATCATGATGGGTTAACCAATGTTCTTCTTTTCTGCTATAAAAAGCAGAAGCATCGGATGCCCTTGGCACTCCATGTACTCCCAAACAGTAGACTACTCTCTACTGTGCCAAGTACTTCTGCTCCCACAGGTTGGGTTTTAAGCTTCCTAAAAGTTCACAAGCCTAATTATGCCAGTTGCATTTATTATTGCAATTACATAATTATTATAAAACCAATAAAATATGAGTGTACAAAGAAATGGACGTATTGTTTGTGTAAAAATTAAGCTGAATTTTCTGAAAAGATTAAATAAAGGTGAATCACTAAACAAATGCTGTCAAAGTGGGTAATGATACTACGTATATAGTGGTAAAACAACTTATAAGTATTTGTGTTAGGACCTTTTCCATTGCAAATACAAATAACCTATCTTAGATCCATTTAAGCTGAAAAGGTAATTTATTGGCTCATGTGGCCAGGAAGTCCAAGGAAGAATGGCCTTTCTGCATGGTGGGATTTGGGTGGCTTAACTATGTCATATATTGTCATCATTTTCCAGCTCACTCATTGTTGTTTTTGTTGGCTTTTTTTCTGTTTTTCTTTAAACTTGTTGACTTCATTCTATCTTACTACAGAAAGGCTTTCTCTGTATGATGGACAAATTGACTGTAGGCAGCTGGAAACAGGCCTCATTGTCACTCATGTTACCAAGGGAAGAGGATTTCTCTCCCAGGTTTAATTGGTCTGAATAGGTCCTATAATTTTGGACTAATCGCAGGAGAGTTCTTTGGGTGGCCCTAGATTCCCCAGTTCTCCCCTATTCTACTTTTAGTTTTTAAGAATAATTGTAGAATGTGTTGGAAATGCAACAGCCTGAAATGAAGAAGGACTGGCTAGAAGAGCCTGGTCTCTGTTCCAGTCCATCTTTAGAAAAAGAATGTCATTCAGTTCCTTAGCCCAGTGGGTCGTGTGACCCTGAGATATATAATCCAGGGGCAGGCTGCCTTTTGGGGCCCCTCAGCTGTGGTGCAAGTGGGACATATGTAGAAAAGACTCTATCTGCACCAGGCAGCTCTCCCAAGCCTTTGAGGAATGACTCATGATGAACCCTAGGCTTCTGTTGTCCCTTGCTGCCTATGTGTAATAAATGCATTTCAGATAACTTGTTTTGTGTATGGGCTTCTCTCTCACTTGATTCAGAAATACTGATAGCTAGTGCACAGTGAATCTGCTTCTCATTATTCAGTGTGAACAGTTTTGGGTCACCATGCCTATCAGTTCTGATTTACTGTCATCCCAAAACCATGGCGGGTGAGGCAAAGCTAGAGCAGTCCCAACTTCTCCACTGTGGCAGGGGTCTATTCTGGGGCAGAGCTTGAGAAAAGGTACTTGTCTCTCTGGTCTTCTCTGTTTTCCTTAGGATGCTGGAACTATGTGGGGTTTTATTAGCCTATTCTAGGTCCAGCAGAAGACCTCTTGACTGCACTTCAGAGGACTTGTGAGAGAGTCCTATAGCTCGTGAACTGGCTTTGTATTCTTAAAAAGTTACTCATTGTTTCTGGATTTTAGCTTTCTGCACTGTAAAATGAAGACATTGGACTTGACATTCTTTAAGATCACTTTGAATCCTAAAATTCTACAACTATGACTCTACACTTTTGCTTATGCCATAAATCCTGCTCAAGGAATATTTTTACCCTTGTAAAATTTACATATGTAAACTGTACTTTTGATAAATAGCCTGGTGCTCTGTATCAATCTAGAGATTCTAGAAAATGTTTTTTTTATTTTGTTTTGTTTTCTTGGATATTTTCAGTATTTAATCTGAGAAAAGTTGTGCCTCCTTTATAGCAAAACCTATGTTTTTCTAAATAAATTCAAATTAAATAGAAAAAAAGAGATAAAGAATGAATAATTACAGGAAATGACAGTAGGGATATTAGCAGGTGGCAGAAGGAACCTAAGGGTGTGGAGAATCTTGAACAAACATCAACCCATCCATTTCAGAAAGAATAACATTTGTTATTCCAAAGACACTCAATTTGAACTTTGGGCTTTTTTGAAATAATAGAAGATAAATTAATATTATGTATTTTATGGCAGGCACTGTGCTAAATTGCATGATGTGGCTTTTCTCTTTATTTCAAATGGCAACTTCCTAGGGGTAGCTCAAGGTCTGTTAAGTAATACATAGTAAAGGTGAGATTCACATTCAGGGACCCTGACTCCAGAGGATGGCTTCAACTCAGAATGACTTTGTGGTTTACATTTTTTTTTAAAGAGACAGGACCTTGCTTTGTTGCCCAGGCTGAAGTGCAGTGGCACAAATATGGCTCACCACAATCTCAACCCCCTGGGCTCAAACGATCTTCCTGCCTCAGCTTCCCAAGTAGCTGGGATTACAGCTATATGCCACCACATCCAGCTAATTTTTTATTTATTTTTTATTTTTTGTAGAGACTGGGTCTCACTATGTTGCCTAGGCTCTTCTCAAACTCCTGGGATTAAGTAGTCCTCCCATGTTGGTCTTCCAAAGTGCTTGGATTATATGCATGAATCACTGCACCCAGCCTAGATTCTTTTTTATTACATTTATTCCTTCCTTCCTAAAAATGTAATTTATTACGTTGTTTGCCTCTGCCTCCTTGTTTCCTCTGGTAAGTAGTCTAAGTTCATTCCATTGAAAGGAATACCTTGAGGCACACACATGGTTAGAATGCTAAGCAAGAAATCCCTAAAGAATTGTGACTACTTTGTGATAGTTAAAGAAAATAAATGAGTTTGCTTAATGGTCTTCCAGCCAACAAAAAAATAAAGAAGATCTTGTTGATGGCTAAATGGTCCTTTTAGAATTTATTAATATTTATTATTGGAAGCTATTTTAAAAGAAGAAGGAAAAAAATTATCCATGTTGTTTGCTCTATCCTGCAAGGTCCATCTGCTGTTTCTCAGGTATAGATGCCAAATTACACGATTAAAATAACACACACAAAGGGCTGTTCCTTTTATAAGTTGAAAATCTGTCTGATTTTTCACACTCTCACAAAATCAATGTCTACAGAGAGATTTTATAAATAAATATGTCCTGTGTTGCTGCTGCTTCAAATTGTGATTAAATTAGTCCTCTCATGTGGAAGTTTAAAAAACTTCCCAGGTAAGATTCTACAGACAATAAGACCTAAATCTTCCCCAGAGATGGACATTTAAGCATTTCCTTTGGTACAGCAGCAAGTCTCTTTCTCTCCTGTTAATCCCATAACTTGTTTTCTTCTTTTAAGATTCCACAGCCCCAAGACGATCTCCCACAAATCCAGCTTTTCTCCCTTGTCTGGGCCCCTTTCTATTGTTACACAAGATATGGTGGTGATTTGTTTCACTACACAGGGACTGTGAACTCCTTAGAAGAGGGTCTGCTTGTTCATCTCTCTATCCTGAGTGTCCAGCCCCGAACCTGGAAAGTGCTTCACTGTTGTTTGTTGCATGGAAATGATTCTGGGTTCAGAGCTTGCCTCCACGATGAGAAAGGGCAGAATAACATGTAAGCAATGGTGTGGCCATCGTTCAGAATTCAGAACTAATCCTAGGAACCAAATAGGAAAGAATGACTATATTTAAATCAATGGATTATCTTGTTTAGCTAGACTTTATTTATAAACCATTTTCCTGATAGGAAAGCTCATGAATGCATTGTCCAAACCACTGTTGTTACTCATTCCCTTCATTTTGTGGTTCAGGCATTTTGGAAATATGGGGGTAGGAGCAGAAGAAATTAAATTTCATATAAATATGGAAAGAATGGAGTTTTGTTATCTTTGTTTGAAGAGATATGTTTGGCTAGTTAGTACAGAATTGAAAAGATTCAAGAGAGTGAGCCAAGCAACACTGATTTTGAAATTTTTAATTCAAAGCAATTCTTTCAGCATTGTGTTGTGAATGACCTTAAGAACAAATATGCACCCTCTCCCTCCTTGTCATTTCAGGACTTGGAATTCATGTCCCACATGTGCAGCTTTATATCATAAAACATTAGTTAAGAAATATTTTCCAGGCTTTATATTACCTAGTGACATATTTGAAGCTAATCTACATGTCAGGAAAAAGAAGTTTTCTCTTCTGCTTTGTTTTGTAAATTTCAAATGCTATTACAATAAATATCAGGACGCGACCAATTTTTCTGAAGTCACATAGCTTTGTTATCAAATATATTTTCTTTTGATTAACTACCTGTTTAATCAACTAAGTTCTGTCTCTGTGATCCACTAATTGATTAATCTCAGGTAAGTAATTTAACCTCTCCAAGCCCCTGTTCCCTTGTTTATTATATGAGATTCTTATGTGATGACACAAAAGCATATATAAATCCATGGCATAAGTACATAAAAATATATTAGAAACTCAATGAGTGCTACTTTCTCTCTCATAAGAAGAGAAAATACTTGAGATGATTACTATGTCACCTCTCAGCCTTCACCCTTTTGGCCAAACAATTCCTTTTAAATATTCTAAATCTCCACAACTATCATTCTTATTATGCTATTCTGTTTTGAACTATGTTTTTTCCTAGCCACTGTGAAATTGCATGATCAGAAAGAAATTAAGGCAGAGTTTTCAGTCTTTATAATGACTCAGCTTCTTATGACCATAATTTAAATAAAATAAATGGCACAGTTGGTCACATTTTAAGCAAGTTAATTAGTGTTGGCTACAGGTACTGCATTTGGGAGAACTGAGAAAACGACCTTTTTTTTTTTTTTTTCTAAACAACAATAACAGAAAAATGTATTGCGTAAGTTTTACATTCAAGTCATTTTGGTAACTTTTTATGCCTCTCCTTAAATTTGAAGTAAGCAGAAGGTCTAGAACTGTTGAGGCAAGCCTAGAAAAAATACGATCTCCCTAGCCTCTGGCTTATAATGGAGGGGGCATAAGAATGTGTGTAGAGACCAAATCTACAACCAGCCCTTTAACCCAATCAAACCACCAGTGACAACGATGATGGTTTAACACCTTATTCTACCTCAAAGATGCTCCATTCAGTCGGCAGCTCCGTAGATGGGCTGTCAACAGGCACATTCAGTTTATCTCTACGTTTCTTGGTATGTCGTAAAATAAGAGGGAATCACACTGAGACACAACGCTTTAGTGAATAGCATTGTCTGGGTATTCTCTAAATTGGTTTTTTTTTGGGGGGAGCCCATCTTTGCTCTTTTCTAGCCTTCAGATGAGTTCTATGTTTTTAGCAGATTTGAGTTAACTTGAGAATTTACTTCAAGTTCAGGGACTTGTAAGTGAACTTAACATTTATGCTGAGTGCCAACCCTTCCTACAGGGAAATTAATATTGTGTCAGTTATTGCCATATCCCAAATGAAGAAGGAGATAGTATGTGTCAAGAAATAAGAGTGGCTAATAAAAATTAGCATTAATTGACTGATTACCATGTGCCAGGTATGATTTTGATCTCTTCACATCTCTTATATAACTGAATCCCCAACAACCCCTAATTAACATTATTTCCATTTCAAATGTGAGAAAATGAAGAACAGAGAATCTAAATAATTTTCTCAATGTTTCATAGTGATTAAATGGTGGAGTTATCATTGAAACCTGAGTACGCAGTCTAACTTCTTTTCTTTGGCAACATCAAATACTCTGTATATTTTTTACTGTAGGGGTCTTGGTCTTAATGTGCTAACTTAAGCCATCCAGTAGACTCTCACAAGAAAAAATCCTCCAAGATCTCTATGACTTAGTTCCAACATAGCTTTCCCTATGTATCTTGATATAAATCTTTTACAAATTGGATGCTTTATCCAAATTGTGTTGCTGACTTTTTCTCAAACCAGTCCTAGGCCTTTTTGTATTCATTTCTTTTCTAACTGTTTTGCTCTCTTTTTGTATTGTTCCCTTTTGTCTGTACCAGCTTCAGTCCTTATCTCCAAGCCCATTCTAGGTGTGGATGCTCACTCCCATAAACTCTTTTTGGGTCTCTCCTTCCAGATGAAATCAATTTCTCCTCTTTGCTTGGGCCTCTCTTACATCTGCCATTTGTGCTTATTTGTGCTCCTGTATTATGTGCTTTACCAGATTATAAATTCTTTAAAGCTAGTAGTATCCCTTAGACATACTAGGTGTGTGTCACAATAAATGTGACAGAGGTCATAAGAGAACAGCAGATAACCTTGCCCTCCCATTTAAATGCCAGAGAAACAAAACCACATCCTAATGTGGATAGGTCAGAGCAGCAGAGCCTTGCTTTTGTTCAGGTGCATTTCTCAGTCCAGGGAGGGTTGTTTCTGTTTCCTACAGCAGACCTCAGGGACATAGTCTACTCTCTTCTCTTTAAGGTTGCCGCCACTCTTTCTATCTGTTGGTGGCTATAGGAGGGTGGATCTTCTGCACAAAAGACTGTAGAGAAGGAGTGTCATCTCCCTAGACATTGTCTTCTTTCCTTCACCCAAAGACAAGCTCACAGGATTCTTTTCCCTGTAGAGGTTTTCCTACTCATTGATCTGGAGAATACAGGAGATAAAAGAAAAGTACTTGAACAAATTAAAAAGCTTAAGTAGTCTGTTGCAACATAATTAGTGCGATCCCTGGTGGGTTGTTCCTCTCTCTTGCTGAGATAGAGACTCAAAGTTACTTTAAACTTTTCTCAACCCTGTTCTTAGGGGAGTGTTCCCTGAGAGTAATAATCATGTTAGAAAGTAGACATCCATTCTGGAGCCCATGTATAATACACCCAGGAACATAGGCAGGCACGGTAGTTAGAACACATTTTTGGGGGTTAGCCAACTGATGTTTGAATCCTAGTTCTGTCACTGTATATCTCTGTGACCCTGGGAAATGTATTAATGACTCTATGAGTCAGGTTTCTTATTTGTAGAAAGAAGATAATATTGTATTTACATCACAGGGTTGTAGGAAGTGTAAATGAGACACTGGGTAGGCTTGCCATACTTTGCCATTTTCTGGTTTGCTTTCCCCATGTCCTTGAGGCCAGGTCTGGTCACATGGCACAGCCAATGGAATATGAGTGTAGATAATCTGTGTCACTTCTAAGTAGAAATATTTCATTGTGGTGCTGGACTTTGCAGTCTGCCCTTCATCACACAATGATTGTGGGGTCTCATGTTGGTGTGATGGTGCCATGAAGTTAAAGAAGCCTGGAGGACAAAGTCATCACATGGGCAGCTGCTCTGGAGAGTCAGCCATGCCTGGAAGAGACTCCATAATGAGCAGAAAATAAAGCCTTTGTTGTCTTTAGCTTCTGATATTATGAGTTTATATTATCACAGCATAACCTATTCTATGACTAATACAGTGCTTAATGGAGCCTATGACAGAGTAAACTTAAAACACTTAAAAATTGATACTTTTTTAAATGGATAATTTGCATTTCCTGGGACTCCTAGATTGCGAATTACCTACGTTAATGGGATTCAAGCCAGTCCCACATGAAAATATTTCTTCATGTTTAGCATTGGCATGCTTCCATGAAAATTCTCCCTACTATAGCCCATTAGCATTAAATAACATATTCCCATGTAAAATTTACCTGCAGAGAATTTCTTTACTTCAGTAACATAAATAGAAACCTTTCAGGGTAAGCCTTTTCGTAAGAAGACAAAAGTTAAATTTTCCTGGCAGACAAAGGCTAATGACCACTAACGGCCCTCTTTACCAGATCTCTTGTATCATTCCATGCACTTGGAAATGTAGTTTTTTATTTCTTCTTTCTCCCTATGAAGAAGTCATTATGTGTCTAATTAAACTTTAGTAAATAATGTGTTTTATTCCTCTAATAGATGAAAGGGATTTTTTTTAAATCTCATAGAGTTCACAATTCTTATAAGCCAATGGATTTCATGACTGGAGTTCAGTTATTCTTTCAAATGAGCAGTAGGTTGTGTTAATTCTATGATAAATGAGGTTTAGAGGGAAGACTACTGTCTACTGATCAGTCTCAAGTTGTAAGTCTGATTGTAGTACACCCTTGCTGTGTGACTCTGCTCAAGTTTCTTCTTTGAGCTGCCTGGAGTTTTTTCTCATTGGATTATAAAAAGTTTTCAACATTGTGTGGACTTTAACTCTTTACCTCTTATATTTGTTGCAATCTTCCGCATACATGTGCACATACCCTGACATTTTCTTTCTAATGATATTTATGTATTTGTAGACACAAATCTTGTTTCATATCGTAGCTCTGCCTCTGCCAATATATGTAACACAAGACTGGCTATTTAAGCTCTCCAAATCTGTGTTCCCTTATTTATAAAATGAGAATGATAATACCTAACCCACTAGATTTATGGTGAAGGTTCATGGGATAATATTGAAAATTAGCTGGTACATAGCAAGAGGTTAATGCATAATAGTTTATCTTCTTGCTTCATATATTTCTTGGCATATCAAGATTCAGGACCACCATATTCCATATTCCATATGATATCCAAAAAGAATAGAAAGGAAAGGAAATCAAGATTCCAAGGCTATTTCAGTTAAAAAAAAAAAAAAAAAAAAAGACTGTTATTTCTCTTTTCAGAAACCTTAGGTAAACTCCGTTGCCTTCTCCACATGTGTTCTTCACTTTTTTGAAAGTGTCTTGAAGTTTGCAGTTAACATGAACTCTATTAGCTGAAATCAGAACTTTTATACATCAAGATGCCAGTTCTCAAGGCAATGCAATTAATTTTTATTAGTAGTAACACTAATATTTACTGAGAATAAATTATGTGCTACATACTGTTCTAAGTATATTATGTACAAAATGTATTTATACGTAGTACACACAAAACATATACTAATACATAGACTTGTTTAGAGAATTAGAATATATAATACACACAACACACACAGCTTTATAATGCAGATATTATTTCCGTTGTATCAGTCCAGGTTCAGTCAGGAGAGTTATTCTACAGAGAAAATTTAATATAAGGTATCAAGGCAAAAAGATGACAAGGAAGTATCCCAGAAGAAGTAACTGCACCTCTAAGCCTGCAGAGAAAAGGGAAGAAGTTGGGATTATAGAAACCTAAGACCATGAAGGAGGAACCTTGTGGATTTGGGACCCTGACCCCTGAGGAAGGGGTGCTGCTTGCAGTTGTATTTGCATTCCTGAGCACATGCAGTGATGCTGGTTCTAGGGTTAGAGAGAACTGCACGCTGGAAGCAATGCTGCTGGCACAAGCTATAACTAACAAACCATTGCTACAGTGACATGGTGGGAACAAGAAGCAAAACAGAAATGAGTGCTTCTTCCTCCTCCAGCCTTCAAGTCTTCTTTCTAGCATCCCTATGAGCAGATCCTAAGCAACATGCAGCTGGTAAAGGAGAAATGTATTTTATAGACATCCAACTCCAGCATCAGAAAACAGCAGAGAAACATAGGTTTGATGCTGAGATACAGTATCTTAATAACCAACACCGTCTACCCCTTTGGCTATTCATAATGTATATACACCCTTCTACACATACTTAAATTTCAATAAAACGACAATAATTTTTTTTTGTACGAAGATAATCTCCTCCTCTCTCCAAAGTGGGGAGAGGAAAAGTTCCAAAAGTTATAGTGTGCATCTCTGGAAGACAGTTACAGTATCCATCTCTGAGGCTGTGAAAAGCAAGCAACGTAACTTCCATTGGTTTGTGTGGAAGCATCCACATGTAATTTAAAAAGATTTAGGGGACTATGATAGAAAGGAAAGTTTTTCTTCACAGTGATTCTTCTTATCCCATTGACTGCTAGATGGCTTAAAAAGCTTGGTGAAGTTCTCAAGGTATTGATTTTCAAACTTAGTTTCAGCTCCATGTTGCCTCCAACACTAGTTTATTTTCCCTTCCCCCGCCCCCTTTCTCGTCTCCTCTCCTCTCCTCTCTCCTTTCTTTTCCTTTACTTTCCTCTCTTGTCCTCTTCTCTCTTCTCTCCCACCCTCCCCTCTCCCCTTTATTCTGATCCTTCCTTCTTTCCTTGTTTCTTTATTTTTTCAAATATCCCTCTTTTTATATTTGTGTATCCTTTTAATAACTTTGAAATTATTTTCTGAAAAAAGTTAATGTATGGATATAGAAAACAAAGGTTTTTCCATTTTTCCCATAAAGGTTCTATGTTTGCATGCTTACCAACTGATATAAAAAATGTTTGCCTCACTCTACTTGCATCAATAACATTGTTTTTACATCTTTGCTTCTACGATGGGTAAAGAAATAATATCTCCTAATTTATAGTATTTGATTAGTAAGTTAAACACTTTTTCACATAGAATCTATTTTTTCCTCTCCTAAGAAATTTTTTTTTATCTTCTTAACCTTTATTTTGTCATCTTCTTCTGAGATCCTCGATGGATTTTTGTTATAATTTTTATTAGTTATGTATCAGAAACATATTAATTATATCACAGTTGTAATTTCCCCCACAAATTTTGTTTCTCTTATAATTATGTTTCTGCTATTAAATTTAAATCTTGAGTCAGTCAAAGTAGTTGGAATTTTAAGCTATTGCTGATATCAATGTAAGGATGTAGAATAGTTTAGACATTATCAACAAGGTACCTTGTGCTGACGATTGTCAGCATGCTGCTAATAGACACGTTAACCTTTGAGATACAGTTTTCTAAGCTTTTGGTCTATCAGTGGGTAGTATTTACTCTATAAAGGGAAGCCTACATATGACTATATGGCTTCATCTTTTAGAGTGATAACATAGCAACAGCTTTTGTTAGTTTGCAGGAACCAGAAACAGATTGAATTCTTGGCACGCTATAAGAAAGAGGTTTCACAAACTCCGCTGGTTATGGTACTCCCTGTGTTGTAAATGTTACTGGAGAGAGACCCTGTGACTAAGGCTTTCCACGCTGTGAACAACATATCACTGAGCAACAACTATCTTCTCACAGGTCTGACAGAGACAGGAAAACATGCCAAAGTGAAGATACTAGGAAAGAGGGTCATTAAACACTGACAAATTGCTTTCTTTTCAAATTGGAACACTTAGCACAAGCAATAAAAAAATTAGCAAACATGCGTGTCACCAGTTTGTTCTTATTATTGAAAATGAGGAAATGTATAAGAAGGCTGTCCACAAAAATCAAATGTCTATTTCATTGCTTGCTAGATATTGGCAGAGGTAAAAAGGGATACACAGATTCCAGATCGAGGCCAGGTCCGTCCTGAACAGCTTTGGAAGATGAACTAAGTTGGCTTGATTTCTCTACAAGTGACCTCTTTGATAATTAGGGATGCCTATGCCATGCTCACTCAACAGCTCCACCTTTCCAGTAATATTGTATATGTCCCTATCATCAGTCATTCAGTTATTATCCAAGCATTCATTATCTATCTTTTCCAGGTATAGAGGATTTAGTATTATAGAGGTTGTCAGTGTCAGAAAATGAATGCAAACTCTTTTCTCATAGATGTTTATGACTCTTGTAACTTGGAGGGCAAAGGAATGAAATTGGTTTTAAGCAAGAGGGAATTCCAAAGTTAAATTATGCCACCAAGATCCTCTCTTTCTTTCTCTTTCTCCCAGGTTGTCTTACTCCTTACAGGTTTTCATTTCGGGAAACCTCTCTCTACATGTTGGCAAAGGAGACTCATGGCAGTCTCTGGCTTACGTGGGCCATTCAAATTTTAATAACATAAGGCGATAAACTGTCTCCAAGTGGCCAAATCCCTTAAACAGGGAAATAGAGTCTGTGTGATAAAGATACCATCTCAGAAGAGGTAGCAGGAGTTTCCAAAAGGAAATCATTAAACAGTAAAAAAAAAAAAAAAAAAAAAAAAAAAAGGAAAAGATTATATATTTTCACAACTTTAAAAGACGACTCTTCTTTATGCACAACAAGAATATAGTCTGACAGAAAAAATAAAGCATAAATAGCTATTATATAATCAAATATAATGTTGTGATAGAAATATTTTCAACAAACTAGAGGCAATTCTGTATCTGGTATGGCAGAGTAAGCCCCATCATGGTCTACGTTCCTATGCATAGAAATTTTAAACTCTGAACAAAACATAAAAATATTTGTAGACAATAGGGAGTGAATAAAATGAGACAGGCTCTAAATAAGTGCCAAAACTTGCCAGAAGGAAAAAGAATGCGGTGAATTTTTTCATTATTGCAGGTATTAGTCTGAGAGTAGGCTAAAGCCTAAAACTCCAACAGAAAAGAGACAGACTTTCTGACCTAAAGAACCAGAGGACAGAGTTCAGGGAAACTGCCACTGCTGAAAAGTGAGGTGGGTAAGGATTCAAAGGAAAAAAAAAACAGAGCAAGAGAGTGAGCCCCACATTTTGGAAATAAATAATGCCCAAACTTCTAGCTAACCATGGAACCACACATACGTGGGGCAGAATCAAAGCAGTCCAGCTAAAGATAAGGGCACTGAATTGAGATATGAGCTGTTCCCAAAAAGATTTTTTTTTTTTTTTTTTTTTGGTAACTTGAATCTAACCACGTTAACTCTCTACTAGAAAGCTCATTCTTTGGAGGAATATAACAGAATCTATAATATTGCCTTCCAGGATATAATGAAAAGTTATTTGACATTTGAAGAACTAGGAAAATGTGATCCACTCTCAAGAGAATAGACAATCTACTAAGAACAACTGGAATTAGAACATATGGGTTTTAAAGCAGCTATGTATGATGATATAAAAGAAAAAATATTTTTTGGGTGGACTTAAAAACTGAATGGAAATGGCAAAGGAAAGAGTCTGAAGATAAGAGAGCCTGATAAAACTGTAAGACAATGTCTAAAGTCTAATGTGTATATAATTGTAATTGCTGAGGATAAAAGATAAACAGTGGAACAGAACAAATTGAGATCACAAAAGCACAAGGAACAAACACAAAAACAAATAAGACTTCATCAAAATTAAAAACTCTTGTACATCAAAGGACCTTATAAAGATAGTGAAAAGGCAACCAATAGAATGAGAGAAATATTTGCAAATAATACATCTATTAAAGGTATAATATCCAGAATATATAAGGTATTCTTACAACTCAACAACAAAAAGACAAATAATCCAATTTAAAATGGGCAAGATACTTGAAAGATATTTCTCTAAAAAGGTATTCAAATGGCCAAGAAGCACATGAAAAATAATGCTCGGTATCATTAGTTATAAGAGAAATACAAATTAAAACTTCAAAAAGATACAATTTCACACTCACTAAGATGGCTATTTAAAAGAAAACAAAAAAATATGTTGGTTAGGATGTGGAAAAATTGGGACCTTATATATTGCTGGTGGGAATGTCAAATGGTGCAGCCACTGAGGAAAATAATTAAAAAGAGGTATTTAAACAGATACTTTCACATAAATGCTCACAGAAGCACTAGTCACAATAGCCCAAAGGTGAAAACAAGGCAAATGTCCACCAGTGGATGGATGAGCAAGCAAAATGTGATATAGTCATATAATGGAATATTATTCGGCAAAAAGAACTAAGTACTGACACATACTATTAAATACAACACGGATTAACCTTGGAAACATCATGCTAAGCAAAAGAAGACAAGCACAAAAGGTCATATATTGTACAATTTTATTTATATAAAATATCTGAAATAGATAAACCCATAGAGACAGAAAGCAGACTGGTGGTTGTCAGGGGTTGGGTGGAGAGAGGGTGGGAGAGTAGTTACTTAATAGATACTGGCTCTTCTTTGGGGTAATGAAAACATTTTGGAGCTAGAGACCACAGTTGCACAACCTTTTGAATGTATTAGATACCACCAAATTGTATACTTTAAAATATACAATATGCTTTAAAATAATTGTGTGTTTTTAAAAATAGTTAATTTTTGTTGTATAAATAATGCCTTGATAGCATTTTGAAGAATGGATGGAGGACATTTTTTTCAAATTTGGCCATAGACATAAATATGGTAACTAAAGAAGGTTAGTGAGCCCTTGGCAGAATAATTATAAAGAAAACCATACCTAAGAACATTATATACAAAGTGCTAAAAACATGAAATGATGGAAACTTGAAAAATAAATAAATAAAGTGTTAAAAACAAAAATGAAAGGAAAATCTAAAAAACAGCTAGAGAAAAACAACATGTAACGTATAGGGAAACAATAATTCAAAAGACTTCTGAATACTCATCAGAAACTAGCGAGGCCATAAGACAGAGGATAAACATCTTTAAAGCTAAGAGAAAAACAAAACTTTCAACCCAGAAATTTATATCCCATGAAAATAACCTTCAAGAATGAAGGCAAAGTAAAACTCCTTTCAGATGAAACAAAATGAAGAATATTCATTGACAGTAGATGGAGATTACAAGGAATGCTAAAAGAAATTCTTCAGGCTGTAGGAAAATGATACTTGAAAACAGCTGAGGTCTTTTAAAAACAAAAAGCACTGGAAATGATAAATATTGCAAAGTATATTCTTCATATTAATTTCTTTAAAGTACATTTGACTGTTGAAAGCAGAAATTATAACACTTTCTTAGTTTTATGATAGAAGTATATGTAGTACATATGATTACTGTAGCATAAGAAACAGGCTTGGGGATAAATAGGTCTATACAATTGTAAGATTTTCACATTTTACATGAAGGGTACAATATTAACTAAAATAGACTGTGAAAAGTCAAGGTTATTTATTGTAATCCACTAGAGTACCAACTTTAAGAAATTACAAAGAGACATAACCAAAAAGCTAGCAACAAAATTGAAATGAACTTTTATAAAATATTAATTAATCCAAAAGAAGTCAAGAAATAAAGAACAGAAATAAAATGGAGGTGAACAAATAATAGAATGGTAGGCCTAAATAAGATAACATTAATAATTAATTTGTATGAAATAAACAACTAAAAAGCAGAAATTATCAAAATAGGAATAAAAACAATTTCACACCCCCAGCTACATATTATATAATAACACAATTTATATATATGATGATAAGTTGAAAATAAATGAGTAGAAAAAATAATGTACAAACAGCAAACTTAAGGAGTGTTGATTGCCATATTAATGTCAAACAAAAGAAAAACTTCAAGATAAATGGTGTTGCCAGAAATAAACACATTTCACGTTATTAAGAGTCAATTTATCATGAAGACACAGCAACTCTAAATGAGGTTTCACTTAATAACAACTTCACAATAAATGAAGCAAAAATTAACAAAATTAAAGGGAGAAATAAATTTCAAATAATATTGAGAAATGTTAACACTTGTCTCTTAGCAATTGATTAAAACAACTAAACAAAACATATTAGTAAAGATATAGATAATCTGACAAACACTATCAACTACCTTGGTCCAATTTATGTTTATAGTACAACACACCTAAGATATACAGAATACACATTCTCTTCCAAGTGCATGTGACACATTCAACAAGATAGACCATGAAAACAATTTCAAATCAACAAGATAGACCATAAAAACAATTTCAACAAATCTATAGTTAGGTAAATTATACAGAGTAACTTATCTGATTATGCAATTGAAACATAACAATCTAGAAGACTCTAAATATTTGAAAATTAAACACACACCTAAGTAATACAGGTCAATAAAATCTAAAATAAAAATTATTTTGAACTGGATAATAAAAATACAACAAATTAAAATTTTTTAGATGTGTAATGCCTATATTAGAAACTAAAGGTCTAAAATCCATTGTTTTAAGAAACAACAAAAAGAAAAGGAAAGTAATCACAAAGATTTTCTAATAAATATAGATTAAATGTCCATGAAAGAGAAATCAGACAAATGAGGAAAAATTAAATGAAAAGATGATTCTTTGAAAAGACTAGCAAAATTGACAAGCCCCTCGCTAGACTGGTAGAGAAAAAAAAAATTAAGAACGTAAAATAGTAATATCAGGAATGAAAGAGGGATTATCATTACAGATTCTATAGCTATTAAGTGAACAGTAAGAATATTATAAACAAACTTAGGTCAAAATTTAATTAAAACAAACACATTCCTTGAAAATAAAGTTTACCAAAACTGACACAAGATAAAACAAAATATCAATAGTTCTACCTCTGTTAAAGAAGTTGAACTTAATGTTAACAATCTTCCCATGAAGAAAATTCCTGGCCCAGGGGGGTTTCTACTGAATGCTATCAAATATTTAAGAAATAATTATTACCAATTTTATGCAATCACTTCCAGAAAGCAGAAAAAGAGAGAATACTTCCAAACTTATTTTGAGGCCTTCAAAACTCTAATACAAAACCCAGCAAAGAAATTACAAAACAAATAAATAAATGAAACTACAGATCAGTATCTCTCTTGAACATGGATACAGAAATCCTTAGAAAATATCAATTCTAGCCCTATATAAAGAGGATTTTATATCATGACCAAGCGGGGTTTATCCTAGAAATGCAAAGTTAGTATAACATTTCAACGTCAGTCAGTTTAATTCACCATAACAATAGAATAAAAGAAAAAAAATCATGTGACAATTTTAATTGATGCAGAAAAAAGTATTTGATGAAATTTAACACTGTTAAAAGAACAACTTTAGACAGGTTATATTTAACAGAGTTTAATTGAACAAAGAACAATTGACAAATCAGGCAGCCCTTGAAACTAGAATAGTTTCAGAGAGATTCTGCACTGCCACATAGCCAGAGAGCATTTATGGATTGAAAACGCAAAGTGATGTACAAAAAATGGACGTGTGGTACAGAAACTGCTGAATTGGTTACAGGTCAGTGTTTGCCTTATTTAAACAGGGTTTGAAAAGTTGGTCACCTTTGATTGAATGAAGCTCAGAGATTGGTGTAAGAGTAGGCTATAGTCTGTTTACACATATGGTGAGGTCACCATTCATTATGTATGGAGAAACTTGTAGAGTGAACTTAAAATATGTAAGGTGGTGGCAACTTTAGGCTAAACTTGATTTAACGACATTGTTTATGATTTAAAAAATTTAAACTAGAAATAAATGAAAAGTTCCTCATTCTGATAAGGGGCATCAAAAAACACCTACAGCTAACATATCCCTTAGCAGTGAAATATTGAATGATTTCTTTCCAAAATCAGGAATAAGGCAAGGAATTTCCAGCTCCCTGCTGGTGTTAATAAGCACTGAAATCAGAAAAATAATTTTTAGAACAAGAAATACAACCCTCTATTTGCTGCTGATATCGTTGCCTACATGTAATAGTCTAAGGACTTTGAAAAATAATAGAATTAATAAGTAAATTTAGCAAGGTCACTGCATTCAATGTTAGTATAAATAAAAATGTGGGTTTTATATACTAGAACAAAATTAGAAAACATAAAAATTAAAATTTTTTTTCAAAATAGTATCTAAAACTTTTTCCCGCTTAGGAAAAAGTTTTCTTTTAAAAAATGAAGACTTCTACTTTTTCACTGTGGTTAAGTATACCTAATGAAAAAATTTTCTACGTTTAATTGTGGTTAAACATAATGAAAAATTTTCAGTTTTAATCATTGTATGTGTATAGTTTATTGGCATTAAGTGCATTCACACTGTTGTGCAACCATCTTCACAATTCGTCTCTAGAACTTCAAACTCTGTACCAATTAGACAATAACTCCTCATTTTCTCCCTCCCACTACTCCCTGAAAACCATTGTTTGATTTTCTGTCTCTATAAATTTGGATGCTTTAGGTACCTCATAAAAGTGGAATCGTATAACATTTGCCCTTTTGTGACTGGCTTATTTCACTTGGCATAATGTCCTCAAGGTTCATCCATGTGCAGCATGTGTCAGAATTTCCTTTCTTTTCAAGGCTAAATAATATTCCACATGAGTGATGCTTTATCACCTCCACTGGAACCTTGCAGAAAAAAATGTGGTATTCTCTACTCTCCAAGACAGCCATCCCACTACTCTCAAGTCTGACTGTTAAGATAATCTTGGATTGAACAGCAGTGATCTTGCTATTACTGCTACCCATTGATTTGCCCTTTCATGACTAATTTATTTCACTTAGCATAATGTCTTCAAGGTTCATTCATATTGCAGCATATGTCAAAATTTTCTTCCTTTTTAAAGCTGAATGATGTAGACCTATATTTTTAAAACTGCAAAAAATTTGCTGAGTGAAATTGCAAAGCTGCTAAGTTAGTGGATAGGTATTCTGTATTACTGAACTGGAAGATTCAGTGTTTTAAAGTTGGCAATATTCCCCAGAATGATCTATAGAATCAATGAATCTCGAGATTCATGACGGTATTCTATTAGAAATTGACGCCAGCTCATCCTGAAATATATAGGTAAAGGACCTAGAATATCCAAGGAAATCTTGGAAGAACAAAATTAGAGGACCTTTCATAATCCATCTTTAAGACTTACTGTACTGCTCAAATAATCAAGAAAATATGGTACTAGCGTCTAGGATTCATTATTCGATCAACACCATTGGCAGTAAAAAGTCCAGACATAGACACTTACATGGTCATATAATTTTCGACAGAAGCATCAAAACAATCTAATGGAAAAGGAAATTTTTTTCCACAAATATTTCTGGAAAAACAGGATATTCATGTGGGAAAAAAATGAACCTTGCTGTGATGATTCTCATATCATACACATATATGCACAAATTAAAAATGGGTCACCAGGCTGGGCACATAGCTCACATCTATAATCCCAGAACTTTGAGAGACCAAGGCAAGAAGATCATTTGTGCCCAGGAGTTTGAGAACAGCCTGACTAATACAGTGAGACCTTGTCTCTACAAAAAACTTTAAAAAAAATTAGCCTAGTGTGACGGCTCTCCTGTAGTACTAGCTACTCGGGAGGCTGAGATGGGAGGATCACTTGAGCCTAGGAGACGGAGGTTAAAGTGAGCCTCAATGGCACTGCTGCATTCCAGCCTGGTCAATAGAGAGAGATCTTGTCTCAAAACAAAACAAAAGGATTACCAAACCCAACCATAAGGCTTTTGGAGGAAAACAGGAACCATCTCCCTTAATAACTTGGCAGCAGGCAAAGCTTTCTTAGATTACAGAAAAACCATTAAAGAAAAAAATAATAAATTAGACTTCATAAGCAAACAAATGACAACAGCAAAAACTCCCACTCACAAGACATTGTGAAAGAACTGAGTAGGCAGTAGAAATAATCCAGGTGTCCACCAATTGGAGAATGAAGAAACAAATGGAAGTGAATGTATGCACTATACTCATATACAGCTGTGACATGCAACAATACAGATGAATCCAAAACATGTTAGACTGAGTGGAAACTAGCCAAAAAGAGTACATACTGCATGCATAATTTCATATATAAGATATTCTAGAACAATCTCCTCTGGGAAGCAAGGGTTGAGTTGGACTGGGAAGAGGCATGAAGGGACATTTTTGTGATGATAATAATGTCTTATTGGGTTTATAGAGGTGTATGCCTTTGTTGAAACTCGGAAAATGTATAGTGAGGATATATGCCTTTCATTGTATGTAAATTTTATAAGAAAATACTGAAAAATATAAAGTATACCATTGTCTATCATTTAAATGCATTAAAAATGAGAAGGATATATGAATGACTAGAAAGATGGCTAGATATGTGATCAAGCAAATAAAGAGTAAAATGCTCATGATAGAATCTAGGTGGTGGATATACAGAATTATTTACTGAAAAAAATATTTCAACTTTGCTGTGTGTTTGACCTTTTTTTTTGCAATAAGTTGTTGGAAAAGGAGCTATGGGAGCATAAAGGAGGGAACCACAAATTTGCATTTTTGATAATGAAGATAAAGATTGACTGAGAGAATGGTATTTTAAAAACATTTAGAAGAGTCTACCTTCTTTTTCTTATTTCATTTTCCTCTCCCATCAGAATGTTCCTGTATCATGTCCATGTCATAGAAATGCTCCATTCTCTTTACCAGGGCTAATCTGATAAAATTACCTGTGCTAAGGAGTTACTGGCTAGTGAGAGCCTAATGCATGAATCCCTTCCAGATAAAATATTTGAGAAGGCTTCAGTGCCTTTCTCCAAAGGAAAGACTATTTCTAAAGAGGCTTGGGAACCCTGATGATGGAAGTTATCTTACTCCAGTCTTCTGCATAAGGTTATATCTCACAGAGATCTAATGGCAATCTGTAACTTCTAAAGAAGTGGATTATAATTGATACATCTTAAACGCATTTATCTTACATCCCCCAAACCCACTTCCTTTAACTTATTTTCATCTGATAATGGCACCCCACAATTTCAAAATGTACTCGTCCTCATTGGTCCTACAACTACAGTCTCTCTCTATCCCCACCCTACCACAGAATCATCATAACTGTAATCTAAATTAGTTCAATCATATCCTAATTATTATTTCTCCTCCAGCTTCTCTCCCTTTCCAACCTATGTTAATGATCTTAATCCACCAGTTTCTGAAAAGTTCATGCTGAAATATCTAAATTATTAATTTATCTAGTGTTCATTTGACTCTTAGTTGTTGCTTTATATATTTTGAGGCTCTATTGTCTGTTACACATATGTTCATGGTTGTTACAACTTTTTGATATATTATTTCTGTTACCAGTATATGATTGCTTTTTAAAGTATATCTTTACTTCAGATGCAGAAATATATTTTGACAGATATTAAAATTGCTGTCATGGCTGTCTTTTGCATTATTTTGCCTGATACACATTCTTACATTTCATTCTGTTCAAAACACATTCTTTTGAGTATTTCCAGTAAACAGCATACTGTTTTACTTTGTTTTTTTTAAAAAGCCAATGTAAGTGTCTTTGATTTTTATTTATTTCAAATATCGTTATTTCTTATCTAAATATTTAACAATTTCCATGTTACATACTTTATTTTCATTTTCCTCACCACCATCTTAATTTTCATTGGATATATCAAATTTTATTTTCCTGCTTTTTAAGGGTCACAGTCTATTTGGAGAGTTTTGAAGTTTACCCCTAACTTGTTGAGAGCCATATTTATGCATATTTTTCCTGTCAAACTCACTCACTCACACACACACACCCACACCCCCACACCCCACAACTCCCTTTCTGGACAAATACATAAGCAAATTCTCCCTCTGGTACCTCCTTTCTCACCAAATTGTACTCAGTAATAAGTTTTACTAACTCCTTTAGTCACAATTTCCCCATGCCTTATTATATCCCCTTAGTCTGATTTCATTTTTTGTAGAAATAACTTATCCAAGAATATTTTTTCAGAGGAAGTTTTTGTGATAAGCTGAGAATATCGTTATTTAACTCTTGGATTTTAATGATGGATTACCTGGACGTACATCTGTAGATTAAATACTAGTGTTTTTTATGTTTTAAAATTTTGCTCTATATATTTTATGTTATTAAAAATTTTAGCATCAATCTGAGTCTTGACTTTTCTTTTTGTTCTCTCTCTCTCTCTTTTTTTTTTTTTTTTTTTTTTTTTTTTTTTTTTTTTTAATTTGAACAGAGTCTCGCTCTTTCACCCAGGCTGCAGTGAAGTGGCGTGATCTCAGCTCACTGCAGCCTCTGCTTCCCGACTTCAAGCGATTCTCCTACCTCAGCCTTCTGAGTAGCTGGGATTACAGGCACGCACCACGATGCCCAGCTAATTTTTGTATTTTTGCTAGAGATGGGGGTTTGCCATGTTAGCCAGGCTTGTCTCGAACTCCTAACCTCAGGTGATCCACCTACGTTGGCCTCCCAAAGTGCTAGGATTACAGGCATGAGCCACCACGCCCGATCGATTCTTGATTTTTTAAAAGTAATATCAACATTATTGATCAATAGTTTTCATCGTTTTTGTTTTTTCTCATAGGTTTCTCTCTCTCTCCATCTGGGACTTCATTGATATGAACTTTGACACTTCCGATTCTACTCTCCTTGTCTGTTAATTTAAAAATTTCTGTCTCTTTATCCTATCCTGATGTCTTCTGAGAGAATTTCACAAAATGATTTTTACATGTATTCCTCTGCTATTCAGTCCAGTTATTTATCTCAACCATAACATTTTTCTTACTTAATATCTCCAGTTGATTCTTCCTTATGATTTTTCATATTTGCTGCACAGATCCAATATTTTTTCTTACATGTTTTAGAAAATCGAACATATTTATTTTAAATTCTTACTCTGATACATTACTTTTGCTTTTATTTGATATAACTGAATCCATGTGTTTTCTTTCTTTCATTGCAGTATGCTCTGAAATTATCTTTATCTTTTTCCATAAATTTATATTCCTTTAGGAACTTAATTTACTTCTATGGAAATGTGACGTTGCCAGCAAGGGCAAAAAGCCAGAAGCTAGCATGTGCCCCTGATAGTAAATATAAGGGGTTAAGAGGTGTGTGTGTACGTGTGTGCGTGTGTGTGTGTCTGTGTGTGTGTGTGTGTGTGTGAGGGTAAACACTTTGTAGCAGGGAACCTCTGAAATTACTACTTATATGTCAACGTTGGCACTGCTCTTTATCAAGAATTCTTAACGTGAGTTGTAATCACATAGCACTTGATGTATATGCAGGAAGGAGAGGGAACACTGAAGGGCTAACCAGGCCCATTGCACTTACGGTAAGCCGTTATCCACCCCAGGTGGACTCAGCAGCACCCCAAGACTTCCCTGCTGTCACTATAGGGGGTAGGCTGGTTGCTCTTGTTCTGCTTTGTAGTTTATTTATTTTTATTTATTTATTTATTTATTTATTTGCATAGATTATTATCGTCTCAAGACAATATCAAGGAGAGAAAATAGACGCCAGAGGTGGAAAATTGCTTCCCTGCTCCATATCAGATGTCTGGGTTGATTATTCCACCTTATTCCACCGAAAGGCTATGCAAGGACCTAACCCATTGCTTTTCCTTGCCCTGATGTTGCTATATTTCTTATTTCAATAGATTCCTCAATCTTCTTTTTGCTTTCATGGAACCTCCAGGGCTGTATTCATGGGGAGGAATGCAGTCTGTACATTGATGTTATTGCACCGCCCTGATCACCTTCCCTTCAGCTAAAATACCTGCAGTAACTCTCACTGCCTTCAGAATAGAGGTTTATTCTCTTCACACAAGGCAAAATCCAAGATTTGGTAAGCCATTCTTTCCCAGCCTCTTCTGTTTTTTCATATTGATTTAATTAAAATTAAAATTAAATTAAATTAAATTCATTTAGATTAAACTACTTATACTTTTCCAAAACTTCACTGTACTTTTCCACCTCTGCATTTTCAAATGCATCATTTTTTTAATCTTGAAAATCTTTCCCATTCTGCTATGGAAACCCGAGACATTGTGCATCTCCAACCTTGACTGGCACTTCATGAAACAACGTAATTTAATAGAAAGGATGAAGGCTGGCCAGGCGCGGTGGCTCACGCCTGTAATCTCAGCACTTTGGGAGTCCAAAGCAGGCAGATCACAAGGTCAGGAGTTTGAGACCAACCTGGTCAGCATAGTGAAACCCTGTCTCTAAAAAACACACACACACACACACACACAAAATTTAGCCAGGCATGGTGGTGCATGCCTGTGGTCCCAGCTACTCAGGAGGCTAAGGCAGGAGAATCATTTGAACCTGGGAGACGGAGGTTGGCAGTGAGCAGAGATCATGTCACTGCACTCCAGCCTAGGCAACAGAGCAAGACTTTTGTAAAGGACAAGGGCTTTTGTATTCAGAAACTCCAACTTGACACACTACCCATTATTCTTTCCATTCCATATATGACTATCGATTGTTTATTTCACATTTCTCTGCTATAATTCCCCAATTTGTAAAATAGATAAGATACTACTTACTTCATAGGACTGCTGTGGGGGATTTCATCAGATGACAACTACTTAATATGTAATAAAGCCAGCAAGAATTTTGGTCTCTATTAGTTTACTGCCCCCTCTCTCTAGTGTTTCACTTCATCCATTTCCCTAAGCTCAGTAGAATTACTCTCTTCCCTCACCAACCTCCCATAGCATCTTCTCAATAACATTTTTAGGGCACTTATCCCATTTCATCTGAGCTATAAGCCTGGATAAGAATTTAAATTTTATCTATCTCAGACAGATATGTATATGTATACATATATACATGTATATGTATATGTGCGTGTGTGTGTGTGTATGTATATGTATGTGTGTGTGTATATATATATATATAAAATTGTGTGTGTGTCTGTTTGCATATGTGTATATATCTTCCAGGTGTTTTGTAAGAGGGAGCAACAGTAATAGTAGAACAAGGGCTGTGGAGTCAGAATCTCAGGGTTTGAGTCCTAGATCACTGTTTGTTAACTGTGTGGTTGTGGGAAAATTTTGTAAACTCTCTTGTGTCTCAAGATTGCTCATGTCTAAAATAAAAGTAATTTCAGTCTCTATGGGAATGTTGCAGCAATTAAATATATTAATATATGTAAACCATTTAGCACAATGTCTGCTGTATAGTAAGAGCACAGTAATGATAACTATATAAAGGCAGAAGGAATTTGTGGGATTCAAACAATGGTGAGATTAACACTTCCCACTCCCAATATCCCTAAAACCCCATGGCCAAAAGATTACTCAATCTCTAAACAGCTTCAACATATGTTAGCCCTCCGAGGTAATCCTGATTTATCGATTTTCTCCTAAATTCCCAAATTTCCTTCTTGGTCAACTGGCAGAATCAGATTACATTTCTTTTGAGGAATTTTTTTTCCCCCGCTGCCTAGGTTTCAGTGTTTAAAGACCTCTTCTTCTTTCCTTATGCAAATTGATTTTTTTTTCTTTTGCTCACCACAAGGAGCTAGTAATAAACACATCGAAGCTGGCATTGAGCCAAAGTTCCCAGGTGGAGATTGGTATATTGGCTTCGATTTTAAGGCAATCTTTAATTTTTCCAGACTCTCTCCCCAAATCATCAACGCGGCAGCCTTGTAAGTGCTTATATATTTTTATTTCAATTTTTAAAGCAGTTTTTTGGTATTGCACAAATGGGATTCACACATTGCTAGCATGTTATACAGAATATCAGCCTGCACTATTTGGCTTGCAGCTCAGTTTGCAAAGTTCCATGTCTTACTAGAGGATCTTAAGTCAATCTGGTAAACACCAGTTTAAATGCTGAAGGTCACTGCTTAGGATCTTGGCTCCCTAGATTCCACATGAAATGCATCTTCAAAATTGATCGCTTCCTCTACAACTTCATGTCAAACTTGTCTCATGCCCCTTCCTCAGTCCACATTCTAGATATAATTTAAAAGGATAATTAAAATTCAGCTTTAGAAAAACCCCTTCTGCAGTGGCTTCTTTCATGTTGTCAATGTTTTGTGCCTGACCTGGCTTCCTCACTTTTTCTCTCTGTCATCTGTAGGGACTGTTAGATACAAATCCCCATGCAGGCGGAATGAGATAAATTAGGAAGACTCTACTGGCAATTTATCAGGAAGCTGCTGCAAGGCAAACCGATGAATTTCCTTGCTCAGCCTCTACTTTCCATTCACCACTCACACTTCAGCAATAATGATTTGTAACTATTTAATGGTGCTCATTCCTCAATCTACACTGACATCGCCCATGATTAATTGGCTCTTACAGCATCCCTGAAGTGTAAGCAAGTGTTGCTACCACTGTCCCCAGTTAGCCAATAATTGAGACACAGGGTTGTCAAGTATCTTTTGGAAGGCCATGGAGAGCCACTTGGAGAATTTCCTGACTGCTATCTGTTTGCTCTAATCACTGAGCTTCCCTGCAGCTCATCGTTTCTGGGTGAAAGGCTGCTAATTAGATTCTTTGAGGAAACCCAGTAGAAGAGAATTTAAAGAATGGATGCTCCTAGGAGTCCTTTATCCCCCTTCTCTCTACAGGAAAACACGTGAATTAAGAGTATTTGTTGTTTTTGTTTTTTAAAATTTATGACCTTCTGTCATTGGAAGGTTCAAGAAGGATATAGTCACATTCTTAACTGCTGTTTTATTGTAAATGAAGATGCTAAACAATCATGCGAAGAGGAGATATTTATAACTGCCAAAAGAGAGATGCTCCTTCTCTAGCCCCCACAACGAAGCTTGGCTTCCCTTCTGGCCCCTTCAGCTGTACTCACAGCCCAGGACCCGTTCTTCTACCAAACCTAGCGCAACTCAGCTTCCCAGGAACATTTTCACCAACCCGTTTCCAGGACTCACATCAAGTTTCTCTGGTGATAGCCTTTTTGATTGGGGATACCAAAGTATCAGTGATTAAGTGAGGCCAAATTTGATTCTTTCAGGACACCGAGAGATGAATACTAATTTATGAGTTATTCATTCATTCATAAAATTAATAAACATCTATCAAAAATCTCTGTATGCCAAGCACTGTTATAGTGCTGTGGAACAAGAATAAATAATATACACAGTTTCTGCCCTCATGAATCTTAAATTTAATTATTTCTCTCTTTCCTTTATTCCCTCATTCGGGCAATGCCAAGTAATATTCAGCACTCCCTGAACTGCTTTTCTGTCCTCTGTTGAAGGTGGGATTACCTCCAAAGTCCAAGCACAGTAGGAAGGTGGCATGTATAGTGGGTGGAATGGTGACTCTCCCTGATTCTACCAAAAAAAGAAAATACGTCCACATCCAAACTCCTGGAACCTGTGAATATGACCTTATTTGGAAAAAGTAGTCCTTGCAGGTATAGTTAAGGGTCTTAAGATGAGATCATCCTGGATTACCCAAGTGAGCTCCAACTCCAATGACAAGTGTCCTTATAAGAGACAAAAAAGAAGACACAGAAGAGACGGAGACCATGTGAACACAGAGGCAGAGATTGGAGTGATGCAGCTCTAAGTCAAGGAGTTCCAAGGATTACCAGCAGCCATCAAAAGCTAAGAGAAGAAAATGAAATAGATTATCTTCCCAGAGCCTCCAGGAAGAGTGTAGTCCTGCTGACACCTGGATTTAGGATTTCTGGCCTCCTGAATGCTGAGAGAATACATTTCTGTTGCTTTCTGGCACCTAGCTTATGGCAATTTGTTACAGGTGCCACTGGAAGCTAATACCTATGGCACATTGGTCTTAGAAGGTGGTGGCAGGAATGGTTACCATCAGCTCATGACCAATGGGTATGTCCAAGTGACTTCTTCTAAGTCCAAGTCCTGGTCTTTTTAATATACCTCCTCAGGCTCAGGTGATAACTCATGCTCTAATCCAGTTGTAATTTTGTTACCTCCTTTAAGAAACATTCCCTCATTTTTCTCTAAGATCAACATAAAAGTATCAAACAAGTAATATTTCAAACAAAGTTGTCAAGAAATACATTTTTTTCAGCCTGTATAAATTGTCTTCTGAGAAATGTGCATGCAGATAATAGAATACATTATGTAATAATAAGGAAGCAGCCACAATTTGCCAGTCCCACTCCTAGATTCTTAAAGAGAAGGCAGAAAATAAATAGCTAGATGACATGTTAGGGAAATTCCATATCAGTGAGGTGTAACTTGTCCACAGGTCTGCCAGAACGCCTGATATGGTTTGGCTCTGTGTCCCCACCCAAATCCCACCTTGAACTGCAATAATCCCCACGTGTTGTCGGGGGGACCCAGTGGGAGGTAATTGAATTATGGGGGTGGGTTTTTCCCATGATAGTGAATATGACTCATAAGATCTGATGGTTTTATAGAGGGAAGTTCTCCTGCACATATCCTCTTGCCTGCTGCCATGTAAGACATCCCTTTGCTCTTCCTTCATCTTCCACCATAATTATGAGGCCTCCGTAACCATGTAGAACTGTGAGTCCATAAAACTTCTTTCCTTTCTAAATTACTGACTCTTGGGTATGTCTTTATGAGCAGCATGAGAACCAACTAATACAACATCCTTTTGTGGATTGAGGAGAATTGACTGGCCTTGTTTCTCCCAAAAACCTAAGCCTCCCGAGGGGGCAACATTGCTTATCATTGTAGCCCTCCCCAGGTTTGATATAGCCTCCAACTCTTGGTGGTAACAATGATAACTATAGCCAGCCTTTACTGAATTCTTAATATCTGCCAGGATTTATTCTACATGCTTTACATATATTTATTAATTTGATCTTGAGTGTCATCCTAGGTAAGAGATACTTGTATGATTCTGATTTTACCATGAGAAAACAAAGTCACAGCCAGGCTAATAAATATCTGTTTTGTTACTCATGCAAATTATCTCACTGATTGAATTTTTAAGAATCTGAAGCTACTAGATCGTCTATTGCATTTTATGCTCAGTTTATAGACAAGCTCTCTCTGCATAATTTGTCGTTATCAGTTTTATTGAGGTAAAATTTGTATACAATACAATGATACAAATTTATTCATACAGTTTAATGGGGTTTGAGAAATGTGTTTGGTTATTTCAGTGCAATAAAAACAAAAAATATTTTCATTATCCTTAATTTTTCACTCATGTTTCTTTGCAACTAATTCCCCTCTCAAATTCCAATCTAGACAACCACTAAACTATTTTCTATATGTAAGGATTCATTTAATAGGTAGAATCCACACAATGATGTTGTACCTGCCTCAGTATGCTGTGTTTGTGATTAAGTCATGTTGGATGTATTAATATTGATGAATAATATCTGTTATATGAATAAATCACAATCTGTTGCTCTGTTAGCCTCTTGATGCGTATGTATGTTGTTCCCAGTTTGTGGTTATTATAAATGAAGCTGCTGTGAACATTTGTGTACAAACCTTTGTGTGGACCTATGTTTGCCTTTCTCTTGGAATGAAATTTCTGGGTAATACGGTTAAGTGTATGTTTAACTATAGAAGAAACTTCCGGCTTGTTTCTCAAAGTAGTTGTCCCATTTAACACTCCCACTGGCAGGCTGAAAGTTCAAGTAACTTTACATCTCTACCTATACATCGTATTGTCATTCTTTTTCAATTTTAGCTAAACTAAATAGTGTAGTGTGTAGTGGTATCTCATCATAACTTTATTTGCATTATTTGATGCATAATGATGTAGAACATTTCTTCTTATGCCTATTGGCCATTTGAATATCTCTTCTGTGAAATATTTGTTCAATTTTTTGCCAACTTTTTATTGGCTTATTTCTCTAATTAATGAGATGTAAAACTTAATTTACATATTTTCAAAATGTTCTTTGTTAGATATCTCAATATAGTTTGTAAATATTCTTTATCAGTCTGCAGCTTCCTCCTCATTTTCTAAATAGTGTATTTTAAAGAGGAGGATTTAATTTTCATAAAGTTTTAATTTGTTGGTTATCTTCTACGGTGAGTGATTTTTGTTATCAAATAAATCTTGCCTGCCCAAAGATTATGAAGATTTTTATCTTCTATGCTTTCTTTTAGAAATAATGTAGTTTCATATTTTTAAATTTAGATTTAATCAATTTTGAGTTATTTTTTGTGTATAGTTTGAAGTAAAAATCGTGGTTCACTTTTTTTTATATTGTTATTCGGCTGCCCCCAGCCCAACTTGTTGAAAGGAGTATTCTTTTTCCATTAAATTATCTGAAACTGTCTCCAAAATCAGTATTCTTTTCTACTGATCTATATTACTATGCTTGTGTCCCTACCACAATCTTTTAACTACTACAGTTTTATAATAAGTCTTAAAATTAGGAAGTGTAAGTCTTCCTACATTGTTCTTTCCCAAAATTCTTTTGACTTTTCTATGGTCTTTTACAAATCTAATCAAATTTTCTAATTGACTAGTTAATTTCTAAACAAAAAAAAATCTGCTGAAATTGTTATTGATATAGCAATTTGAGTAGAATTGACCTTTTAACATACTGTATTTTATGATCCAAATACATCATATATTTTTTCCTTTATTTAAGTATTCATTAATTTCTCCTAGCAGTATTCTGTTGTATTCAGTTTATGAATCTTGGGTAATTTTTGTTAAACTTATCCTTAAGTGTTTCACAGTATTTCAATTATCTCTTCATAGGATATGGAAATACAATTGATTTTTGTACATCTGGTTACCTTTTATTTAGTTGCTAAACTCATGAAGTAGTTCTAGTAACTTTTGGTAGATTATTGGAATTTTCTACTCTCTGTGAATAAAGACGATTTTACTTCTTTCTTTCCAATCTGTATGCCTTTTGTTTCTTTGTCTTGCCTTATTAGACTGACTAGGACCACCAGTACAATGCTGAATAGTGGATTCCAATTATACTTATGTTAGATCACTTGCTATTGTCCCATGGTCAGTGAGGCTATATTAAATGTATTCTGTCTTTCATATCTCTGTGCTTTAGTTTTAATAATTTCTTCTGTTCTGCTTTCAGTTTTCTGATCTTTTCTTCTGTGGTGTCTAGTCCCTTGTTAAGTGCATCTGGTTAGTTTTTCAATTTGGTGTTGTATTTTTCAACTCCAGAAATGTCATTTCATTCTTTTTTATACTTTTCATTTTTCTCTTTCTTATGTTCATTTTTCTTTTACACCATTGAACATATTTAAAATAACATTTTTTAAATCCTTTCTATTCCATAATATTAGTCATTTCTTCGATTTTTTATTTTTTTTTGTTTGTTTTGAAACAGAGTCTTGCTCTGCTGGCCAGGCTGGAGTGCAGTGGCACAATCTCTGCTAATCGTGACCTCCACCTCCCAGATTCAGGCAATTCTTGTGCCTCAGCCTCTTGAGTAGCTGGGACTACAGGTGTATACCACCATGCCCAGCTAATTTTTATATTTTTAGTAGAGATGGGGTTTTGCCATGTTGGCCGGGCTGGTCTCGAACTCCTGGCGTCAAGTGATCCACCTGACTTGGCCTCCCAAAGTGCTGGGATTACAGGTGTGAACCACCATGCCCAGCCATCTGTCATTTTTTAAGCTTTATATTCACAAACTTTACCCCATTTTTGGATCTTGACTCTATCTCTTTACATGCCTCGTAATTTTAGATCGGATGTTCAGTATTGTAACTGTTACCTGTGTGAGTATCTGGATTTTGTTTTCTTCCTAAAAACAGTGTCATATTTTTTTTCTTTTTTCTGAGAGTCAATTAGTTTGCATCTAGGCTGACATCACCCTTCCAGTCTTGTTTTAAAGCTTTGTATAAGCTTGTATAGAGAAGTGTAAACTCTTCAACTGGTGCAACACTGTTTTGTGTTAATTCGAGCTTTACTGGGCTATCACTATTGAATAAAAATCTTACATATTTAAGGGGTACAATGCGATGTTTTGACATATGTATACACTGTGAAATGGTTACCACAATAAAGCTAATTAACATATCAATCACCTAACAGTTATTTGTGTCTGTGTGGTAAGAATACTTGAGATTTCCTCCCTTAGAAAATTTTAAGTATATTTTAACTTAATATGAATCCTAGTCACCATGTTATACATTAGACCTCCAGAACTTATTCAACTTGTAACTGACAGTTTGCACCCTTTGACCAACATGACCCCCTTACCCATACCCCCAACCCAAGCAACCACCATTCTACTCCGTTTCTGTGAGTTCAACTTTTCAAATTTCAACATATGTGAGATCATGCAAAGTTTGACTTTCAGTGTCTGTTTTATTTCACATAGTATAATATCTTCCAGGCTCTTTCCTTTTTTCTTGAGACAGGGTCTTGCTGTCACTCGGGCTGGAGTGCAGCAGCATAATCATAACTTACCACAGCCTCACTCCTGGGCTCAAGCGATTCTCTCACCTCAGCCTCCCAAGTAGCTGGGACTACAGGTAGCTGGAACGACAGCTACATGCCACCATGCCTGGCTAATTTTTTAATTTTTGGTAGATACAGGGGTTGCGCTATGTTGCCAAGGCTTGTCTCAAGCAATCCTCCTGCCTTGGCCTCCAAACTAATCACAACTAGAATGACAGGCATGAGCCACTACACCCAGCCATTTCTCCAGCTTCTTTCTTAAGGTTGAATAATAATCCATTGTGTGTGTCTGTATATATATACACAAACAATTATATTGTAAATAATGCTGTAATGAACATGGGAGTGCAAATACCTCAACATACTTATTTCACTTCCTTTAGATGTATATGCAGAAGTGAGATTGTTATATGGTAGTTCTATTTTTCATATTTTGGAATACTTTTGTACTGTTTTGCATGGTGTCTGCACCATTTTACATACCCACCAACAGTGTACAAGGGTTATTTCTCTACAATCTCACCAACACTTGTCTTTTGCTTTTCTGATAAAGCCATCCTAGCAGGTGTGAAGTGATATCTCCCTGTGGTTTTGATTTGCATTTCCCTGTTGAATGGTTATGTGAACATTTTCATATACCTGTTGGCATTTTCTTTGGAAAAATGTCTATTCAGATCCTTTGCCCATTTTTAAATCAGGTATTTGTTTTTCCATTTTTGAGTTGTATGACCTACTTGTTTATTTTTGCTTTTGTTACCTGAGCTTTTGGGGTCATATCCAAAAAGTCATTGCCAAGAACAATATCAAGAAGGTCTTTTTCTCCGTGCTTTCTTCTTTTATGAGTTTTATGGTTTTATGTCTTACATTTACATATTTAATCCATTCATAGTTGTTTTTTGTGTCTGGTGTAAGATAAGGGTCCAATTTCATTCTTTTGTATGTGGCTCTTCAGTTTTCCCACCACCATTTAATAAGAACTATCCATTTCCCATTTTGTATTCATGGCCTCTTTGCCAAGATATCCATGGGCTCATTTCTGGGCTCTCGATTCTGTTCCACTGGTTTATGCGTCTGTTTATATGTCAATACCATGCTATTTTAAGTTTTATAGTTTTGTAATAGAAATTGAAATCAGGAAGTATGGTGCTTTCAGCTCTCATCTTCTTGCCCAAGATTTCTTTTGTTATTCAGGGTCTTTGGTGGTACCATGTAAATTTTAGAATTTTTTTTCTATTTCTGTGAAAAATGCTACTGTAATTTTGATGGGGATTGCATTGAATCTAGAGATTGCTTTAAGTAGCATGAACATTTTAATAATAATTCTTTCAATCCATGAACAAGGAGTATTTTTTCACTGATTTGTGTCTTGTTTCATATCTTTTGTCAATGTTTTATAGTTTTCAGTGTACAAATCTTTCATCTCCTTGGTTAATTTATTCTTACGTATTTTTTGATGCTGTTGTAAATGACATTGTTTTCTTATTTTTTTTTCAGATGGTTTGTTGTTAGTGTACAGAAATAAGACTGATTTTTGTACGTTGATTTTTTTATCTGGAAACATCACTGAATTTACTAGTTCTAACAGTATATTTTTTGGTTGAGTCTTTAAGATTTTCTATATATAATATTATGCCATCTGCAAACAGACAAGTTACCTTCTACATTTTTTTTTTTGAGACAAGTTCTTTCTTTGTTGCCCAGGCTGGAGTGCAGTGGTGCCATCTCAACTCACTGCAACTTCAGCCTCCCAGGTTCAAGCGATTCTCCTGCCTCAGCCTCCCAAGTAGCTGGGATTACAGGCATGCCACCATGCCCAGCTAATTTTTGTATTTTTAGTAGAAATAGGGTTTCACCATGTTGGCCAAGCTGGTCACGAACTCCTAACCTCAAGTGATCCACCCAACTTGGCCACCCAAAGTGCTGAAATTACCAGCATAAGCCACCACACCCAGCCTACCTTCCACTTTTATTATTTGAATGTCTTTTTTTTTTTTTTTCCTAATTTTTCTGGCTAGGACTTCTAGTACTATGTTGAGCAGAAGTGATGAGATGGACATCCTTCACTTGCTCCTTATCTGAGAAGAAAAGCTTTCACCTTTTCATCATTGAGTATGATGTTAGCTGAGAGCTTGTCATATGTGACCTTTATTATATTCAGATATATTCCTTCTATATCTAATATCTTGACAGTTTTTACCATGAAAGTATGTTGAAAATGTAAAATGCTTTTTCTTCATCTATGGAGATGACTGTATCATATTTATTCTTCATTCTGTTAATGTGGCATATCATTTATTGATTTCCATGTGTTGAACCATTTTTGCATCCCAGGGATAAATCACACTTGATCATGGTACACAATACTTGTAATGTGGTATTGTTTCAATTGCTAGTATTTTGTTGAGAATTTTTGTACATATGTTTATCAGGGATATTGGCCTGTAATTTTCTTTTCTTGTAGTGTCCAAATCTGGCTTTGATATTAGGTTAATGCTATGCTTGTAAAATGGGTTTGGAAGTATTTTCTCCTCTGCTTTTTGAGAAGAGTTTCATAAGGATTGATATTAATTCCTCTTTAAATGTTTGATAGAATTCAGCAGTGAAGCTGTTAGGTCCTATGCTTAGCTTTGTTCAGGTTTTTGATTCATACTTTAATCTCCTTACTCATTATTGATACATTCAGATTTCCTAATTCTTCATGATTTAGTATTAGAAGGTTGTATGTTTATAGAAATTTGTTCATTTCTTCTAGTTTATTTGTTGACAATTTGTTGACATATAATTGTTCATAATAGTCTCTTATGGTCCTTTGTATATCTGTAGCACTGGTTGTAATATCTCCTTTTCATTTACAATGTTTGACTTTTTTCTTTTTTATTTAGTCTAGTTAAAGATTTTAAAATTTTTATCTTTTCAAAACATCAACTCAGTTTCAGTGATCTTTTCTATTGTTTTTCTACTTTCTGTTTTATTTATTCATTCTCTGGTCTTTGTTTTCCTTCTTTCTGCTAATTTTGTACTTCATTTGTTTGCCTTTCTCTAGTTCCTTGTAAAGTTAGTTTGTTTATTTGAGATTTTTATTTTTCTTAATGTAAGCATTTATCACTATAAACTTAACTGCTTTTTCTTTATACGTTAAGTTTTGGTATGTTGGGTTTGCATTTTTATTTGTCCCAAGATATTTTTGACTTCCCTTTTGATTTCTTCTTTAACCTTATAGTTATTCAGAAGTATGTCATTTTTGTGAATTTTACAGTTTTTCTCCTGTCATTCACATCTAGTTTCATACCACCTGTATTAGTCCGTTCTCAGGCTGCTATTAAGAACTGCCTGAGACTGGGCAAATTATAAAGGTAAGAGGTTTAATTGACTCAGAGTTCTGCAGGGTTGGAAGGCCTCATGAGACTTACAGTCATGGCAGAAGGGGAAACAAACACATCCGTCTTCACATGGCAGCAGGAAAGAAAAGAATGAGAGCTGTGTGAAGGGTGAAACCCTTTATAAAACTATCAGATCTCATGAGAACTTACTCAGTATCATGAGAATAGCATGGGGAAAACAATTTCCATGATTCAATTACCTCCTGTCGGTTCCCTCCCACAACATGTGGGGATTATGAGAACTACAATTCAAGATGAGATTTGGGTGGGGACACAGCCAAACCATATCACCACCACTGTTTTCTTATTAATTTTCTGTCTGGATGATGTATTCTTTAAAACTGAGGCACTGAAATCCCCTTCTATTATTGTATTGCTATGTATTTCTCTTTTCAGATCTGTTGTTTGCTTTATGTATTTGGGTAAGGAATCATTGGTTAGGAATTCTTTTCTTCCGAGGTTAAATGAATGTATGTTTACAATTGTTTTATCATCTTGATAAACTGATCCCATAACTATTATATAATGACTTTTATTGTCTTTTGTTACGGTTTTTGACCTGAAGTCTTTTTTCTCTGGTGTTAATACAGCTACTTATCCTCTCTTGGTTTACATTTGCATAGAAAATCTTTTTGTATTTCTTCATTTTCAGCCAATGTAGGTCTTTAAAGTTGAATTGAGTCTCATGTAAACAACATATACTTGGAGCTTTTTTTAAAAAAAATCAATTTAACCACCCTATGTCTTTTGATTGGAGAATTTAACCCATTTACATTTAAAGTGATTATTGATAGGCAGGAACTTACTGACATTTTATTAATTGTTTTTTGGCTGTTTTGTTGTTCCTTTGTTTCTTCTTCCCTTTCTGTCTTCTTTTGTAGATTTGATGATTTTTTGGAATGGCATGCTTTGTTTTCTTCTTCCTTATCTTTTGTGTATCTCCTATAGGATTTTAGCTTTATGGTTACCATGAGGTTTACATAAAAGATCTTCTAACAGTCTATTTTAAGCTCATAATAACTTTACTTGCATATAAAAACTGTAAAATTTGCTCCCCCAAATTCTCTGTTATTGATTCACAGTTCGTATATTTTTACATTGTGAATCTTATGAATCCATTAACAAGTTACTGTAACTATAGATTTTTAATAATTTTGTCTTTTAACCTTTCTACTAAAGTTAAAGGTGAGTCACTCACCACCATTACAGTAATAGGGTAAAGGGATACTTAACTTTACCAGCAAGTTTTATTATTTCATATGTTTTACATTACTAATTAGCATTCTTTCATTTCAGCTTAAAAAGCTCACTTCATTATTTCTTATTAAAAAAGGTCTAGTGGTGATGAACTTCCTCAATTTTTATTTGTCTGAGAAATTCATTATTGCTCCTTCATTTCTGAAAGACAGCTTTACCAGATAAATTATTCTTATTGGTTTTTTTTTTCCCTTCAGCACTTTGAACATATTGTCTCACTTTCTCCTAACCTGTAAGGTTTTGCTAAAAAAAAAAAAAAAAAAAAAAAAAAAAAAAAAAAAAATCTGTTGAAAATCTTATGAGGGTTTTGTTGTAAGCAATAAATCTCTCTTGCTACTTTCAAAAATTCTCTTTGATTTTTGACAATTTGATTATAATGTGTCTTACTGAAGTCCTTTTGGGGTTGAAACTCTGGAAATTTTTGTACTTCACATATCTGGATGTCTATCTGTCTCCCCAACTTTGAGATGTTTTCAGCCATTATTTCTTTAAACAAGTTTTCTATTTCTTTCTCCATTCTTCTTGTGGGATACTCCTAATTTTACATCATTTCTCTCAATGGTGTCTGTAGTTAGTGCTTGTAATTTTATGTTGCCTCAGCATCCATTTTAAAGTATGTGTAATTTTCTCACTTCAGAAGCAGGGCTCAACTAGCCTTGCACAGTTTCTGATACTATACCCCACTCAGATGGTTTCAGGTAGTAGACAGAGATAAATCTTAGAGGCATCTTTCTTGCCTCACAGGCTGATCTCCCTACTTTCCTGCTGCCTCCTTTAAATGGATCATTTAGAGGCATCTTTCTTGCTTCACAGGCTGATCTCCCTACTTTCCTGCTGCGTCCTTAAATGGACCATTCAGACATTTTCCAATGAACGTAAAGGGACCACTTCTTGGTTACAGCATGACCTCCTGGAACTAGTGCCTGCTTGCATTAACCCACAAATTATGGCATCCTAGGGGAAACGTGTTTCTATAACACCCTGGACTCAATAAATGCATTGACTCATGGGTCCCTTCTCTCTTTCTGCTTGTGCTCCATGGCTTCTGTGTACGTGTGGCCTTCAGGGGTGCTCTGTGTCCTCCAGGATCTATAAATACTAAAAACTCTTAAATTTTCACATTGTGATTGTGTCATTGAAGTTGCTCCCACAGTCCAACCCAAATCCCTGATGGTGAGGCTGCCCCAAAGGGACCCATGCAGGTGGATCCCCTGCTGGTGCTCTTTTGTCTGAGCCTCTCAGTTGCTGAGAAGAGTAGTTACCAGCTAAGCTGATAGAGTTTCATTTAAAGCAGCTTCTCATATATCCTGTAGGCTTTCCTCATTCCTTTTTAATCTTTTTTTTCTCCTCCTACTGGATAATTTCAAGTGACCCATCTTTGAGTTCACAGACTCTCTGGTTTTGCTTGATCAAATCTGCTGTTGACACTCTACTGCTTTTTTCATTTTTTTCGTTGCGTATTTCAGCTCCAGAGTTTCTATTTTTATAAAAATGTTTATCCCTTTGTGCAACTTCTTCTTTTGTTCATGTATTATTTGCCTGACTTCATTGAGTTGTCTATGTTCTCTTTTAGCTCACTGAGCTTCTTTAAGACAATTGTTTTGAATTCTTTATCAGGCAACTTATTGATGCCTATTTCTTTGGGATTGGTTACTAGAATAATTGTATTTTTGTTGATGTCATGTTTAGTTTATTTTTCATGTTTTTAAAAAATCTTAAATTGCTACATTTGGAGACACAATCAACTTCTCCAGTTCCTACTGAATAGCTTCAGGGCATAAACACCTTCACCTGTTAGCCTGGATAGGAATTCTGACTCTCTCTTTGATCTTTTCTTTGGATGCATGCACACTACACTTTGTGTTCCCTCTTGGGGAGCAATTGTGATTACACACCTTCTCTTGATGCTGGAAACCAAGCTGGGTACTGGGAGCACCCGTTTGTTTTTCCTAGGCTGGTGTCCTACAATCCTTGCTTGTGTGCTGTCTCCCAATCCTGCAGAGTTGGGCCAGCTGTCTGCATCTGCTCATGAGCCATCTGCAGAGTCTCATACTTGTCATTCACAGAGGCAAATGTGGGGTGGGGAAAGAGGGATTTGGCAAGGTGTGTCAAATGTCATGGGTGCTTTTGGTTCAGTTACAGTGGTCCATAGGCAAGGCATTCCAAGAGCTTCATGGATGGACTTCCTGATGAAATCCACAAATTAGTTAGTAGGATTCATGATCCCTTGTTTTCTGAGCTCTGGTTGCTTTGAGTACCCCCCTCACTTTGCTGATCCCAGCCCCTTTCAACCACTCGACTGTGCCAGTCACCAGTATCCTGGGTGGGATGAGAAAGACGTGGGTCTCGTGAGCAGCATCCCACATGGCTGAGGGAGTCAGGTGCTCACTTACTACACTCTCACTTTTCCCTGTAGGAGAAATCACAGGCCCATGGTGTCTGTCTTGGCACTGAGCTTTGCCACCTTGTGGGAGGGCTGATATATGTAAAGTAAAGCTACTCCTCTTACTTTCTCCAATATGTCAGATTTTTTGCTCCAGTGATGTGCTCAAACATCCCTGCTGGATTCTTGTGCCCCCACAAAGGTACTCTCATCCATGGATGGTTGTCAGCATCCATGCTTCTACATGGAGATGATGACAGAAAACTCCTATTTCACTATCTTTCTGGTGTCACTCCCTATAGCACTGTTCTCATCGTATGGTCATTATAACATCTCTGCTAAATGCCCTGGGTGTTCAATGAGGTCTCCCAACTCTTGTTGGTAAAAACTCAAAATTTTTTTAACCTCGTATAAGCCAGATTTGTTGTTTTGCTTATAAGTCCGTAATAGTTCTTTCCATCTTTATTGTCTTCATCGAAAACCCTGAAACCCTGGTCTCATAGAGCTTCAACCTATGCATGTGCAGCTTAATATTTAGACAAATATGTACAGTTTTACAGAGCTATTTTCCTCTGTTACTTATTTCTGGTATGTTACCCTAAAACTTTCAGGTACCTCAGTTTTTCCAAACTTGATCTCTGTCATGTAAGTTCAGAGAGACTACCACTGCTTGAATTAACTCTCCCCACTCCAGAGTCCTTTATATTATTCAACTGGAATATTGGAAAGAATCTAGAGCTTACCACTTTTGTTTTCCTTTATTGGGAATTACACTCCTTTGCTGTTCTTTATCTAGCGACTGAATTTCTTTCAAATAAATTTTGTCCAGTTTTCTAGCTATTGATGTGAAATGGGTATTAAAGTATCAAGTTTTCATTATGGTCAGAAAAAAGAGTAATTGTTGAACAAAGAATCTGAAGTTCTCATTCCACGATCTTTCAAGAGTTTCCCTTAAGTTTATCCAAATTTTCTGTGGGGTATACTTATATTTTCTTGATTTTTTTCTTAGCCTATCTCCACTCCTAAAGTACATCTTGGTCTGAATTACTGTTATTTATTTCATCCATTCTCCACAAAATCAGCAAGGCAATGTATTTTGTGTGACAGTATATTACTAAAAATTGGTAATATGTTGTCAGTTTAAGTAACATTACACCATATCAGATGACAAGTAGGGACATAAAATAGAAGACTTGACATCAACAGCCTTAAAGATACTGGACTACTCCTGGCAGGGAATTTTTTACTATACATCTGTCCTACAGAGGCCCGAGTGTGAGCCATCCTTTGGGATTCATTCATTCTCCTTTTCTTATCCCCTTTTCCTATTTCCATTCTTTATCCAATTGCGTAATCCCCAATCCCTCTTCCTTAAGCTATCAACTACAAATTAAGAATTCTTGGCAGGGTGCAGTGGCTCACGCCTGTAATCCCAGTACTTTGGGAGGCCAAGGTGGGCGGATCACCTGAGGTAAGGAGTTTAAGACCAGTCTGGCCAACATGACGAAACCCCATCTCTACTAAAAATGCAAAAATTATCCAGGCGTGGTGGTGGGTGCCTATAGTCCCAGCTACTCGGGAGGCTGAGGCAGGAGAATCACTTGAACCTGGGGGGCAGAGGTTGCAGTGAGCCGAGATCACACCACTGCACTCCAGCATAACTTGATTAAGCAGATCAACTTAGATTTTTCTCCTCAGTCTTATCCTTCTAGAATAGTGGTTTTTAAATTCTGGCTGCTCATTAGAATCACCAAAAGAAACTTTTATATAAATTCTACTTCCTGGGCCTCAACTAAACCCAACAAGATCAGAATTTCCTGGTGAAACTGGGAACCTCTATTTCTATTTTTTAAAATTCCCCACTAATTTTAATACGCAGCCAATTGCAAACCACTTCTGGAAATTTGGCCCATGGAGCTTGCTTTTCTCAGCTGGAAAGATCCTGTCAGGTATTTTCATTAACAAAATGACCATTATGTTAACTTTCCAGCCTAGAGAGCACAAGAATTCAGAACAAGTTTTGATATTATGATTTTTTTCACCCTTCCTTTGTCTCAGATTATATATTTAAGCTTATCTTTGCAGTATTCTCAAAATGAGAGAGAGGGATTAGGAAAATTTCTTTCTTTCCAGAGCTAAGACTATTAAGTCATGATTTTCTTATACTTATAATCTTCATATCTTTTAATGTTTGATGCACTTAAAAATTTAAACAGATTGAGTTTTAATAACTCAAATTCTGACAGTTTTTGGTTATACCTAGTCTGTAAAAGAAGTTGATGTTATTGTCTCAAGGTGAAATTTTCTGAAGTTGACTAATCCTTGGATATTTTAATGTAATTTATAAATTGACAAATAATAATTGTGCATATTTATGGCATTTGATGTGATGTTTTGATCTATGTATACAATGTAGAAAGATTTAATCAAGTTAATTAACATATCCATCACCTCACAACTTGTCATTTTTTTTTTTTGTGATAAGAATGTTAAAAATCTATTAGCAATTTGAAATATACAACATATTATAATTAACAGTGGTCACTATGCAGTGCAATAGATCACTAAAACTTATTCTGTGATCTAATTGAAATTTCATAATCTTTGATCAACATCTTCCCTTCCTCAGTCCCTCCTCCTTCCTCCTAGCCTCCGGTAACCACCTTTCTATTCTCTGTTTATACGAGATCAACTTTTTTAAGATTCCACATGTAAGTGAGATCATACAGAATTTGTCTTTTGGTTCATTTCACTTAGCATAGTATCCTCCATTTCTATCCATATCGACATGAGTGACAGAATTTCCTTCTTTTTTAAAGGCTATATAGTATTTCATTGTATATATGCTACCTTTTCTTTATCCATTCACCTATTGATGGATACATTGGTTGATTCTATATCTTGACTATTGTTAATAATGCTGCAATGAACATGGGAGTGCAGGTATCTCTTTAACATACCAATTTCATTTCCTTTGAATATATACTGAGAAGTGGGATCATTGGATCATATGATAGTTCTATTTTTAGGTTTTTGAGGAACCTTCAAACTATTTTCCAAAACAGCTCTGCTAATTTACATTTTTACATTCCCTCAATAAATTCTTGCAATCTCTCATTAGGGAGAAGCTAGGGGAACACTCATGCTTATGAGAGAAAGGAGGCATTCCCTCTACCTTCATCCATGGCTTGCTTCAGCATTACCTTCAGACTGCAGTGCTCCCCTTACAAAGAAGGTGTAAAAGTTTTGCTTGCTTAAATAGGAAAACATGTACTCCCTGTGCCCCCTTCCCCAGCTTGCTCTGGTGATAATTCCAGCCCTGAAATCTCTTTAGGAAAAGAGATGGAAGGCCTCTGCCTGCAAGAATGGAAGGGATAACACTCTTTGCACCCTCATCCTTGGCATTCTCTTGAGATAAACTCCTACAATCTCTCATTAGAAGGAGGCTGGGGGATCTCTCCTTGCCTGAAAGGAAAGTGGGTGCTTTCTATGACTTCCTCCCTGGCTTGCTTTAGGGATATAACCAGACAGAAGTCTTCTGCTAGGCGGGTGTGAGACTTCTGCTTGCTCAAACAAGAGAGAAGGCCCTCCCTGTGCCTTCTTCGCTGGCATCCTGCAGCAATAAGTCCAAATCTGTAGACATTCCCCGGATGTTGTTTCCACATGCATTGCGTACCCTCAACTTTTACAGTCTTCACCTGAGGAAGTGACTCTTAAATTACCTAACTCTAGGAGTTGATGGGGCTCTGTCCTCTTGAGTCTGCTAGACCACACAGAATAAAAAAGTGACATTTAAACTTGCAAACTTTCATCAGCTGTGTCCTCAGGTTTAAAGTGAGCAGTCTGAGAGAGAGTACAGGCATATGCCTCACACTCTCTTCTTGGTGTAGGGTAGAATGTTTGGGAGATAAACTCTGGCTCTCATCTTCTCGCCAAGGAAAGAAGTAACTGTAACACACATCTGTAACCCCAACCTCCCTAGCTATACCCCAAGGGACTGGCTTCTATCCCATCTCTCTTGAGGCAATAACATAACTCAATACTTTCTAATTTCTTGGGAGGCAGTAAGAACAAACACGGGAGATTGGACAAGGACAAAGAATTTAGAGGCATCTAGAATCTTTGGCTGAGCTGATTTGAGAGAAACATCTTCTGTACAAGACCAGTCTGACAAGAGTGGGAGAGGTGTTTTTTTATCTTATGTGAAGAAGCCAACATAGAGTCAAAGAAAATAAAGAAATGGAAATATGTTCCAAATCAAAGAACAAGATAAATACGCAATAGAGATATGCAATTTACCTGACAGGAAATCCAAAATGATAGTCATAAATATATTTACTGAGGTAAGTAAGGAAAGCAATGTGTGAACAAACTGAGAATTTCAACAAAGAAATAGAAAATATATAAAAGCACCAAACATAAATCACTGAGCTGAATAATACAATAATTGAACTCAAAAATTCAATAGAGGGATTCGACAGCAGACTAGATTAAGCAGGAGAAAAATTTAGCTAATTTGAAAATAGGTCACAGAAATAATACAATCTGAGGAATAAAAAGTCAAAAGAATAAAAAAGTAAAGGCAACCTAAAGTACTTATGGTGCACCATCGAATTTACACCAGAAGAGGAGAGAGAGAAAGAGATGGAAAATGTATTCAAAGAAATAATGACAGACAACTTTTGAAATCTGAAGAAAATAGAAATCTGGATCCAGGAAGTTCAATGGACACCTGGTAAGGATAAATTTAAACAGACTCACGCCAAAACACGTTAAAATCAAATTGTCAAAAGTTAAAAACAAACAGAGGATATTGAAAGTTGCATGGGAAAAGCAACTTGTTAGATACAAGTTACATATAGAATCATGTTACATACAAGTTACATGCAAAAATTAGAGTTTCTAACAGAAAATCTGCATGTCAGAGGGAATGGGATAAAATATTCATAAAGCTGAAAAAAAAAAATTCTGCCAAGCAGGAATACAATACCTAACAGTCCTATGCTTTAAAAATCAAGGGGAGATAAAACCTTTCTCAGACACACAGAAGTTGAGGGGAATCTACTACCACTATACTTGCCTTACAAAAAATACTAAAAGTAGTCCTTCAAGCTGAGGGACAAGGTCACTTAAAAGTAAGCATATAGCCAAACTGAAAACACTCCTATACTGTAGTGGTGATGTGAACATCAATTATATCTCTACAAAAATTAAAAGATACAATTATTAAAAACAACTATAGCTACAATAATTTGTTAAGGGACACAAACTATAAAATTACAAAATATGTCATCAAAAACAAATTGTGAGGAGGGGAGTGTAAAAGTGTATAATTTGTGCAAGTGATCAAGGTTAAATTGTTATCAGTTCAGACTAACCCTTGGTTTTATCCAGATTCATAGAGGGAGTATCCATGTCTCTGTTTTAATTACCTATATTTGCTATGGTCTGAACATGTCCCCAAAAATTTATATGTTGAAACATAATGTCCTAATTTATTAATTTATTTTTATTATACTTTAAGTTCTAGGGTACATGTGCACAACGTGCAGGTTTGTTACATATGTATATATGTGCCATGTTGTGTGTTGCACCCGTTAACTCATTAACATTAGGAGATATACCTAATAAACCTAATGTAAATACCAACATACCTAATGTAAATGACGAGTTAATGGGTGCAGCACACCAACATGGCACATATATACATATGTAACAAACCTGCACGTTGTGCACATGTACCCTAGAACTTAAAGTATAATAAAAATAAATAAATAAACAAATAAATGAAGCATAATGACCAATGTGATAGTATTAAGAGATAGGGCCTTTTTGAGGTAATTATATCATGAGGGTGCAACTCCCAAGGATGGGATTAGCACCATTTTAAAGGAGTTGAGGGAGTAGATTCACTGTCTTCCACTCTTCTGCCATGTGAGAACACAGCGCTCATCCCCTTTTGTTCTTTCCATCCCTTTTGCCAAGTGATGACACGTAGGTGGCCCATCTACAAGAAATAGTCCTTCACCACATACTGAATTTCCTGGCACGTTGATCTTGGACTTCTCAGCCTCCAGAACTGTTAGGAATAAATTTGTATTCTTTATGAATTACCCAGTCTCCACCATTTTGTTACAGCAGCACAAGCAGACTAACACACATTTCTTGGCCACATTCTTGGAGTCTTTTTTTCTTTTTTGGGGGTGGAGTATGAAATTCATGGGGTATGAATTCTAAACCTTGACCCTTAACTTTCTTTATCTAGATATCTTATTTTATTTCTTAGAGAAGAAACTGTCCAGGTATCTGTCTTGTCAAATTTTTGCACTATTTTAAAGGCTCCTTGGAGAAATGGTCAGTGTTGGCAACAATAGATAAAATATTCCTAGGATTTATACCAAAGAATGTGCAATTTCTTCACTCCATTTCATCTATGAGAAGAGACTACTTGGACCCTGGAATTAAGCCCTAGTACATTTACTATTTCATCATCAGAGATTAAGGGAGATGTTGTTGATTGTTGTTAATATTCATCTTAAATTGGGAGGCCTTTATTGTATCACTTGATAGTAATACTTAGCTTCAGGCTGGGCGCAGTGGTTCATGCCTGTAATCCCAGCACTTTTGGAGGCCAAGGCCAGTGGATCACAAGATCAAGATATCAAGACCATCCTGGCCAACATGGTGAAACCCTGTCTGTACTAAAAATGTATACACACACACACAAATTAGCTGGGTGTGGTGGTGCGTACCTGTAGTCCCAGCTACTCGGGGGACTGAGGCAGGATAATCACTTGAACCCAGGAGGCAGAGGTTGCAGTGAGCTGAGATTGAGCCACTGCACTCCAGTCTGGCAACAGAGCAAGACCCTGTCTCAAAAACAAAAAAACAAAAAACAAAAAAACAGAAAACTGAACTGCAATGCAGTTAAATGACTTTGTTTATGGTCTTTTATTTGGATATTTGTAGGTCACTGGACCTTTTAGCTCTCAGGTGATATTCTTTCCGCTATAAAATTGTGATATTTATTTAACAGATTAAAAAAATCCTGACTATGGCATAAGTGTTTTTAAATTTTGGCAGTGCTCGTATGTGCACCCACATGCGCACAAGGACATGTATGTTTCCTTAGAACATTTTGCATATATTTTCAGGGAGTTCTGGGGTCTTACCGCCCATTTTTGGATCCCTCATTAAGAACTTCTGTTGTAGGTATAGGCTCAGTGCAGGAACAATATCAAATATTTTAGCATTGCCTTTCTTCAAATACTGGTAGAAATTTTTTGTTTGTTTGTTTTTTTCTTTTTTCTTTGTTTTCCCCCCAATACTGTCACCTTAGGGTCCAGGCAAATTTTCCACCCAATAAGGCAAAAATATTTTTGCTTGCTGTCTTAACTTCAACCAATTTCTTAAAACTAATCCAGCCTAGAAAAATCAGCCAGCCAAATGGTGTCAAGACAATTCCTGGCTTAAATCAAATACCACATTGCCGACTCTTTTTTTTCACACCTTTGCTGGCTCTTTTGTAGTAACACTTTTATTCCCCCATTTCTTCCTGTATTATTTTTATTTTTTCTTTTTATTTTTTTTTATTTTTTTTTTTCCTGAGACGGAGTCTCGCTCTGTCACCCAGGCTGGAGTGCAGTGGCGGGATCTCGGCTCACTGCAGGCTTCGCCTCCCGGGTTCACGCCATTCTCCTGCCTCAGCCTCCCAAGTAGCTGGGACTACAGGTGCCCGCCACTTTGCCCGGCTAGTTTTTTGCATTTTTTAGTAGAGACGGGGTTTCACCGCGTTAGCCAGGATGGTCTCGATCTCCTGACCTCGTGATCCACCCGTCTCGGCCTCCATTATTATTATTATTATTATTATTATTATTATTATTATTTGAGACGGAGTTTCACTCTGCCGCCCAGGCTGGAGTGCAGTGGCCGGATCTCAGCTCACTGCAAGCTCCGCCTCCCGGGTTTACGCCATTCTCCTGCCTCAGCCTCCCGAGTAGCTGGGACTACAGGCGCCCGCCGCCTCGCCCGGCTAGTTTTTTGTATTTTTTAGTAGAGACGGGGTTTCACCGGGTTAGCCAGGATGGTCTCGATCTCCTGACCTCGTGATCCGCCCGTCTCGGCCTCCCAAAGTGCTGGGATTACAGGCTTGAGCCACCGCCCCCGGCCTATTATTTTTTAATACAAAGGCTTTCTAGTCTGTGTTCCTAAATACACTCCATGTTTATCAGGAAACTTTGCCCCAAAAACAGCAGCCAATGAGTCCCTCCACTGAAGACTAGGATAATTGTACAGCCTTAATAGATGTTGTTTGGAAATGAATTTGAACATTTGTTATATTTCATGAAACATATTAAACACTATCAAAGTGCCAATCAAAGAGGCCGAATCTCACTGATAAATGAGATGCTGGCAAAGAGTACTTTGGGGATACTGAGGATGGAACAACTAACAAGATTCCCTCCTTAGCAGCTCCAGAGTGAAACAAAGCAAAGTGGAAAATTTCCTTAGCACTTCTGAGGTCCTGTGAGTCTGCAGCGACAGATGGTTAGTGAATCAGGGAAGGCAGCAAGAATAGGGGTAGTAGCTCTATTGGTCAGTATTACAGGTGTCTGAGTCTTATATATAAAGCACACCTGTTCAAGAGAAAGTGGCTTCCCTGACCCCCTTCTTCTTCATAGTTATCCTCAGGCTAATTGTTGGCTCTTCCCATTTCATTCCCTATTTAAGGAAGGCTTTGATGTTTCTTTTCTAGCAAATGTCACCCTGGGAATGCACAACCTTGAGGGTGATTGCCTCCTTAAACTCTGGCCCTAGTTGCCTCATTTGCCTTACCTAGTCCTGACCCAGCCTAGAGTTAAAGGGCTAGAGAGGAAAAGAAAGAATGGAGGACTTGCTGTCTGCTACCCTATAGCAAAGGTTTCCAAAGGACAGTTGTGTGTTCACTGAAGAGAGGACTGTCTCCCTTGTTTCTCCTACAATGCTTGGGCACTCCCACCACAAGAAGACCTGTAAAGATGCTGAGGTGGAAGACACCAGAAATTTGATTGATGCTGGTCTCACACTTGACCTTGGCTGTCATTGATTTGAAGCAGCATCTCCAGGACACTTCTCTCCCATGTGATATGAAGATTTAGGTTTGCAACAAGCACTGAAACATTTCTTCCTTCTATTTCCTTCTTAAGACCTTCTCCTCCTGTGAATCTCAATCCAGTGAGGGAAGGCATTGTTGCCCAGGCCACTATACCTGATCAATTTCCAGAGGAATATGCTGTCCTCATTCACACAGAGGGAACGGAAACACTGCTGCTACCATTTCCCAAGGTGATTTACAGTTAAAGAAAGCAATGCTTAGCCCAGAGTTGGGAAAGCTTACTATAGATACTATAGTATCATTACTATAACTCATTACTCATGCCTTGTTTTGATTTTGCAAAGCACTTTATTTGTATACTCTCATCTTATCCTCAAAATAGAGCCTGATAAAAATTATATTTATCCCAATTGTACAAATGACAAAACTAAAGCAGAGAGAGTTAAAGCAGCTTGCCTAAGGACACACAGTAAGCACTAGTGGAGGAAGACCCTGAACAAAGTGTTCCAAGCTAAAATTCATTCTCTTTCCACCACTGAGTACTGCCTCCTGCACCATCAGGAAAGAGCATTTCTAGCATAAACTTTCCAGGTGTCCTTTATCTCCCACAAATGGGAGATGTAGGTTGATTACAGCAACATTTGTAGGGTTATTTTGTGCCCGGTATAATGATAGGTGCTTTTGATGGTTAATTTTGTACGTCAACTTGACTAAATGATGCCCACATGACTAGTAAGACATTATTTCTGGGTGTGTCTGTGAGGGTGTTGCTGGAAGAAATTAGCATTTCAATCAGGAGACTAAGTAAAAAAGATCCACCCTCACCAAGGTGGGTGGGCATCATCCAATCTGTTAAAGACCCAAATAGAACAAAAATGCTGATGAAGGATAAATTCAGTCTCTCTGCTGGAGCTGAGACATTCATATTCTCCTTGACCTTGGACATTGGTGTTCCTGGTTTTTAGACTTTTGGACCCAGAGTGGGACTTACATTGGCACATCGATTCTCAGGCCTTCAGACTGGCACTATATAATACCACTGGTTTTACTGGTTCTCCAGCTTGCAGGCAGCAGATTGTGGGACTTCTCAGCCTCCATCACCGCATGAGCCAACACTTATAATAATTCTCTTCTTATATATATTTGTAAATATCTAGATGCTATTGGTTCTGTTTCTCTGGAGAACCCTAATACAGTGCTAAATATAAACTGAAGAGTAAGATTATCTTCCTTGCTCTTAGGGAATTTTTAGAAGAACAAGTGGCTACTTCTTTTTAGGTTCCATGAATTTGTTTATTTATGTAACATTTCATCCTGTGTGGGATTTTGCTGTTGATGCTGGACTCACTTTTGCCATCCAGCTTCGTGTGTCTCGAGTCCAGGGACCATGTCCTATAACCCTTATGCCCAGCATAGTAATGAAATAAGGCAGGTGCTCATAAATATGCATGAGTTGATTGATCAACTAAAGGACAACAACAATGACATGTGTTTGTGTATGTGACAGTAGGGAAGTCCTGCTTTGGGACTTTTAACATGCCGAGCAGTTTCTCTAACTCCATTTCCCTAATTCCCTAATGCAAATGAAGGCTTGCTTGGTTCCCACAGGAGACACTGAGGCACTTTCCACTGCAGATCTGTAGCTTTCAATGCAGCTTCTTTATGTAGATCTTGGGCAGATAACAGAAAGTGGCTTCCTCCTCTCTTGTTCTAGCGCATCCTCACAGTGCTCAGATTCTCCATTGTACCAGCTCCCTCTCTGCCATCAATTTCAGCTTCCATCTTATCTACTTACTCCGATTCCTCATGTTTTATACATCCTTTTTGGGCATTGAAGACTTATCAAGCGCCTCTTGAAACCTTAACTAAAGAAGGCCCACCCCAGGAGAACCATGTCACATCTTCAAAGAATTCTAACAAAGAAGACTGTGAAGGGTAGGAAAGCCAGGCCATGGCAACTATTCTTCCCTTTGATCCTCTAAACTACATTGTAAGTGTGACTGCTCAGAATCTTTCCCTCGAGACCCCTCACTATTTTTGTAATGTTATGCCAGTTACTTCACAGCCTCAGATGTGTTTGTGTGTTTGGGGCTGTTTTGGGGAAGTAGGTGGCAGGCTGGAGGGACTTGGTGGGGGAAGATGGGGAGGAGGGATGTGTGAAGAAAGAGGCTAGACAGAGCGTGGCAAGCCCACCATGACCCTCAAATCCTTTCTCCACTACCCCACAGGGGGTGAAAATATCAAAGAAAATTCTTCCGTTCCTACAGAGCTGGTGTCTGACAGCTTCTAGAACCTCTAACCTTTGTTTCAGGTATTATTGGCACATTCTTTAATTTGTCCTCAGGAAGGTGGGTAATTAAAGGTTATGAGATTTGGGCAATTATCCAGCCTCTTCCTTCCTAGTGGCAGACAGCAAATATTAAAACGCTGCTCCGTACTTGCCTCTCTGCCATCAGCAGACTTGTTCCCTTTCACACGGATCGTATCCTTTCATGCCACACTTAATTGGGAATAAAAAAGGCCTTTCATGCTCTTGTTCACCTCTCCAGGATTTTTTTCACCTCCCTTTCTGTTTCCTGGGGGGAGGCGTGTGAACGAATTCAGCCTTATACCGTTTCAGCCCTTGCTCCTCTCTCAGTACTAGCTGGCGTTGTTCTACCATTTGGCCCTATAAATATTTTGCATTCAAGGAGCTGTATGTGCAAGCAAGCTTGTTCTAAGCTCTTTTGCTTTTGTTTCAAGAAAGTGAAAACCAGCCTCCGTGCTCAGCCTTAGCAGTTTATGCCTAATGAGTGGAGAAAACACACATTTAATCAGCTCTCATATGTCCTGCTGCACCTCCGCAGCGAGGCTCCCTGTCCCACGTTCTCTAGGGGACCACCCTTTGCCACCTAATCACCTGCAAACTCATAAGCAATGATTTACTTTTGTTGCAGAGGGTGATTCCCCCTCACCCATTCCCAGTGGGTTCTCTCCAGTCGATCAGCAGATCAATGAGAGAAAGTATCTGTTCTAATTAACTGGGTTAATTTTCCTTTATCAGTAGTCATTGTTTATTAAGCCGAATGTTGACAGGCACTTTGCATGTCTCTACTCTTCTGAACTACTATACTAGGTAGGGATATTTTGTCTCCAAGTTTTGCAGATGAGGAAATGGAAACTCAGAGGTCGAATAACTTACCCAGGATCACATAGTCAGTGGTTGAGCTGAAAGTCCAATGCAAATTTACTTGAATTCAAAGCATCTGCTCTGTCAACTGTATGATGACAGAGACAGGAGCAGCTGACATTTCCAATAATGACCCAAAGGAGAGATTTCTCCTTATTAAGCATAGGGTTGAAATTTACTCTTCACTGCTCAGATGTGCAAGAACTGTAACTTTTCCTTTTAAATAACAGGTCTTATCTTGCTTCAAAATTCTCATTCCTGATGATTGTGTGTGTGTGTGTGTGTGTGTGTGTGTGTGTGTGTTTGAAGACTGAGACATAGGAAAGATGTTTAATAAAAGTAACTTAGTCTCTCTCTTAGTTTAATATACTCTCTCAATATAAACATATACCATATATGTATATCTATGTGTATATGTGTACATAATGTATATGTGTATACACACATACATACGTATATAAATTTAGTGGTGTGCTGCTCAGTGTTTCACAATCAGCTTTCTGGGACAGGGAACTCCTAGTTTGCAGCACTTTTCAATTTCTATGATGTAAATATTCTCACTATGGTCAATTTCAAGTTGCCAGCGTGATTATACTGAATGTGCAACTGGGAGGAGATCACGCAATTGGCCTTCACTAGCAAAACAAGCCAGCCCATCATGCCACTCTCCTTCTCAGGAGCGTAAGATTCAACAGACAGGTGGGCCAGTGGCTCTTTAGGGACACCAACCTGGGGTGCCAGGAATCAAAAAGTCCCAAGTCCTTTTTGAGGCATCCTAGGTTGCCAGGAATCTCTCGGGAGACGGAGAGAGAGAGGGAGAAAATATGTGCTGTCTAGGGTGAGTCTATAGCTATGCAACATGCATTCGTTTCTATAATTTCTTTTCCACACATGAAACATATAGAGAGATTATATATATTCAATCTAAGGTTGAATGTCCCTAACAGAACAGTTTCAGTCTTTCAGGGCTTCTCATTTCGCTTCCACCTTTTGAAGCCATCACCTGGGTATGCGTAAATCAGCAAAGAAGATCCGTGGGCTCCAGAGCTGGGACTGCCTCTAGCTCATCTGTGGCTCCGATGAGAAGTCCCAAGTCCTTTTTTGATCCTAGCATCTAGATTGGTGTCCCTAAGAAGCCACTGGCCCAGCTGTCTGTTGTATGCTATGTTGACATCCATTGCTGGTAGCCAGGCATTCTGCCATCAGCTCCAGCCACAAGGCCCTTACCTGTGCAGCCTTATTTCCCTGGCCTTTTGGTGCATCAGTCCAGCTGATGTTCTCTTTACCCAATGCTGCTGTGGGCTGTAATTGTTTGAGGCATGCTCAGGCTTTCCCTAAAACCTTGCTACTCTGGGTAAAGTCAGCGTGGCACCTTTCTGTGTTTTAAGTTGCTCTGAAATGCCTTTAAAATCCCCATGTTCGGGGAAGTGGAACACAAGCTACACACTATCCTCTATTCTTTGCTTGTTTCCTGACCGAGGCTTTGATTCTTGAGGGTGGCAACTGTGTTTTCTTTATCTTTATAACTGAGAATCTAAGAACAGTATCAGAGCACATAAGCATTTGTCAAATGAATGTGCCAAACAATAAGAGAATGCTGGAGTAATTTCGAACAATGTCTCGCAAATTGTAAGAATTTGGACAAAACCATCGATTCATAGTAAGATTAAAGAAAAAAAAAGGGAGAGTAACCATCTCAGAGTCAGCTCAATATAGAACAAGAGAAAAAAAAAATCCAATTTTTGACCTACTGTAGTGTGTGGTTCCGTTCAGGTGCCAGCCACTCACAAATTGCCTCCTGTGTCCCTGCCTGGGACCTATTCTTTAATCTCCGAGGTCCAGTACAGCAGACATAAGAAAAAGGAAATGCTTGCTGCCTTGTTAGGGAATGGATTAGGAAATGTCATGCACCTTATCAGAACCAGCAGAGATAAGTAGGTTGCAGGATAGTCTTTCAACACTTTTAAAAACCCACCCAACAAGACCCCAGCACAGCTGAATAGAAAGCTGATCTTACCATAGCATACATTTGCATTATCGATCCACTGGTGAAAATACTTTTGCAGCAAATTAAACCAAATGCTTCCTCCAAATACACAAGGTTTCAAGTATCACTTTGTTTACATGTGTGCGTGTGTGCGTGTGTGTGTGTGTGTGAGTGTGCACGTTTAAGCAGTTTTGCACAACTTGGACTTAAGCTTAGGAGAAAAATCTCAGACTGGGTTTGAGAGAGCCTGTCTTTCTTCCCAGCTGTCGGTAGGGGGAGCTCACGCTTCATGCACAGCTGGAGCCTGCCTGCTTGCTGGAGACACAGATCAGATGAAGAAGGCTGAGGTGTGTAAGGGGAGGAAGAGAGAAGATGCAGATTTGGGCGTGGGAGGGAGATTAAACAAAACTAAACAAAAACACATATTTCTTTCAAATGACATCACTTTGGCCAACTGTCTTTTGAAAGATAGAAAATGTGGGCTGTCTAGAGTAAGTTCATAACTATGCAACATGCATTCCTTTCTATCATTTGTTTTCCACACATGAGAAAGCTTTTTTTCTGGGGAAAGTGCGTTTTTTGCTGGAGTTACATGATTTTCTGAACTGTGTGTATGAGAAACAAGTTTCCTTGTGACATTTACCAGTGATGTTCGAAGTATTGGCCTGGTAACTTTAACCTCGTGTGCTAAAGAGGGTGGGAGACAGCTACGAAAGCAGCATGAGCATTGGCTTTGATGAAGACGGAGGCTTTGATGAAGACGGAGGCTTTGCCTGCGAGCAGTTTCAGGAGAGAGGGGTTAGACGGAGGCCTTCATCAGGCCCTGCCACGGGAAACGGAGCACAGCGTGTTACAATTGATGTTACTGGGAGAGTAGTCATGCACGTGCACATGTGTTCGCGTATGCATCTCTGCATCTCTGTGCACATGTGAGAATTGTATGTGTGTGCGTACTGAGTGTGTGTGCTCTGCATCAGTGATTGAGATCAGCTACAAATCCATAGCAGAAATTCTGCCAATCGCTTCAGCCCTGTAAGAAAAAACAAATAAGTAAAAACATCATAAGCATGGAGATATTTTTTTAAGAGAAAAAGCTTTATTATTTTTTCATCATTTTTGATACAGTAAAACCGAAAGAATGAAAGCTTTTTAAAAATGGCTCGCAGTATTATTATTTTTTAAGTAGTGATAGTTTCTCTTGCCATGTATTAAAGGATCTATGCCTAAATATTGACTAAAGTTTAGGATGAAGTTGCTCCTAATTCGGGTATTTAATTTTACTTACATCTGTAGCTTCCTTTAAAAGCAGAGTTTGCTGACTTAATATATCTTTGGCCACACACACACACACACACACACACACAAAGGATGGTGGTGGAAGGGGATGGGGATGTGAGGGAATGCTCCTTATGTTTTTCCAAGGTTTGGTTTTCGCCTACTGTGTGTCGATGCTCCCTGGGGTCCTGCCTGGTGCAGTATGGTAACCGTTGGAGAGTAGCGCCATCTTGTGGCCACTCTGGAAATTAAGTCTAGAAATAAACAGGTAGCAGACAAAACGGCCAACATTTGAAGTGTCTGGTCTGGGATTTCCAAGTAGTTGGGCAGAATCAGTTGAGTTAGAATCCCCAAGCCTCTCTTAGGCAGGGATGGGGAGGGGGGATCAGATCCCTCTCACTAATGCCTGAGGCTAGCTTTTCACTTATGCAGATTCGTGTAAGTTTTTTGTTTGTTTGTTTAAAGACAGGGTCTCGCTTTGTTGCCCAGGCAAAAGTGCAGTGGCATGATCATAGCTCACTGTAGCCTCCAACTCCTGGCCTCAAGTGATCCTCCCACCTCAGCCTCCTAAGTAGCTGGGGCTACAGGTGAGTGCCACTATGCACGGCTAAGTTTATTTTTTGTAGAGACAGGGTCTCTCTATGTTGTCCAGGCATTTGTTGAACTCCTGGCCTGAATCCCCTTACCTTGTCATTAGGCTTTTAAAAGCCACCTTCCTTCCACTTAGTGTGAGTGAGCTTAAAATCCAGTCCTGACAGAGTTTCTGATAAAACGAGGAGATTCCTGGGAAATAGGGGAAGAAGAATCAACGTATTTGAACTGGGATAGAGGCATGAAAGTAGACCAGGAAAACAGAGCACCTCATTTTTGCCTAGTGAATTTTCTAGAAACGAACCTAACAAGAAATCTTTGAAATGCTACATTCTCAGATGCTGTAGGAGGAGCTGTTGCTTCATGGTCAAATTTACTTGGCCTATTTATGAATTTTCTTCTTTTTTAAAATCAGAAAACAGAATCGTCGACTTTTTCTTTGTTAGATGCCCTGCAACTGAAAGATTTGTAAACCAATAATATAGTTGTTCTTAATAGGTTATATTTTCCAGATCTGTTTATCAAGTTCAAAAACATTTATTGTCACAATGTACAGTCGCTTTTTGGGATGAGTTACTGTCCCATGGAAGCAAGTAGTGTTTAGAAATCTTTGGAGAGAACGCTTTTTTTGTGTGAAAGAGGTTAATAACATATTTTTCTGGTTCTACATTTCTAGTGAATGGTCTTGAAGCGATGTGTCTTATTTTTGAACAGTAAACAATATTTTTTAAATAATTGTAAGTAACATGAGATAAGTCAGAGCCTTTATCTTCATTTAACGTATGTTCATATGGAAAATGGATGCTCATATGTCATCTTGGAGCAAGTGGCAGAGTATCTCAGGTCACTCAGAATCAGATGAAATACTTCAGATCTCAGCTTAGCTACTTACTAGCTATATAAATATGGACAAATTGTAAAATAATATGAATCGTGGTTTGTAAAATTGGAGCAATATTACCAGCCACAGAGGGCTTTTTGGTAATCTGGAGATAACATGGGTAAAACATTTAGCACCTCTTTATTATAAGAAGGAAACAGACAAATTTCTGCATCCAGATTCCAGACAAATATTGATCACCATTCTGCTTCCTAACACAGCTTCAGTCGAGTCTGACCTTAGAGGAACCTCAGATATTTTTAATTCCTTGTGGAAATCACCACAGAAGACAAATGGCATTCGCAGTTTGGCTAAGTTATAGAGAATACCTTTGTTTTAACTACAGAGGGTAGGAATTTGAGCCAACAAAATATCTCTACTACAAGGATATAGCAATGCCTGAGAAACCAGGGCAGCAGGAGTAAAATTTAATGGCAACTTTTTCCCTGGATTCCTTAAAGAGCAGATGTTTATTTTGTTAAAATTGGCTTGAGTGTCCTATAATTTTGACTTGAAAACAAATCTCTAATCACAGTCGAGTGTTTGTTTCTTCATTTTCCAAACTACCACTTTCCCCATCCCCAGCTCTACTTCAATATATTCCCAGAAATTTTTTAAGAAGTTAAATCCCAGATGAGCATGCATGTTGGAGAGATGCTTACAAGCAATCTATAAGCTGCTCCAATAATCTTACCAGCAGCCGAGGCAGCTGCTTGTCAGCCTGATGTGGTCTCAGTGTTTCAATAACCACGCACAACAGGGCCACACACGTTCAGCTAGTTTTATTTTCACTTCCCTTTGAAACTGGAATGGTATTGAACATCTGACAAATGGAAAGGGATTAAACTGACAGTGGGCTGATGTTAATTTCAAGCTTCAGAAATGACATTGTAACCAATAAAAATTTCTTTAATCTGTTAAAGATGAGAAATGCTTGGCTGTTTCTGATAAAAAGAAAAATGTTATAATATGTGTTACAATTTATGGAATCTGGGCTGTGTGTGTGTGCCTGTGCACCAATGTGAGCCTGTGTATATGCTGTGGGTAAGAATGGCAGGTGTGGATTAAATAGCTTTCAAAAATCTCTTGCAAGCTTTTTTATGAAGTCAGGAAGCAGAATATTAATATTTTCTCTGTTTCATGGATGGGGAAACTGAAGCTCAGAGTTTAAGGACTTGTCTCTGTTCTTATAGATATTAGAAACAAGATGTGAATAAATTAAGAGATGTCCAAGTTCAAAGGAGCCAGCTGTTAGTTCAGGCAAAATCTTATCTAGAGTTCATCGTCATTGTATGCTCTGGGTTCTGAATTAAACCTGAAATGCAGGTAGGTATTTCTGTTCACTCACAGGGTCTGAGTGACCTCCCATCGGTCTTGATCTCTGTTAACATTTGGCATTGTTAGGTAATGTTTGCTTCCCTTTAAAACTCTCCCACTACAGAACCTTTGTACTAACACTTGTACTTCTTCTTCCTCTCTGTTTCTTTTCTTTATTTTTTCAGTACTTTATTTCCTTCTATTTCCTAAATGTGTGTATTTTCTAAAAATTTGAACCCAGTCCATTTCCCCTTTCTCTCTTGAGGAGAAATTTCTTGGTCATTCTGGAGGCTAAGTGAAAAATGGGTCTTGTGATCATATAGCTAGGAAAATACTTTCTATGACCTCTTTGTTGTGAAAACGTTATCATACCCAGCAGCAAATCAAAGGCTGATGCAAATCAATTTTTCTTTGTAAGACTAGCATTTTCTAAATGTATTAACCTATAAAACTGTGTTAGTTAAGGCAATACCATGTGTTATCACAAAGAACCCCAAATGTCAGTCACTTAACACAATAAAATGTCTTTCTCATGCAGCAACCTGATGAGGTCCCCCCTAGTCTGGGAGATCTTCTGATCTACTCTCCTCCATGTGGTGACTCACAGACCCAGGCTCTTTCGGTCTTACTGCTCTGCCCTCCTGTAGGTCCTTGGTCTCTCCCTTCAGTGGGCAGATGATGGGAAAAAAAAAAAAAAGAGTGGAGGACAATGAGGAGTTTTTTAGAAAGCATATGGAAAGCACTTATCATGCCTGCCCACATTCCATGAGTTATTTGGCCACACCTAACTGTAAGGAAGATTTGAAAATGTAGTCTAACTTAGGAGGAAACGAAAATTGGCTTAGATGAACATAGCAATCGCTGACTTTTATTGCCACATTCTTTCTCCAAGAAACAGAACAGACTTTCTATCAAGGTAAACATTTTAAGTCCCATCCATTCAACGCACTCCATGACCAGGATCTATAGGTGATGTACAGTCATTCTACTATGCACAGATGTGGTTCCTTTTGGCCCAGCAACCTGTAAAACTAGAGATAAGTTACCCTATACACTTCTGCTCCAAAACACTTAAATATAAAATAATGAAGATTGTATAGGATAACTACAGTGTAAACTTTCCTGGCGCTCCTGGCTCTACCCTTTACAAATTTCTTCTTTATTCATACTTGAAGCTGGTGTTCCTGCCCATGCTAGTTTGGATCTACCATGGCAGTTTTAAAGCCTAGCAAATAATCGCAAGATTATTAGACTTGGCTTGGGATTCTTCTGCAATAAAAGATTCTCCAAAACTTGGCAGTTTCTAATCTAAATGTTTCCATTTACTTTTATTTATCAATAATCACAGTCAAATCTTCTTTTTTCTAGATACAATTCTTAGTCCTGCCTTATTTCTCCTTTACCCCAGTGCCTTTTTCTCTTTCCCATGCTTTCTTATTTTCTCTCATCTTAGTGGAAACTGCTTGTTAGCTACCCAAAACATGAGATTTGGTGAGGGAGTAACTCTTTTAACTGGTCTTTGTCTCAGAGGGAGTTATTAGCTGAGAATCATATTGAGCTTCTTATACTTAAGACTTTTTTCAATTTGGAATCTTACTATCGGGAATCCAGAAAGTTAGCCTTTCCAACTCTATAAAACACTTGATCTCTATATTTTCACTATTCCCCTATAAATCTACTTTAAAACAGCTGATTATTTTTCATTAATAATTAATTTGTTTGCTTTGCATACCATGAAATTCATCCTTTTAAAGTGTACGTTTCAGTGGTTTTTAGTATATTCACAGAGTTTTACAATGTAAAACCATATGACTATCTAATTCTGCAATATTTTACTTACCTCCAAATGAAATCTGATGCCCATTGGCTGTTAATCCTCAATCTTTCCCTTCCTACCACTCCCTAGAAATTACTAATCTACTTTCTGTCTTTAGGGATTTGCCTATTTTGAACATTTACTGCAAGTGGAATCATATAATATCTGGCCTTCTGTGTCTGGCTTCTTTCACTTGGCATAACATTTTCAAGGTTCATCTGTGTTGGAGCATTTATCAATACACAAGTTGTGCACTTCTTTTGTCACATTTATTCTTAAGCATTTTATCTTTTTACATACGTTAGAAATAGAATTGTTTTTTCTTTATTCATTCTACCAATCTCTACTTTTGGATTAGAGTATTTAATCAATTTACACTTAATGTATTACTGAAGTGATAAGATTTATGTCTGTCATTTTGCTATTTGTATTTTATATGTCTTATTTTTTCCCTCTATTCTTCCATTATGAACTTATGTTAAATAGATAGTTTTCTTTTAATTTCATTGTTGTGTACTATTTAACTTAATTCCATTGTTGCACCATTTAATGCCAATGTTATTTCTTTTATTATGTATTTTGGATTATTTTCTTAGTGATTTTCTTGAGGATTACAATTAATAATTTAGTTTATAATAATCTAATTTGGATTAATACCATCATGATTTCAACAGTATGCAAAATCTTTCCTCCATTATAGCTCTGTCCCCCTTTCTGCCTTTGTGTTGTTAGTCACAAAAACTATATGTTTATATATTGTGTAATTACTGCTTTTATGTAATTCTCTTTCAATTGAAACAAAAGAAAGAGTTAAAAACACAAAAAAATACACTACACTGTTTTTACATTTACCTATATAATTACTTTTTCCTCCGGCTTGCAGATGGCAGATTGTGGGACTTCTCAGTCTCCATAATCATGTGAATCAATTCCTATAATAAATATTCTCATAAATACATATATTATGTTTTCTGCCTCTCTAGAGAATCCTAATACATTAAGTAATATTCTATTACACAGATATGTTACAATTTGATTATGCATTCAAATGAATGGAATTCTCCCAGTTTTTTTCTATTACAAATGAATCTGCTGTGAACATTTTGTTTTGTTAACATTGATTGAAATTATCATTTTTTCTTTCTTAGTTTGTTAATATGGTGAAATACATTGAATTATTTTTCAGCTGTTGAACCAAACTTACATTAGAATATCTTTTTACTTCCTTTCAACCTATTTGTGTCATTTTCTTTAGAATATGACTTAGAGGTAGCACATTGTTGGGTCTTGACTTTTTATTCAATATGACCATCTCTGCCCTATAATTGGCAGATTTAAATGATTTACGTTTAATGTGATTATTGATTAAATTTATAACATTTTGCTATTAGTTTTATATTTTTCTAATCTGTTTTTTGGTCCCTTTGTCCTCTTTTTGCTTTCTGTTAGAATAATTGAGTATATTTTATGGTCTTACCTTCTCTCCTTTCTTGGCTTACCAGGTGAACAGTTTTGTTCTTATAATGGTTGCTTTAGGGTTTATTCCATAAACTTTTCTGTGTTCCAGTAATATTATATAACTTTCTATATAGTAAAAGAAACTTAAGACAGTTTGTTTCAATTTTGCCCTTTTAAATAGACTTTTGTGCAGTATTTGATATGCATTTTACTTCTACATTTTCTCTAGCCCATGATTTTTTTTTTTTCTACTTTTATTTTAGGTCCAGGGGGTAAATTGTGTGTCACTGAGACTTCGTGTGCAAATGATCCCATCACCAAGGTAGTGATCATAGGACCCAGTATGAAACTTTCCAACCCATGTCCCTTTCTCACCCTCCCCTCTCAAGTAGTCTCCAGTTCTATTGTTCTTATCTTTGCTTCCCTGTGTATTCAATATGTAACGCCCTGGCTGGGTGCCGTGGATCACGCCTGTAATCCCAGCACTGTGGGAGGCTGAGGCAGGTGGATCACGTGAAGTCAGGAGTTCAGTATCAGCCAGGGGAACATGGAGAAGCCCCAGCTCTACTAAAAATACAAAAATTAGCTGTGTGTGGTGGCACGTGCCTGTAATCCCAGCAACTCAGAAGACTGAGGCAGGAAAATCACTTGAATCTGGGAGGCAGAGGTTGCAGTGAGCCAAGATCATGCCACTGCACTATAGCCTGGGTGACAGAGCAAGACTCTGTCTCAAATATATATATACACACACACACACACACACACGTGTATATATACACACACATATGTATATATATATTTGTGTATATATATTATGTGTATATATATGTATATATGTATATATAGTGCCCAGTTATAAGTGACAACATGCAGTATTTGGTTTTCTGGTCCCACATTAGTGCACTTAGGATAATGGCCTCCAGCTGCATCCATGTTGTTGTAAAGGACATGAGCTCATTTTAATGGCTGTGTAGTATTTTGTGGTGTATATGTACCACATTTTCTTTATCCAGTCCATTATTGGGCATCTTGGTTGATTCCATGTCTTTGCTATTATGAATAGCACTGTTTTCAACATATAAATGCAAGTGTGTTTTTAGTAGAATGATTTGTTTCTCTTTATAACCCACAATTTATTATTTTTATTTAAGTAGTAAATTATCATAAAATTAAAAAGAATGTTTTATCTTTACCTATGTTTTTAATATATGCTAGTTTTCTTCATCTTTGTATAAATCCAGATTTTCATCTGATATCACTCTTCTTCCCTTTAAGGGATTTCCTTTAACATTTCATATACTTGAGGTTTATTGATAATGAACGCTTTCTGCTTTCATATGTCTCACAAAGTCTTTATTTCACCATTAGTTTTAAAAGGTATTTTCACTAGTGATATGGTTTGGCTGTATCCCCCCCAAATCTCATCTTGAATTGTAACTCCCACACTTCCCACATGTCATGAGAGGAACCCATCTGATGGTTTTAAAAATGGAAGTTTCCCTGCCCAAGGTCTCTTTGTCTGCCGCCATCCATGTAAGACATGACTTGCTCCTCCTTGCCTTCCACCACGATTGTGAGGGCTTCCCAGCCACATGGAATTGTAAGTCCATTAAACCTCTTTCTTTTGTATACTGCCCAGTCTTGGGTATGTCTTTATTAGCAGCATGGAAATGGACTAACACAACTGGAAATAGAGCTCTAAGTCAAAACTTTTGGAGGTCTTTAAAAATATTGTCCCACTACTGTCAGGTTTACATTTTTTTCCAACAAGAAATCTATAGTCATTTTTTTTCTGTTTTTTGTTTGTGTGTTTTGTTTTTCTGCTTCAAATGTCTGTATTCTCTCTGTTTTTAAGGCTCCCATTGATGATTGGTTTTAATAATTTTCTTAGGATGTACCTTGGAGTAGTTTTATTGTGCTCAGAGTGTATACTGGGTTTCCTGTATCTCTGGGTTTGTAGTTTTCATCCAATTTAGAAGAAAAATTGGCATTTCTTCCAATACTTTTTGTGGTAATCATTCCCATGTCAGAGATTTCAATTACATACATATTAGGCATCTTAAAGCTGGCCACAGTTCACATTGCTTTACTATATTTTTAAAGTCATTTTTGTCTATTTAATTTTGAGCAGTTTATTTTTTCTTTTATTTTAGGTTTGAGGGTACAAATGAAGGTTTGTTACAGAAGTAAACACGTGTCATGTATGTTTTTTGCACATACTATTTCATCACCTATGTAGTAAGCCCAGTACATACTAGTAGCCCACTACCCATGTAGTAAGCCCAGTTATCTTCCTGCTCTTCTCCCTCCTACTACCGTCCCCACTCAAGTAGACCCTAGTGTCTGTTGTTTCCTTCTTTGTGTCCATGTGTTCTTATCATTTAGGTCCCACTTATAAGTGAAAACATGCAGTATTTGGTTTTCCGTTCCTCAGTTAGTTTGCTATGGATAACAGCCTCCAGCTCCACCCATGTTCCCACAAAAGACATGATCTCATTCTTTTTTATGGCTGCATAGTATCCCATGGTGTGTATCAACCACATTTTCTTTATCTAATCTGTCATTGATGGGCTTTTAGGTTGATTCCATGTCTTTGCTATTGTGAGTAGTGCTGCAGTGAACATTCACATGCAGTTTTAATTGTGTATTTATTAACATTTTTCCTCCATTGTTTATCTGCTATTCATCTCAGTCTTCATTTCAGACATTTTTTTTTTCATCTCTAGAAGTTTACACTGGGTCTTTTTATACCTCCCATGTCTCTGTTTAATATCCTCATAATTATTCTACCTTTCTGATTATCTGCAATATAGTTATAAGAGATATTTCAATGTTGTCTGCTATTTTTAGCATGTTTCAAGAATCTGTTTTACTGATTCATTTTTCTTCTCATGATGGATCATATTTTCCTGCTTCTTTGCCTGCTTGGTAATTTTTATTGGCTGCCTGACATTGTACAAGTTACCTTGTTTGCTAGTTTTGTGTACCTTTAAATATTCTAGATCTTTGTTCTGGGGCACAATTAAGTTACTTGGAAATTGATCCTTTCAAGGCTTGATTTTAAGGTGGTATCAGAGGACTTCAGTCAAAGGCTAATTCTGCCCCAGTGCTCAGGTGATACTTAGAGTACTCTAGCTGATGCTCCCTTGTATTATAATGTTCATTCAACTTTAGCAGGTAGGAGCATTAACTCTTCCAGGCTCTGTGGGAATCCCAGGGATTGTTCCTTTGAATCCTTGCTGTTGATTCCTTTTCTAGTCCTAGTTAGTTTCCTCACATATATGCACTGAGTAATATTCAATCAAAGTCTCCAAAGGCACTTTCTGCAAATCCCCAGAGCACTCTATCTGTGCAGGCCTCTCTTATCTGTGAAGCAATTTCATGCCTGGTTGTTGTCTCTATAAGTCAAAGCTACCTTGGAATGTACAAGTTCTCAGCTTTCTCTGGTCACCTCAGGGAGACTGCCAGGCACTATTTGGATTTCCCTTTCCTGCAAAACAATGTAAAAACTCTCTCCAGCTAGTAAATTGGAAATATATAAGCCTCCTCTCATCTGTTTCTGTTGTTTCATTCTCTTGCATAGCTTCTTTCCAAATGTCTGAAAACCATTATTTCATATATTTTGCTTGTTTGCTTAGTTTTTTTAAGGTAACAAGGTAAATCCTTTCCCTCATACTCGATCATGGCCTAAAATAAAAGTTATGAAGTACTTTATGGATACTAATATTCTAAGGACATAATATATTGAAAATATCTCTCTCAGACTGTCCCATAGGGAGGTAGTCTATCTGAGAATCCTGTCTTGTACCTAACACACACTTGCAAATTGAGGTAAATATTTGGGAGCCAGCTTATTCATTCGAATGTCTACTCTGTCTGAGGTTCTATTCCATTTGAACTCTCAATACATGCTGTAGTGGCTCATGCTTTTGTTCACATTTTGCAGCGTGAAATCACCCTTGCTCAGCTTGAATCGGGCTGATTGCCAACCCATTGCTTGGACCACTGCCTGGTTTGATTTGGCTGTAAATATAACTAATATAATGGTTTCACACATGGTTATTTTGGCCATCGTAATATAAGCAGTTAAAATCTGCTGCTGGCTAAGTATTTCGATTGCCACTATTCACCATAAAATGTCAGTGCGGTTGTGATTTATAGCGATGACCTTAGTAGGCATAATTGAATTTTTCTGGCATTGTGGAGCTGGAGCACATCTGCAAATCACAGCTGGCAATGTCTCTGGTTAATCTGGGCATAAATACAGCTGGGCCAGTGAATAAGCATTCAAAAAGAAAAAACATCCAAAACAAGCAAAACATAACTAGAACCAAGAACTGATATAGAAATTCCAGTTTATTAACTCATTTATTTACTCAACATCTTGAGTTAAGTAGTAGAATATGTGAGAAATCCAACGTAACACATATGCAAAATAGCATTTAGCCTATTATCTGTTGCATTCCATAAAAACAGATACATAAAATTGCAAAGGAAAATAGCTTTGAAATGTTAACTGATGTAAGTTTGCTGTTGTTTTTCTTGGAATTACCTGTTGCTCCTTGACTCTTTAGCCAATTCAGTTTCTAGTTAGGACTTTGCTAATTTAGTATTTTAAGGTAGTGATGATCCAGACAAAAGAGAGAAAAAAGGAAGTTTTTCCCAGGTTTTGAGTTTTAAAGTCTAGGTCTTCCCGATGATAGGAAGGAAAATAGCAATGTTCCTCAGAACCGATACTAGAAAAAGTCTCTCAGAGTTAAAGAAATGGGGAAAGTCAGAGAGGAAATATTTTCAGTAGCTATTTGGGCTTCTGCACAAGGGGAGATTGCATGTTGTTCAACCCGGAAGATAGAAGAAGGAATGACAGGGCCCCGAAAGCCTGGAGGATCTGTGCAAAAGGAATCCATGCCTGCTTTCTTGTGAGAACCTGGAGAAGCAGTAGGAGCTTATCTACCAGTTCCTTCCGGCTAGATAGGTCCAAGACCAGTGCATTTTTATTGCACATTTTGAAGTCCTTCACCCAACAAGATGCAGATTCTTCAGAACAATTCTTACATGTCTGAGAGAAGCTCCAAACTTTCTCCAGTTGAGTCTAATCATGGGCTTCTAAAAGAAGATTAGCCAAGAATGAATCAGACTTTAGATCCTCGCTTACATAGACCAAGAGAGAGAACGGCAGAGATCAACAACAGGAACAACAGTGCCCTGGTTCTCCCTCCCAACACCTTCCACCTCCTCATCATGCAAAGCCTCCTAAAGTTAAACCCAGTCCTTAAGGGAGGAGAAACCCTGAATTGACTGAGAGATTTTTCTGCTAGCCAGCAGAATAGGGGATTTGTAATGAAACTGTTAAAAAATAAAAAGGTCTTGTCATAACCAAGTTAAGTTACTTTTCTTACACATCTAAGTTTGGAGTTTAAGATGTAAACCAACTATACAGTAGAAGTTTCTGGGATATTTTAGCTTGCCATTTTCTGGGCCTTATCTCTAATATCAGCATCGCAAAAGATATTCATTCAATAAGTCCTGAGCTGATATGCAATTAAAACCCAGAGAAGGAATGTGAGATAACATCATCTGTGAGATACTGCAGCTGAAATTAATCCACGTCAAAACTCAGTGGCTAAAAACAACCATTATTTATTATCACTCACATGTCTTCGTGTTGGGTGGGGTTTGGAAGCTCTGGGGTTGGCAGCTTTGCTTCATGTGTCTTTTATCCTCCTTCTTGGACCAGCAAGACAGCCTAGGTCTATTTTTCTTATGGTGATGGGGCAGGTGCAAAGGGCAAGTAGAAACATAATGCCTCTTAAGTCCTGGTCTAAAAACGAGCCCATTGTCACTTCCACCCACATTTATTGGTCTAAGCACGTCATGTAGTCAGCCCAAAGCAAGGAGTGGGAAAGTGCACTCTGCTCAAGATGTGGTCACGGCAATGGTGTAGTTTCAGTCAGGGGTCAATAGTTTTCCAATCATTTAACTGATCACAGGTGAGAGTAAAGAATTTTTTTAAGTGCCGCCTATTGGTGGCCACTTTGCTACGTGCTCCACATGCTACACATCTAGGTCTGTAAAATGCTATTATATAGTTTGCATTATTTTATCATGTTTTCTCTTAGCATATCAGGAAACAGAGGCTCAGAGGGGCCAAGTAACTTGCCCGCTATGCGTAGAGACTGAGCTGAGATTCTAACCTCTATCTGTTAGACTCCAAAGCCTGTGATTTGGAGGAACCAGGCTGTTGACCAGGTGTCAGGTTTCCTGATGCTTAATCAAGCCCCCTTTTCCTGAATGACTTTGTTTCTAGATGATTAGATAGTTCCAAGGGGTCTCTTTTTTTTCTACTTTCAAGCACAGTCCTTCTTCCTTTCCTGTTGGACTTGCTAATTAATTCAATGACTTTTCCTGGATTCCTATTAGTAGGTAACACCATGATTGATACCATCTGGAAAACATTTATCCAAGTCTTCAGTGGAACGTTTCACAGAACAGGAGACGTAAAAGGAGATCCACAAGAGGTGCTGTGTTTGCATAAGTGATAAATTACCAGCCCTTGGATTATCTGCCAGGAGCTCTCCCTCCAGGTTTGGGGGCAGCACCTTTCCTGCTGTGGTGCCAGCTGTATTATTTACCACATGTTTAGTAAAGCATGTGCCCTCTGAATGAAGTGAGGGGGTGGAAGCAGTAAGCTTGCATAAACTAGCTTTCAATAGAATCTGTTTTCCTCCAGTTGTCTCAAGTGCCTTCTCCCTGGGTAGTCATGCTTCATACTTTTAGAAGCTCAGATCCCAACAGCTGGAGATAAAACTCCCAGTGTAATGGAAGAAAACATGTTGATAGTTTTAATTGGTCCCTAAAGTGAAACCCAAGGAATGATTTATTGGTTGATGGATTTGAGGCTTCCAACTTAGCAGAGCTGGGAAGCATATGGGAAAGATAAACACACTAGAAATTTGTGGCCATTCGTTAGAAAGTTAATCTTAGTTCATTCAGTATATGATAATCTAAAAATCTCTTTAAATTTTATTTATTGTTGTTGAAGTTAATGATGCATCTACTTACCTGCAGGCATGAACACCTGCATCTTGGACCATGCTGTGGTTTTCTACCAGTCTTGAATCCTCCAAGGGTCCTAAACCTATAGACCCAAATAGGCAAAATGTCTATTCCCAACCATACAACTTCATTATTCAAGTGTGGAATATCTGGTGAGGCCGAGGAGCTCTGTAAGTACTGAGAGGCTGGCCATCAAAGACACATGAGAACTTCCAATACTGTATGCCCACATTCATCAACAATTGTTGCCATAACAGCACATAAAAATCAACTCCCAAATCTTCCCGGGTTATAACAGCAAATGTTTATGGTTTACTCATGAGTATGTACATCAATTTCCTGCTCACAGGACTGCGGGCCAGCTGGGCCCAACTCTGTCTGCTTCAGGTTAAAGGTCAGGTTCATGTCAGCTCCTTATACCTTTCCTGCCAGAACCCAAGATCAAGATGCAGAATCATGGTCATGTTCATCCCATGGCAAAATGCAGAAACACAATAGGGCTAGGGCTAGAGAAAACTAGCTGTGATTTTTTTTCTTTCTTTCCTTTTTTTTTTTTTTTTTTTTTTTTTTTATGAGGCAGAGTCTCACTCTATCACCCAGGCTGGAGTACAGTGGCGTGATCTCGGCTCACTGCAAACTCTGCCTCCCGGGTTCCCGCCATTCTCCTGCCTCAGCCTCCCGAGTTGCTGGGACTACAGGCATCTGCCACCATACCCGGCTAATGTTTTTGAATTTTAGTAGAGACAGGGTATCACTGTGTTAGCCAGGATGGTCTCGATCTCCCGACCTCATGATCCACCCACCTCAGCCTCCCAAAGTGCTGGGATTACAGGTGTCAGCCACCACGCCTGGCCTAGCTGTGATTTTTAAAGCCTCATCTTGGAATTGGCACATTAATTAACACTTTTGTTCATATTCCTTTGGTCAAAACAAATCACATGTTCTCAAGTCATTGGACCAGGAAAATATACTCTACCTCATGGGAGAGAGAGAGAGAGAGCAAATATTTGCTAAAAAACAATCTAATGAAACACACCTTTATTTTTATTTTTATAAACTATGACCTTTATTTTTCTCTTCTATACAATTTAGGGCAACTGAGAGTGAAAATAGGAATATGCACATGAAGTAACTCATGGAGAGATAAATAGAATAAGGAAGTATAAACTTTTTTTGTAAACTGTAAAATGTCATGTAATATTACAAATAGGAAACCATTTATTAAGCAGCCATTATGAACTATGGAAGGAGAAATGTTGAGAATAAATTATTCATACAAGTCTTTCTGACTACGAAGCCTGCTAGTCTACACTGTATAATGAATTAAAAATATAGTTTTTAATAATAAAAATCCTAGTGATAAGGGCCTAATAATTATCTCTTTAGATAGAAGTTAGGTATTGCGCAAGACATTTTTTGGCAGTGTTCAGGGTAGGTTGAAGGGTTGGCTGAAGGAGAGATAAGGAGAATAATAAAGATGAATAAAATGTGAGTTCTACTCTCTAGAAGCATAAGCCTAGTAGTAGAAATAAAATGTGTTCATGAGGAACTATAACCCTTCCCTTCCTCTCTTCTTTCCTTCCTTTCATTTTTCTTTCCTCTCTATACTGTGATAGGGCACCGTATAATGGTTAAGAACACATACTCTGGAGCAAGACTTCAAGGACTTAAACTCTTGCTCTATCAGTTTTTAGGTGTATATTTCCAGTAAGTCATTTAACCTCCGTGTGCCTCAGTTTGTTCATTTGTAAAATGGAATAACATAATTTCAGCAAAAATTGTTGCCCCTCCACATCCCTTTAGCATTTGCCTGTATGTCCTGAAGGCGGCTAACAATAAAACTCTTACGAATCTCTGCTAAAGAGCTTTTATTTTCTTTCTTTTTTTCCTCTGGTCATAGAAGTATGGTCAGCCCACCCAGAGGACTCAGGAGGAGCACTCAACCAATCATAGGCACAGAGATAGTAGATAAATATCTCATCTTCCTCACCCCTAGTTTGATATAACGCTAAGGTTTATTCTGCCTCTATTTCATTGTTTCTCAATGAGATTAAGCTCCAGTTACATATTATGATAACTCACTTGACAACCTGTATTTTATTATCTTTTTTTCTCCCCTATCTCACCCACCGCCTATCATGTTTCCTGGGATAGCTACTCAAATAAACTATTGGCACATAAATTCTTATGTCAGGACTGCTTCTGGAGAATCTAAACTAAAACAATAGTTGTATCTATGTTGTATGATTGTTATGAAGATTACACATGTTAACATATGCCTGATGCTCTTAGACCACTGTCTGACATTTAATTTGGTGTTATCTGTTATTACAACACTAGAATGAAAGTTCCAAGAGGGCAGAGCTTATTTTTTCTTTACATACTTTAAACTCAAGTTTTTTATTCTGTTTTTGGTAAAACAGGCTCTTTATGATTTACAAAAATTTTTATGAATTGCAAAAATGCTTTTTTCTTTTCATGTTTTTCCCTGCATTACCATGTTTCTTCCTGTGTTCCCCCATTCAAGATTGGCTGCCACAATGAGATAGAAAGCATAAGGACTTTTTAAAAAACTTGCATCTGTAGTGGAAACCTTAGCAGCAAACAGTAACTGCTCTAGGTCTGTCCGCATGGATGCAGTTTTATTCACTTTTGAATTTTTAGCTTCTATAGCAGTGCCTAATCCATAGCAAGTACTCATAAATATTTGATAATAAATTTAATTAAATACTTGAGGGCCTTCTAGGCTTTGGTGATATGAAAAAATATTGGAATATATACATGTCTTGGAGTAGCTTAAAATCTAGTCCTGAATAGTTATATAAGCAGAAAAATTACAAAAAAGATAAAAAGGTCTATAACAGAGGTGATAGAACAGGTAAGTAGCAGGTAAGTAAGAGGAGATATGATGAGAATGCAGAGGAAAAGATTAAATTTAGGTAGATACGTAGGCAGGAAAAGAAAAGCTTCCTGAGGGAACATTTGCACTGGGCCTTGAATGATGGATAGAATTTTACATAAAAAGATAAAAGCTCATTTGCAGGTTTGGAGTTTTCTCTGTGCCATACATGTTATGTGACTTGCCTCAGAAATTTCTGCTTAATGGGATCTAGTTGCAGCCTTTCTCGAGTACTTGTCAGTAGTTAATTTTTCAACCCAAATGATCAGTGACTTTAGGGACCAGCAACTCTGTGGCATTAGTGACAAAAAGAAATAGCAGGATAAAAGGATCCTATGAGCCTTGAAAGCAAAAATTGTTAATTTATTCCCAAAGGAGAAAACTGCGTAGTAAAAATGAATCTAAGAACAATTGGAACAAAATTAAAGAAGGACAAAAAAAAAAAAGAGCAATTAGGGTCATTGCACTGGTAAATGCAAAATAACTGTAGAGAACCATTAAAGAAACCCCAGAACATTCAAACAGTGCTTCAGTAGCCCATGCCTCAAGGATCCCGGAAATATTCTATCAGTAGCACAGAGACCTATCCTTAAAAATAACTACTTGAAACAGAATTTATGTTGACCAAGGAAACTCTGTTGATCCCAGTTATAGTAAAGGTTCAAATACTTGTGAGAAAGGGAAAGTTCCAGAGGATATAGACAAAAGAAGGAGAAGGAAAAAGAAGAAGAGGAAGAGGAGGACGAGGAGGAAGAAAAATAAGAAAGAAGAAGAGGAAAGAGAAGGGAAAGGAGAAAAAGAAGAATAAGGAAGGAGAAGAAGGAGGAGGAGAACGAGAAGAAGAAGAAGAAAAGGAGGAGGAGAAGAAACCAACTGTAAAAGCAAAATACAAGTGAGGATAACAGTTTGGAGGGCAAAGTCCACAGATATCTAATGAAGAAAATAATAGAAACAGGGACCCCTGCAGAATCAGGCTTAGCCCAGAGAGGCAAAGAAGGAGATAAACAAAAATGTCATAGTTTCAATACTTCCTAGTAGCCAGAGAGGAGGGATACCTTTAGATGTGAGTCTGGGATTGCTTCTTTGGCCTACCTTCAACCTCGACAAAAGATCTGTCTTTAGATAGTCTCATTTAAGCAAAGAATTAAAGCATATGAAAAGCTATTATAAGATTAAAACATACAACTCAATTATTATGGACAATAAAAACATTGAAAAACTCACATTTTTGTTTACAAAGAAGATTGAAATTGAAGCCACATATTTCACTTTCAGTAAAAAGAAATAAAGAAAATGACCAAGGCAGTGAAAGAATAGCAGAAACAAACTATTTTAGAAATTGAGATAGTTGGACACTAGAAAGAGATGAAAAGCGAGCTGAAGGAAATAAAGCATGGACTAGAAAAACTCAGGATAAAAAGAATGAATTAGAAAGAATTCAAAGTTAAGTAGATATTATAGAAAGCTTAATGTGGGAAATACATGTTATGGGGAAACTGAAAATAATGAAATGAAAATAAGGGGACAAATCATTCAAGGAAATCTGAAATACAGAATAGAAGCAACATATGTGTAACTAGAGTTTCCAAATGCACAAAACATCAATGGGGCAGAGCCAATGTTTACAACTATAGATTAAAAAAAAACTTTCCAGACTCAAAATAAATCTGAAATCTATGGTGGAAAGAGCACTGTACTGGAAAGATAGACTTTATAGCTTTTTGTCCAAGCAAATTAACTGTCTATTGGAACAAAACACCAAATTCCTCAGAAGCTCATACCAGAATCCAAAATTGCTTCAAGATATTCCCTAAAAGGGACAATTTTCAACTGGAATTATCAGGCAAACAAATGAGGAAGTATAACCCATACTTAAGAAAAAATAAGTCTACAGAAACAGACTTTGAGAGAGCCCTAGTTGGATTTTATAAAGATTAAAAGTAATGGTTTAAAATGTCTTCAAATAATTAAAAGAAAGCATAATCAAATTATTTTTTAAAGTATATAGCTTTGATGATTGAACAAGTAGAAAATTTCAGCAGATAATAGAAATCCCCCCCAGAATCAAATGATAATTCTAGATCTGAAAAATAAATGAAATAAAAAATTTCCTAGGTGGGCGAAAGAGTGGTTGGAAGACAGCAGAAAAAAATACGGTGAATCTGAAGATAAATTGATAGAAATTATCCAATCTGAAGAACTGAGAGAAAAAAAGTAGCACTAGAAAGAAAATCTGTAGCTTTAAATATTAAATCATATCAAATCCGTAGCTTTGGTACCCATAGCTTTAACTATCAAAGTCAGTAAAAAATTAGTTAAGTCTCCAACAAAGAGAAGCAGAAAATACAATTTTAAACAAGCAGAAAGAAGGAAACTTTTAAAAATGAAAGCACAAGTTGATAACAAAACAAAAATATCATAGATTTAATAATAAAAACACAAAGCTGATTTTTTTGAAAATCAAGAAAATAGACAATCGACTTGCATTTGCTAACCTAATTAGAGAGGGAGTTAGAGAGAGGGAGGGAGACAGACAGGCAGACACACACACACATCCATTAGTATAACACTCCTTACCTCTATGTCTTATAGAGAGGAGTGACTTGTCTGATGCTTGAATTTGTAGAAAGAACTCGTCGAATGCCACTGGAGATGGCTAAGCTATAATCATTACTCTGAAATTTAATAACCAAAGGAAGAAAATGAAACAGTTATCTTACCTTTCTGGTTTGATCTGTATTTCAGAAGTCATCACATAGTTTTCATGGAAACTGTGAAAGGAAAGTTCTTCTATACAGAGTAGTTCCCACTAAAAAATACAAAGATATAGACTTGAAAGTCATCATTTTACAAGCCCAATGAAATAACAGAATCAGACAGTAGTGATCAATGATTTCATAAGTGGCTTACAAAATTGTGCTATGCCCCTGTGCAGCAGCATAAACATCACCCAGGAATTTGTTAGACATGAAACTATTTGGTTCCCAACCCAAACCAATTAAATCAGAAATTTTGGGGTTGGGGCCTGGCAGTCTCTGTTACAACAAACTCTCCAGGTGATTTTAATGAAAATCAAAAGCTAAGAACTGCTTTATGTCACACTGGCTCACATTATTTCATTCTGCAGAAGAATCAAGCATGATTAAGGCTGATTCAAGGACATCAAAGTTTTCTAGGACATCCTTGTATTTATTGCTTTCTGATTTTGGCCAGGGTGGAGGTTTGGAGGTGATAGAAACATTTTTGTATTTCGGAAGCTCAATAATGCTGTCATGTTTCTTCTTCCCTTGGTTCTGACATTTCAGTTAAGACTGTGTCTCAAAAACAATTGCAGAAAAGTCAGAAAGATCTTGTCTATCCAACTTTACTACCTGGACTATTAAATAGTAATTTTGGTTTCTGAAGCCTCCCTAAGCAACTGGGACAAATTGAGTTAATCAAATTTTCTAGACTCCTTTGATTTTCGTACAGTCATACAGACCTGGCTCCTGTCATTTTGAATTTCTGAGCCTTTATTTTTGTAGAGAAAATTGGATAATACTCTCATGTGAATTAAAGCAGTTTGCAATCCTCTTAGAAAAATGACCTATATGTGATAGAAATGTTGCACCAACAATCCTTGCATTGCTTTGAGCTTTTCATGTGGCCATTATAGTGTGTACAGGTATTCTTGATTTGTATACTCTCCTGGAGGGCTGTGTCTGAATTCTGTGGAACTCCCTTTGTAGCAAGCTAAATGCTGCATGTCATTAGGTATTAAATTAATGCATTCTGGTGATCAAACTGCTCTGAAGAAAATATTTCTCTTTAGAAATATTTGTGTCAGTATTCCATCCTGAGTCCTTTCTACCCAAAGTCCTTGAGATAGCAAAGTCCTTAAAATGCTTTCAACCAGAGTCTTTTAGCTCATAGAAGGTAAATTGGGATCAGGGTATCATAATACTACTTCTCACCTCTCCACACATGCGTGACAGGGATTCTTGTGCACTACCTCAGTATTTCCCCCAAGTAATTCTGAGAGTCCCTAAGTGGTGTTTCACCTATGAGTGACAAATGTTGTCCTCTTGGATGCCACATGGGCTCTGCCATTTATTCACCTTCTAGGAATACTCCAGCCCCCGTGTTGAACGTCCTGGTAGTCAATCCCAAAGCAGCAGCTCAGTAGAGATGGTACCTGTTTAGGATAATGATGGAAGATGCCGAAAAGCTGCTGGTAAACCTTGCCCTGTGCGCTCATGCTGCCAAAGGAGCAGTGTTGAGGAGGTTGATAAGGATGGCATTTCCTATCACTGCCCAGTGCCTCATACTTGCACCACATTATGACCACTTTATTGACAGCTTTTTGTAGTTTTTAACCGACCTCCTGCAGCCCACTTGTCCTCAGAAGCAGGCATGTGACTGAGCTGGCAAATTATCAGAGTGTGACATTTGATACCCGTGATTAGCTCCCTTCCATTCTGGCCCCTTGCTGTAGAGCCTAATCCATGTGCTCAGCTCTCACACTGTGGGATGAAATTCTCAGACCCACTTCACTGGGACTTCAGACATGCCCAGATGTGCCTGCATGTTAGAATAAATATGGCTTGAAGGCAATTATTTCTATCTCTGCTTTAGATAAAGTTGGAGGGTAATGTGGCAAGCATAAATTATGGAATAATATCAGATTTGACTCCTTAGGGGCCATCTGAGCTAAAAAGTGCACTTTAAATGCAAGGGAAGGGAGTAACACAAAGTCCCATAATCTCCAGAAACATGTCTTCATTTACTTCATTCAACAAGTATTCATTAAATACTTAACAATGTTCTAGACCAGGGATTGCAAATAGGTTCCATCTTGTGTGCCAGCTCTGATCAATTGGTGGTTACTGCCTGTAGTCGTCTGAGTCTACATGTGGCCTCAGCAGGAAAGTGTCATGAGTGATTAGCAGTGCCAGCTATAGAGGAAGGATTAAGTAGTAGTGGCAGCAAACACAGCAGGTATTTGCTATCTGTGCTCCAGTCTCTAGAGATACAGCAGTAAATAAGACGCATGCATATCTTTAAGTAGTTAAATTCCCTGGCAACAAGAATTCACAGGATTTAATTTAATTTAACTTAATTTTGAGGCTCAGATTCCCTTTCCAAAAAAATGTCCTTCAGTCATTCAAGCCAACTCTGCCGATCTTGGTGTGTACTTGTATTTTTCTCCTACCAATTTCATGTTTGCATTCGGATCTGCAGCATCGGCAGCCGGCCACAGCCTCACTCCTTGTTGTTAATGTGCAAGACTAATTCATCTCCTGCCTTAAGGAATTGGAAATGACATTACAAAGAAAAATTGCCCCCTGACTCAAGAAAACTCTGTCCTGGACCAATTTCAAAAAGTTCAGCTTCCTACACAATGATGCAATTTGACATCCCAATTAAAGTAACCAGAGGGAAGAGTCAAAGAGGGAATGAAAGGAGGAGACTCACATTCCAAGCTGAAAAGAAAAACCATTTAGTTGACTTGCATGGGGATGAAAGAGACCTCAGCCTCAGAAGCTGATTACCTACAGCATTAATTCAGGATGTGAGAGACAAAAGATGTACCTTTGTAAAAATGCCCCAAGATAGTCAATTGAGGCTGATTAGTAAAACCAAAGCTGGAGGGTAGGAGGGGAGGGTGTGCAGGGAGTTGTGATTCATGGTGTCTTTTCTAGTTTCCTAAAGAATCGCCAGCATGCGAGTTCTATAAAAGTCGATTAATCATTTGAAGCCAGATGCATTCTTTATTGAACCTGGCCTTTCCTTATTAAATATAGTGATTAAGACCAGAAATAAGGAAATAATACTTAGCATGATCCATCAAGATTCCTATATATTTTACTGCTAATGAAGCAAAAATATTTTTTTATTCAATAGATATTGAGATAATCAAATATAAAGCCAAACTGTCCCTTCAATTTCCTGACACAATTAATGGATGAATACAGTGTTCGTTTAAAAGCAAGACTTTCCTTCACCTCCACAATCAAAGTAATTAAAGCATCTGGTTGCTTTCCTTTTGGATCCTAATAAGTGGGGAAAAATCATTGAGTTCTGCAGATGGCAAAGTTTCATATCATTCTTGGGCTGCTTTATAAAGAAAAAAATAGCCTTTGCTAATGAATATCTGTTATCCGTGTTATGTTATCCTATTATTTATCCAATGGAAACTTACCATTTTGTTTTTCTAACTCCTCATGCTTTTTTTTTTTCCTGGGACAGCACCTGCTGTCTTCTGAGAATTGTCCTTTCTTCCCCCAAATTCCAACTTCATGATTTTCAGTATAAATGCCAATAATTGAACATATTCTTGCTCCCTGTTTCTCTCCACTACAGATCAAGGGGTAGGCACTAGAATCAGGATGGGTCAGAGTTCCTTCCCTGATATTTTAACACTTGGGAACATAGAGAGCCTCACGCTGCCTTTCCTTACTGGCTGAAGTCCTTGACAGGCATGTTTTCCACCATGCAGCAAGGCAAAGCATGGGTAGCTAATGTATAGAAAGACAGAGTGGAGGAAAAAGTCCTGAAATGAGAGACAGAAGATTCTGACTGAATCCTATTTCTTGCAGAAGTTTAGCAGTATCCATTCCTGTGACTTGGATCCTCAATTCTTGTACGAGAATGCTCTAATACTCTCCCTGTTTATTCCTCATTTTGATTAAGCTAACTAAATTTGAATTTTGGTAACAAAGAGCCAAACTATTGGAGTGCCTACAAAGTGTGCTAACAATTCGCTTGGCAGTAATGCTAAGCAGTTGGGACTATTTCATCGAGCCAGTGGATGGACATTGATAGGAAGACTTTAAGGAATAGTGGGGATTTGGGAAGATTCTGAAGGATAGTTAGGAATGGGCAGGGATGCTGAGGCAAGTTATGCCATTAATAAAAGAACATCATGGCAATTTGCATTCAAATAATCAAAGCCCAGGCCCTGTTCATTTCAGAATCAGAGGGGACACCCTAGTGCAGGATTTACACAGCTAGGAAGTCAGATGATTAGTCTTTTGCCTCCTATCTCTCCCCAACTACTTGCTCTCCATGCCTACCTTTAAATTTGGCATCACCTGTCAGCTTTGATATCCACATCCTTCCATAGCATCCCCTTTGGTCAAACCTGAATTACCTTTCCCTGAATTTCAGCCTGCCAGGCAAATTCCCTCCCAGTTTTCATGCCTATGGTGTTCATCCACAGCCAACTGAACTTTGTCCTAGGCCTGACCAATATAGTAGCCACTAGCCACATAAGTCTATTTGAATTTATACTTTTGAAATGAAAAGTTAAAAAAATTTAATATAGAGCTACTCAGCCAGATTTCAAGTACTTGATAGTCACATGTGTCTAGTAGCTACTGTATTGGACATTTCCATCCTGGTAGAAAATTCTATTAGACATCCCTGTCCCACAATGTAGCCCTTGCCTGACCAGACTACCATTGGTTGCCCTCTTGGCAGCTACTAAGAGAAAACGCATAAACAGAATAATAAAATATAACAGCCAGAAGTGTCCTTATTTCTCCCAGGGATGCAAAACATGTTACAAGTGCTTCCATGCCTCTCGTGTGCCATGCCCTTGGCAGACATCACTAGTTAATCACAGCACTATTTCCCACTGAACCAAGACAGCTTTTACAATCTTTCTGAATGCTATGCTCCTAGAAACTTCTATCAGAAATGACCAGGGTGAATATTTGACATAAATCATTTAGAACCTCATTCAAGTACAATCCCCTCATTTAGCTTAAGAGGAAATCAAAGTCCAGTGAAACAAATGAATGACAGAACCTGGACTAGAATTTAGGCCTTATGATTAAAAGCAGTATAGCGTGTTCATAGGCAAGAAAGCTCTAGAATTAAACTGCTGGGGTTCCACCTTTTAATTTCTGTGTGATCTTGTACTTACTGTTTTTAAGCCCCAGTGTCCTCATTGTGAACTGGGAATTTCAATAACAGTACCTTCCTCATATGGTTGCTGTGAGACGTTAATCTGATAATTAGCGTAAAGTGCCCAGCATATAACAAGTGCAGAATGAATGATAGTTATTATCACCTCTGTGGCATTTAGGGCTCCAGTTAGTATTTCCATCATATAAATGAGAAAGCAAAAAATCTAAGAGGTGAGACCAATGCCAGGTTCACATAGCTAGTTCATTGCAGAGAAGCAGTTCTCACCTAAGTCAAATCCAACATGCTAACCACTATAACATGTTCTCTAAGCAAATCTTGCTTCTGTAGATTCTCTAAAATGATTTTTCACCCTTCCAGTGCAGGGCACTGAAAAATTCATGCATTTGTGTTCTTACATAGCCCTTTGACACAGCCGACAAAGATCCTGACAGATAAATTGGTGTGGGCCTGTCTTTCTGGGACCTTCTTGCCTGAGTAAGCGTTCTCACAATCTGTCCATCAGCTAGTTAGAAACGAGCATATAGGTCTAGGTCATGCTCTACTTTTTCCACTGCTTCCTAGGTCTTGAAAATTGTGACTTTATTGTGGAAGCAATAACATTGCTGTTATTTGATAGATTTTGACATATAAAAACTGCATTTTAACTTAATAGTTGTTATCTTCATTTTGCAAATAAGAAAAACAGACTCAGAGAACATCAGTAATTTGCCCAAGGATAAACAGCTAATTGGTACTGGAACTGGTATTATTCAAATCTAAATCAGTCTGACTAGGTTAACCACTGTTAACTAGGTGTGACCTGGGAGGCTGGGCACCCAACGCAGATGACAAGGATGTCATGGGGAAGGGATGGAGTGGCCAGTCTCACCAGAGGAATCCTGCTGACTCTTTGAAGACCACTCTCATCGCAGCAAAAGCCTTCAGACATCATGCCTGACAGCCTGCTAGTTGAGAATGTCATTTTAATAAAACTGTATTTTAAGCCCCTTGTCAATTACTTGCTATTGCAGAATTAACCAAGGAGCCTAAAGCTTTGCCATCTAGGAAGGCTTTTTTTTTTTTTTTTTTTTTTTTTTTTTTTTGAGACAGAGTCTCGCTTTTTCACACAGGCTGGAGTGCAGTGGCGAGATCTCGGCCCACTGCAAGCTCCGCCTCCCGGGTTCACGCCATTCTCCTGCCTCAGCCTCCCAAGTAGCCGGGACTACAGGCGCCCGCCATCACACCCGGCTAATTTTTTGTATTTTTAATAGAGACTGGGTTTCACCATATTAGCCAGGATGATCTAGATCTCCTGACCTCATGATCCGCCCGCCCTTGGTCTCCCAAAGTGCTGGGATTACAGGCGTAGACCATCGCACCCGGTCGGAAGTTTGTTATTTAGGCAACGTTTTTATTATTTTTCTATTTCCCTAAAAATCTTAACCCAATCTTTATATTCTTACCGAATTTCCTTCTGTCATTCTTGCTTAGTGGCAAGCAGTACAGATCTTTAGTAGTAAGCTGTTTAAGGACTATTACCCCCTAAAATCAATGGTTGATTTATATTTTTGTATACATTTATAACTTTATAAAAATGAAACTTTCTCCAAGAAGATATTTTGTGAACATGAATTTTTTTAAACCTGAGTATCATCGATCGTCTTTTTTGTCCACAAAGATAAAGCAGATAATTTGTCTAACAATTGTATGTCTTTGTTTTGTATACTAAATGTAGTTTCATTCTCAGCTAGTAGCTAACCTAAAGGTAGTTCTTTATGACAAGGCTGTGTCACCATGATAAAACAGCTGATGAAAATTTTTTTAATGTGTAAGTTAATTGATTGTACTTATATAACATCAAATACTTAGATTAACTGATTTTTCCTCCTTCAGAAACCTGTCTATTTTTTAACCCAACTGGAAAATTGAGTTAAAAAATAGGGTCTCATCCCTTACACATTACATGTTTATCTAAATAAACAGCAAACCTGTCTTGGCATAGAATGTAGAAGAAAACAGGAATCTTGTGAAATTCCTAAGTGGGGTTTGTAAATGTTAGTTGTTTCAAGTTTCAGCTGATGGTCACATTACAATATCAGAAGCTGTGATTATATATATTTGGAGCATTTAGAAAGAGGAAAAAAAAAGTTTAAATCACATGCAAGACCTCTCAATATTTTATCGTGGCCCCTATCACTTCCTGTGGCTCTTGGTTATTTTATTTAGGCATGTAAGTTTAATATGTATATTTTAAGTATATAATATGTATATATTAAGTATATATATGTTAAGTATATTATATACATATTAAACTTACATTATAAGTTAATGTGTTTTTTTTATATATATGTGCATAAGAATATATTTTCTGCCTGAGAAATTCTGTTCCTGTAAAACTGTTGGTGAAGGCTATTGTTTCTCTGGGGCCAGGCTGACTACTTCTCTGTTTTCAGAATTATTTCAAGACCGGTTTTCTCAGCCATAGAGTATGTGCAGAAGAGGTGAGTATCTTCTGCATGTTGATGTGCTCCTGTGCAGCTGGATCGGTCCCAGTTCATGGCCCCAGGGCCAACAGAGACTATTAATGCTTTAATGAATTACTTCAGGAGTACCATGAAAAAAACAGTAAGAGTGCCAGCTTCCCTCAGGGACTTTGAAATCAGGAACATTTTCATCCATTGTCAGTCCTGCTCCCTGAAATGTTTTTCTTGTTAAAACTCAGCTGTGTCATCTTTGGCTTTTTTGGCACTTCTGTGCTGAGAGTAGCAGAGACATTCTTAGCTTTTTTTTTTTCTTCTTCTTCTCCAGTTTTGCAATTATCTAGTTCACTGTTGGGTAAGAATGATTTCTAAGCAGTTCACAACACATTTAGAATCATTTAGGAGAAGAAGGGGCAAAAAGACACATTCAGTCCATGATAAACTAAAATCATTTCCTATTTCCTAGTGAAATAAAAAACAGTTTTCAAATCTGTTTACCAGTTTGACACCATGATTCAAGACTTGGACTTTCAATTGCATTCCACACCAGTTAAGATAATCACTTCTCAACAGTCACAAAAGAACCCAAATGCTATTGTGGTTCTCTTCGTGGATTTGGATTGCACTTGGGCACTATTTTAGGGCACTCTTTTAAGTCTGGCTTTTTGGTTTGCTTCTGCCTTTGCTGGATTTTCAGCACATGAAATCCACCTCTGCTGAAGGCATTGTGGGGAGCGTGGGGGAACCACTAGATGGCAGGAGTGCACTACCTAAAATGGGAACCGCGATTAAGCAGCAAGCTTTGGCATTTCTCTGAACACTTGGCGGTGAGGGGGTGGGGGAGAAGGTAGCTGACTATTGATTGGCCCGGTGACCCTTGTCTCCTCCTCCTCCCTTCCAACTCTAATTGCAATCCTGGATGCTGTTCTCCTGCAGCTTCTCAAGCACTCTGCCAGGATGGGTGGCTTTGAAAACTGTCCTATTGGACTCCAGGGTGGGTCTGCAAGATGACAGAGCAGCTTTAGTTTAAGGTAGCTGAAAGGTTTTGTTTTGTTTGTTTGTTTGTTTTGTTTTTCCCCAGCACCGTGGTACTGGCAATTGTTTGAAGAACGTCCTAAATATGCCTGGGTTTGGGAGTCTTGGCTTCTATTGGGAACAATACAAGAGATCAAGGCTACTTGTAATAAATAAATCCTGTTCTCTGCCACGATTGTATTTGCTCATTCATTTACTCTTCCCTTAAGTGTATCTTTGTTTTTGCTTTTGTTTGTTTTTGTTTTTGTTTTATGGAGTCTTACTCTGTCGCCCAAGTTGAAGTGCAAGTGGCACAATCTCGGCTCATTGCAACCTCCACCTCCAGGGTTCAAGCGATTCTCCTGCCTCAGCCTCCCAAGTATCTGGGATTACAGGCACGCACTACTGCACTCGGCTAAGTTTTTGTATGTTTAGTAGAGATGGGTTTTCACCATGTTGGCCAGGATAGTCTTGATCTCCTGACCTCGTGATCCACCTGCCTCGGCCTCCCAAAGTGTTGGGATTACAGGCATGAGCCAGCACGCCCAGCCTTCAGTGTATATCTTAATACAATTGCCTTGTTTACTGGTTCCTACCATGAAATAGGTTCTAGGGATACAACCATAAATGAGACATAGGCCCTGAAAGAAGCTTACAATTGAGGTGTGAGAGACACGGCAGATAGGCAATTAAGACAGGTGATCATTGCTACAATTAGGATACAGGACTCTTTAGCATCACAGATAAACTTTCTCATGGGGTTGAAGACCACAAGGACATCTCAAGGACAACTAAGAGTGAGCCAGGCAAATAGTCAGGAAAGGAAAATTCTAACCAAGAATCCAACCTAGAGATGAGAAGACTATAACCCAACTAAAATGAGCGAGAGTGCTGTCACTTGAGGACTTAAGAAGTTGTCTAGCTGTAATACAGACAGTGATGACCATGGAGGAGCAGGGAAGGAGAGCAAGTACCAGATAAGGGTCTTGCATTAGCCTAAATTTACCATATCCATGGGGAGCCAAGAAAGCTGATATGCAATATCCTGGTCACATTTGCTCTTTAGACATGTCATTCTGGTGTCAATTAGAGAACAGGTTAGAGGGAGGCAAGAAGGGAGCAAGTTAAGCCACAACTAAAGAGTGGCCAGGGGATAGAGAGAAGCCAGTCAATGGAAAAAGGTTATTAGGCAAATAGAAAGGATACCTAGAGATTTAATTATATATGTGGGGTAAGAGAGCGATACAGGAAGTCCTCACGTGAGGTCGTTGATAGGTTCTTGGAAACTGCAACTTCAAGTGACACAATGTATAGCAGGTCCTCTAATAACATCCTTTTGTCCAACATAGTTTGTTAAAATGTTGATGAGGAAAAGGAGTTGTTCCGTTATGTGTTATGTCACTTCAAGTCACAGTTTCCAGGAATCTAGTGATGACATTAAGTGAGGACTAACTGTATTCTCAAGAACAACCTCTTGGCCTTCACCTGGGGAAACTGCAGCTATTATTTTGCCGTTCACTGAGTGTAATACTAGGCAGAAAGTTAATACTAAACCCTGATAACATGCAATACACTTTGTTAGAATGTAAATAGCATGAAACTATGGTTATTGAATGAATATTCATTAATTCAATTCATTCGTTCAAACAACATTCATGGATCATCTACTTTTCATAAGACAATATGCCAGGTCTGCATACGACAACAGGATGCCAAAAAGTTACTGTGTTCCAATCTTCAGGGGGCTTAAAGAACATTTGTTTTCTTCTTAATAGATGATTTCTGTTGGTTGTTTTTTTGCTTCTATTATATATTTTGAATTTTGACTACATATTTTTAAAAGTCATTTTTATGTAAGCCTCTTCACTTCACCTAGAGAAAAATTTGCTTGGGGTCAGGTCAGCAACCATAACATTGATACCTCCACAAAAAGCTGTTTGAAAATATTTGTTGAATAAAATGCAATACAACTATAATTTTTATGATTTCCAAAGCTACTTTTGACACATAGTTTAGGACTCTCTTACCATTGATATTATGAAAATTTAAAAAAAGAGAAAGAAAAAATAATTAGGTTGAGTTTCATCTAAAATGCTCTCCTTCTGGAGACATTCTCATAATATTGCAAGCAAGCAGAGCTGAAAAATAGGAGAGTAATTAGGTTCTATAATGTGAGAATTTGATATATTATTGATAGTATCCCTAATAGCTAGGAAACCTTACATTAAATATGTATGCAGCAATGACCCACTGTTTGTATGTCCTTAGTAAACATTTGCTGAGGTCCTGTGTGGTGGCAGTACACTAGGCACTGCTGATAACAGAGTTAACAAAATAGGCACAGTCCCTCTTCTCATGATGCTTAAGATCTAGTGAGGACAACAGATCTTAGACAAGAAAATACACACATACTATATTCCCATAATGAATATGAACCTGTATTAACCCACCAAGAGGTTTTTTGCTCATGATCACACATTTCTGGAGGAAATATGTAATAATGCTTGTGAGACAGAGAAAAACAAACATGAGGATGTGAATCCATTGCCTCGATCATCATTACAGAGCTAGAATTCAGCCATTCATGGTCAAATGAAATAAGCACCTAATGAGAAGAGATAGGTTGTCTCCAGGTCGTTAGAAAAAGCCTCTGCACCAGAGGTGGCAAATGTACTAGGCTTCATCTCATTTATCAATTCGAATTGATTTGAAGTGGTTGCCTGGAGTCCATGCTGAGCAGGACTTAGTGGGAAAGAGGGATTATTTTTCAAATGAACAATTGCTTAGGAAGAGAGGGGGTGACACATAGCATGCATTTGTTAACCTTTCACTACACCATGGCTTAATCAATAATATTGACATATTTAAATAAGACATGGAAAAGTTGAGATGAATGTCTGGAAACACAAGGATCAGAGAAGCAACCTAGATTAGGGACCACCGCATTCCTGAATCTGGTAGGCCTTGACATTCAGGTCTGTAGGCAGGTGAATGAGGTTGAGGGGCAGGCATATTTGATCAGGCTTCATTGTGGCATCAGGACCTTTGAGCATCTGTTTTTCTTTGCTCAAATTCTATGCTCAATGGGGCCTTTTAATTCAGTGACTAAGTTCACCAAGACCAGGAAAGAAGACAGCCAGTAAGAAGTTTGGGGTCACTGGAAACAGCTAAAATCCAGTTTCTGAAACTGTAAGCCGGAGGATTCAGTCCCTGGTTATGTAATTCATTCCAAGATCACGCCCTCCGAGAGTTTCTTATTGTTCAGTCTGGCCTGGCCATAAACATTGCCTCAAAGTGTTTTTTTTTTTTTCCCCTTTGGCTTTGATGAACCCACATGAAGTTTTATCAGTTAACCAAATAAGCTAATTTGTAAAGTATATAACCAATGCAGAAGACTGATCACAAAAGCAAATTATTCAAGAAATTCACAGTCTGTTTGGACCAATACAAACTTTAAAAGTAAACAAATGTGACAATCAAAACATATACAAATTCAATTTTGATGATTTTTTTTTTGGCAAAAATGTACTATTCCTTTTCTCTTCTCACTGGCATCTTCTGCTGAGCTGCTTGCAAGTTCTGCAGAAGTCTGCTTTTGAATGTATTTAAATGCAAATTCTAAGTTTACCCACACACTTCTGTTAATGATGTGAGAGTTCTAATGTATTTTACTTCTCAGTTAAAACATGAAGCAAACTGCAAATTTGAAGAACATTGAAGGAGTTTTCTTTCTGCCTTTTAAAATACCTGGAGCAAGTGCCATCCTTCAAGTTAAAATACACACACACACACACACACACACAAAATGCCTAATAACATTTGCTACTTGGCCTTGGCAGTTGGCATTGTATTTTATGCAAATGAATATCTCAGGATTGAGTCACAGAAACTCTGTGCCACATAAAAGTGCATGTGAAGTAACTTTCTCCAAGAAAAAGAAGGGCTTGAAAACATTGTAGGCTCAATAAAACACTTTTCTGATGGCTCAGCAGTCTGAGAAGTTCATTTGGAAGTAGGGCTAAAATGGAAAAGAATGGGAAGGGGACAGCGGTGGGGAGCAGAGGGCAGAAGACAGGTAGAAGGAGAGAAGGAAAAGTCATAATCAACCAGAACTTCGGGCAAGACAGGGTGGTGACTGGGTTAGGCATTATGGAATATTTGATAGATTATCTCAACTGTGGGCATCAGACTAAGGCATTGATTCAAGGGGTTTCAGTTTTCAAAGCACAAGCCACATAAAGCATATTACAACCCCTGTAACACATTTGTAAATGGCCACAAATGTCTCCCATCCCAATACTCACGCAGTGAGATTTTGTCACTTTTCCTATCCAAAGGTGTAGTCAAACAAAGCCCCTCTCACATGAACTCTGCCAGCCATGTAACATGTTTCAGCAAATGGGACTGCTGCACCGGTGACACAGAAGCTTGAAAAGCATGTGTGTGCAAAAGGGCTGGCTCTCTGGGAACACTACTTTAGACCTGTTCTAGTCTATTGAAAGATATGAGGGGCTGAATTGGTTCCCTATTGCTGCTGTAACAAATTATCATGAACTCAGTGACTTAAAATGCCGCATACTTATTTTCCGATAGTTCTCAAGGTCAGAAGCCTAAAATGGGTCAGTGTATTAGGCTGTTCTTGCAGTGCTGTGAAGAAATACCTGAGACTGGGTAATTTATAAAGAAAAGAGGTTTAATTGTCTCATGGTTCTGCAGGCTTTCCAGGAAGCATGCTGTTGACATCTGCTCAGCTTCTAAAGAGACCTCAGGAAGCTTACAATCATAGTGGAAGGCAAACGGGGAGTAGGTGCATCACATAGTGGAAGGAGGAGGGAGGGAGTGAGAGTTGAGGTGGGAGGTGCTATTTACTTTAAATGGCTAGATCTGGCAAGAACTCACTATTGTGAAGACAGCACCAAGCCATGAGGGATCTGTCCTTGTGATCCAGACACACCCACCAGGTTCTGTCTTCAGCACTGGGGATTACAATTCAACATGAAATTTAGGTGGGGACAAATATCTGAACTGTATCAGTCAGCAAGACAGCATTCCTTCTGGAGACTTTAGGGGAGAATTTACCTCGATGCCTTTTCCAGCTTCTATCCACCGCTGGGATTCTTTCTGGTGGTCTCTTCCTCACATCGCTGCAACTATGCTTTTTGTTATCACATCTCCTCTGACCCAGACTCTTCTGCCTCCTTCTCAAAATGTTCTTTGTGATTAGATTGAGCCCACCTCGAAAATTCAGGATAATCTCCCCATTTCAAGATCCTTAACTTACTCCCCATCTGCAACGTTTCATTCATCATGTGACATCACATATTCGTATTCACAAATTTTGAAGATCAGAGCATGCACATCTTTTGGGAACCATTTTTCTGTCTACCACTGAGGTCAAATACAGGAGAAACAAGGAGCTTCATTCCGGAGCCCGCACTGAGTTACCAGATAGGTGAATGAGGCCAGCCTGACTTTTCAACCCCAGTCCAGAATGGAGCCATGCCAGAGAACCCACATGGGATCAGCAAAAGAAAAAGCCATACTCTAAAATTACAAACACTAACACAAAATTCATTTGTAACTTCTTTTGGATTTGGGCCATATAATCCACAAACTCTAATTTAAATAATTTATTTGTACAATAATTTCAGTCAACCTTTTGGAAACCTGAAATTTTATATCTTTATTGGCAACAGTAAAATTTTGAAGAAAAATAGCTTTACAACTTCTTCAAATTGTCCCTCTCCTCATGGTATGAGAATTCATACCTTTCTTACGTTATAAACACACATTATATTTTCCAACTTACCTATAAATATTACCTCCTTTCTGAAAAGGTTAAGAAATAAGAGATGGAAAGGATTTTCAATTCAATATCCTAGTGATTCTCTAGTAAATATTTGGTTGCTTCTCTGAATCTCTATGTCTCTTTTCTTGAAATAATTTCGAATGCTAAGAGGTACTTGTGGCCCTTATCAGTGTCATTGGAAATGGTTCCAATTTCTTATTTTCTAAAATCATGGCTGCTTAAAAATAGTCCTATTCATCCCGACTATTTGAATCACAGAACAGTCTATACCACAGTCTCTGTGATGTCTTTATATTCATAAGACATTTATGGACTACTCTGTTCCAATTAAATCATCATCTATCATTTGAAATTTGTGAAGCACTAATTTCTGCATTGGGTTCTGTGGAATGCCATACAAATCAAGTTTAAAAGACAGAGTCACAACTCTAAGAAGTTCAATAAAATTTAATTCCACATGCTCATTGGGGGAACAATAAAAGATCTCTTTGGTCCTTCATTAACTCAAATATTAAATACTTGATTTGCAACTCAAGATCCTGACTTTGAAGATTATTATTTTGCCTTCTAGGTCATCTTCCTGCAACTTTATCTTGAATATCAATTTCATTGTCTTGGAAACTGGGCAAATCTGAGATTGAAAACTCTTAGTTACATTTTTCTATTGTAGGGTGTTAGGGAGATAAACAAAGAGAGGAATATGGATTCTACTTTCCAAAGTTTCTTTGATGAGTGAGTGACTGATCAATTCTTCTACACTTATGTCATATCTTCTAGCTTACCTGAGATTTCTCCCTCTGTGGCCATGTGGCAGTTTTAAAACATGTCTATGAATTATTTGAAACTTTGCACACTGAGAGGTGAGTTCTGTCTCCTCCCTTGTACTAATATCTAAGCCCGCCTTAGTAACTTTCTTGTAAAGAGTGGAATGCAGCTGCATAACTTCAGAGACTAAGTCTGGAAAGGCCTGGCAGCTTCTGCTTGGGTTTCTGAGGACACTCGCTCTGGGGAAAGCCAGACACCATGTGAGAGCCCCTGAGACCACCATGCTGCACAGGCCCTGTGTAGGCACTCCAGTCAGCAAATCCAGCTTAGCTTCCAGCATGTAGAATCCAGCACCAACTGCCACCATGTGAGTGAGCCCTTATGGATGTCCTACCTGCTACAGCCTTCAGATGACTGCAATGCCAGCCCATATTTGACTGCAACTGCATGATAGACTCTTAGTACCATCTATTCAGATAAACCCTTCTCTAATTCTTGACTGGCAAAATGGTGAGCAAAATGGAATGATAGGTATCTTCTATCACTACATTGTGGAGCAATAGAATAGGCTCAAAACAAAAAGCTTGAGTAGGTGTCTAGCTGCATTTAAATCAATTTCCCAATCAAACAGAGCCTTGTGAAAAAACTGAATTCTTTTTCCAGGTTCAGGAACCTGTTCTGTGAAAGAGGTATCTTGTTGAGAAGAGGCACTGAACCTGGGTAGTAGGAAGCTAGGATTGTAGACTAAGAATTGCGACTAATTGCTGTGTGAATTTGATCAGAACATTTTCTCTCTAGGACCTAATCTCATCTGTAAAATAGAAAGTTTGGGATAAATAATATATATGATTTCTTCTCTACTTTAAAGTTTTGTAACTCTAGCAATTTTTAAGAACCGTTGAGATGGACAAATCAATTTAATGAGTTGGTATGGAGTATCTCCTAGAAAAAAGCATCCCATTTCTAAGTGTGATGGTTCACTTATAAATTTGTAAGAAATTCTGTGCAAAAATATTAAAGAGCTTCATTCTAGGATTGGAAATTGATGAAGTTATCTTACATATTTTTATTGAACTGAAAACTGTGAACTTTTAAGAGATGATAGCGATTAGAAAAAGCTTTCCTAATTCCACTGTCATTAACTCAAAGGTGTTATATGTTATTTGCAATTACTTCAGTGTGACATTTACTTAAATTATTCATCATAAGAAAGAGTCATTTATTTTCTTATTCATTAGGTATTTGAGCCCTCCATTTTCCAGATTATTTCTGTTTTCTTCTGAATGTGATTAGTCTTCTTGTTAAGGATTGGGACAACTGAATGTGTGAATAGTGATTCACCCTCACTCTCTGGGGGTATAGGAAAAAGGAGCCTGTTGATTTTTTTAAATTGGATGTTTCTGTAATATTTATAACTACAGGTTATAACGAGTAGGCTTTTGAGGGCAATAAAATAATAAAGAATTAATAGTTTTCAGATAAACAGGGGAATTAAAGATAGTTTTTCATGATTTCAGTCATTCCTATAACTGCGTGCCATTTCACGTTTCGTGGTGGTTATTACTATTTTTTTCATCTTACTTTATTGTTTCCTAACTTTATCTTACAGTCTGTGTGGACTACTCAAAGTCTGGTTTAAAATTACTGTTTGATTTAAAGATGTATTTTGTGAGAAGGAAAATAGTGTATTGAGATGTTCCCAAAAGGTTAAGGAAACACAAAAGAGGACGTAACTAAATCTGAATCAGGGCCAGGCGTGGTGGCTCATGCCTGTAATCCCTGCACTTTGGGAGGCCGAGGCGGGTAGATCACCTGAGAGGAGTTCAAGACTAGCCTGGCCAACATGGTGAAACCCCGTCTCTACTAAAAATACAAAAATTAACTGGGCATGGTGCTGAGCACCTGTAATCCCAGTGACTCGGGAGGTTGAGGCAGGAGAATTGCTTGAACCCGAGAGGCAGAGGTTGCAGTGACCTGAGATTATGCCACTGCGCTAGAGCCTGAGCAACAGAGCAAGACTCCATCATAAATAAATAAATAAATAAATAAATCTGAATTGAGTAAGGCTTCTGAGGGGAGGCAACATTTGAGTTGGGCTAGTAAGTGGCAGAGGGAGGATTTTAATCCTTCAGTTCGTCCCCCCAACTCTAGGTCTCAGCTCTGGACTTTCCAGCTTTCCCAGTTTCCACTCCCAAGTCTACTGTCTGGGCCAATGGGCAGATCAGACCTCATTTGTTTCCTCGGCCTTTCTGACCATGGCAAGTAGGATCATACTAATATTCATATTTTAACACTGACACCAAAATTAATGCCCAATACTCACTGAGCACTTACTAGGTGCCGGGTCTTTTATTAACAGGGAGATCACATAACTGGTTGTCAAAACAGAGATGCCTTTTTAAAAAAACAACTTGATGGGGTATACTGACATACAATGAACTATATATGTTCAGTATGTGCAATTTGCTAATGGTTAATGTATGTATTCACCAATGGAGCCATCACCACAATCAAGATAACGAACATCTCTGTCACTCCTGAAAGTTTCTTCTCGCCTCTTCATAATCTGTCCCTACTACCTACCAGGCAACCACTAATCTGCCTTCTGTCACTATAGATTAGCTGTGTTTTCTAGAATTTTATGCAGATGGAATTGTGCAGTGTTTACTCTTTTTTTGTCAGGTTTAATTCACTGCATGTTCTTGCATGCACCAATAGTTCATTCCTTTCCATTGCTGGTTATTATTCCATTGTATGATGTACAACAGTTCATTCATTTGCCTGATGACGGGCACTTCAGTTGTTTTCAGTTTTTGAATATTACCCAATAAAGCTGCTATGAACATTCATATCTAAACAGAATGATGGCTTGGATTTTGACAGGCAGAAAAGGCTGGATTCTTTTTAGTACCATAAATCCATTTCCGTCTCACTCTGGGTCTTAGCATTCACCATTCTTTATGTTTGGAACCCTCTCCTTTGAACGCCTCATCTGTGCTCCCATTTTCACTGTCAACTGAAAATCTCCATCTCACTCTTCCTGTCTCAGCACAGAACTTGCTTCCTTCCAGAATCACTTCTCTGACCATCAGTGGGTCAGGTACCCCCACGTATGTCCTAGCACAGCACCCTGCACTTTGCCCATGATAGGATTTATCACCCTTTATTGTAATTGCTTCTTTAATGTGTGCCTCTCTCAGGATCTCATTGAGAGCAGGACCATCTTGTATTTATCATGGTATCCACAGAATTTACATTGACTGGAGAAATATATTCTAAGTGGTTGAATAAATGAGTGAATGAATGAAAAGTAAAGAGTAGGATAAGCACAAAAGGGAATTGAGAATATTCTATAATTAAGTTGTGGGGATGGCTGCACAACTCTATGCATATATTGAAAATCAATGGATTGTACAAACTAAATGAGTGAATTGTATGGAATGTGGACTATATCTCAGTAAAGCTGTTTATAAAAAGAAAATTGAGAAATAGTAAGTCATCCAGATGGAAGAACATATTACATAAGGCTGGAAAGAATCTTTAACATTTCAGCATCAACTCTAAATGTGCTGCAAGATTGAATTATCAAAACTCAACTTACCATCCAAAGTCTTTATCCCAATATTGTCTTCTTACTAGATGCATTTACTTACTTTATTTATTCATTTTTGTTACCAGTTTTCAAAGCATGTTAAGATTCGTTTTCTAAATGCTTTTTTTTTTTTTTTTCACTTTCCTGCTATGAGCGGCAATCTAATCTAGACTGGGTAGCATAATAATGTAGCAGAAAAGAGGAGCTCATTCCATACTTGCAACCATCACGCTACAGGAGACATGATGCAAATCCGAACTTCTGTTGCCTGCATCAATGAAGGATCAGTGAGGATTTGGATTTACCAGGGTGTTAATATGGAGAGGAGCATTTTTGTGGACTTATTGTAGGACAGATTATAACTCAGTTATAAGAGTTACAGTCTGGGCGTAGTGGCTCATGCCTGTAATCCCAACACTTTGAGAGGCCCAGGCAGGTAGATCACCTGAGGCCAGGAATTTGAGACCAGCCTGGCCAATGTAGTGAAACCCCATCTCTACTAAAGATACAAAAATTAGCTGGGTGTGGTGGTGCACGTCTGAAATCCCAGCCACTCGGGAGACTGAGGCATGAGAATTACATGAACCAGGGAGGTTGCAGTGAGCCGAGATTGCACCACTGCACTTCAGCCTGGATGACAGAACGAGACTCCATCTCAAAAAAAAAAAAAAAGAAAAAAAAGAAAAAAAAAAAAAAGAAGGTATAATCCACAAAAAAGGCAGAAAGGTATTAATCATCAAAATAATCATGGAAGAAGGCCGTGTCCTATGGTGTGAAACTACACAGTGAAGGTGGGTGGCAGCAGGAATATGAGACTAGAGAGGCAAGTTGGTGTAAAATTCCTTTGGCGTAAAATTTCTTTGACCTGAAAGAGGTTTGCATTTTATCCTGTGATTAAGGGACAGCCAACATTGGTTTAAATTAGGATTTTAAGAAGGAATGAATGACTACAGGGTAATTATGAGGATAAATGCAGTAACAGCTAGGATAGCATTTTGAACCCCTGGGAAGAGAATGCAGAATAAATCAAAATTTCTTTTACTTATCTAATTTGACCATAGCCTAAATTAGCCTCTCATTTGAATTCAAACTTCCTACACTCATCTCCTTTCTGTCTCTCGCCTTCTCTAAAAGTCTCTGGTTCCAAGCATAGCTTTGAATGTGTCATCGTAAGTGCTCTCAGGACATCTTATTTTGTGTGTTTAGGATCAAGAAGAGATGTGAGCTCTTGGCTCCTCTCCTTCTGGGAGCTATCTTCTATCACCACAGAAATTCCACCTCAAATTGAATGTTATTCAAAGCAATCTGTCTTGAAGGGAGCCATGTTTTAACCACCCCGATTTTTATCTGTTGGTTTGATTTTCATCCATAACTACATCTTGATTTCAACACTTTATTAGATATATATTTCATCCTTATCCATAGGTTTTTTGTGTGTATGACAATGCATATGTATGCATTATGTGTGTGTTTAGTGTGTATGAGTAGGTGAGGGATTGTATTCCTTTACTTTTGCCACAGAACTAATTATAGCAACCTTAATGGCTTAAAGCAATACCCATTTATTAGCTGGGAGTTCTGTAGGTCAAAAATCTGAACAGGCTCAGCTTACAACACACAAGACTGAAATCAAAGTGTCAAATGGGCCAAGTTCTTATTGGGAGGGCTGGGGAAAAATTCACTTCCAAACTCACATTGTTGACAGAATTCAGTATAAGGATATTCTTTTACATAACTGCAGTGCAATTATCAAAATATGAAAATTCAGAATTAATAAAACACCATTACATCATCCACTGTAATATTCAAGTTTGATCACTTCTGCCAACAGACCTATTATAGCTATTTTCTTCCCCAGCCAAGGATCCTATCCAGAATCACGTTGCCTTTATTTGTCATGCTCCTTTAGTCTTCTTTAGTCTGTAGTAGTTCTTTAGCTTTTCTTTATCTTTCTTGACACTGACACCTTTTTTAAGATCATAGACCAGTTATTTCCAGAATGTTCCTTAATTTTGATTTTTATTTCCTGATTAAATTTAAGTATTTTTCTCAGGAGTGCTAGAGACACAATGTTGTGTCCTCCTCCACGGTGCATCACATCAGGAGGCCTATGATGTTGATTTGTTCCAATATTGGTGATACTTGCTTCGATCATTTGGTTACTGTGTTTTCTTCCAGTTTTCTCCACCGCAAAATGTCTATGTTCCCCTTTGTAAGTAATTTATGGGGAATTACTGTTATATGTAAATATATGTTCCTCATCAAACTAATTTTAGCATCCAGGGTTGATATTTTAAACTCCATCATTTTCTCCACATTAAAGCATCTTATAGCACCCTACTATAAGGAAGACTTGGTTTATATATTTATATTAGTAGGAACTCATAGATTCTTATTCTACTAAATGTAATCATTTATGTATTTACTTATAGTGAAGTTCAACTGGACCCAGATGTGGCCACTGGGGGACCTTTCAACTTGTTCTCCTGCCCTGTTGATACGTCCGCATCATCTCTGAGTACTTTCTAATTTTTTGGTACAGGAAAATGTTGCAGGCTTAGCTTGTATTTAAACCCTAAAAACAGCTTTTTCTCCAAAGAGGCGTATTGGGTTTTTAAAATATTATTTTTTAAAAAAATTTTTTGTGGCTACATAATAAGTATATATATTTATGGAGTTCATGAGCTGTTTGGATACAGGCAAGCAATGTGAAATAAGTACATTGTGGCAAATGGGGGGTATCCATCCCCTCAAGCATTTATCTTTGTGTTACAAGCAATCCAATTACATTGTTTAAGTTATTTTAAAATATACAACTAAGCTACTATTGACTATAGTCACCCTATTGGTTTTCAGAGAAGAATGTGATTTAGAAACTAGTCATAGCTGTGCTTATTGCTTCTAGTGTCACTTTTGTGGCCTTTGTGTTGAAGGAGCTTTATTCAATCAATATTGAATCGTATTTTAAAATAGACACCATTTTTTAGGACAACTTTAGATTACAAGATTACAGAAAAGTTGAGAAGATAGTTAATTCGGACTTCCTTAGCTTTACTTGATGTTCTTTTCCTGGGTTCCGTCTAGAATACCATGTTACATGTAGTTCCAGTTCTTTAGGCTCCTTTTCACTGCAATAGTTTCTCAGATTTTCCTTGTTTCTATGACCTTGACAGTTTTGAAGAGTACAGGATACTTTACTACTGACTTTTTTTTTTTTTTTTTTTTGAGAGATGGAGTCTTGCTCTGTTGCCCAGGCTGGAGTGCACTGGCGCTATCTCGGCTCACTGCAAGCTCCGCCTCTTGGGTTCAAGCGATTCTCCTGCCTCAGCCTCCTGAGTAGCTGGGATTACAGGTGCGCACCACCACACCAAGCTAATTTTTGTATTTTTAGTAGACACAGGGTTTCACCATGTTGGTCAGGCCAGTCTCAAACTCCCGACCCCGTGATCTACCCACCTTGGCCGCCCAAAGTGCTGAGATTACAGGCATGAGCCACTGCGCCCGGTCGATGTTACTCTTATGGTTATACTGGGATTGTGTGTTTTTTGGAAGAAGACCACAGAAGTAAAGGCCAACTTAAGCACATCATATTAGGAATACATATTATCAACAGGATTTACCACTGTTGAAGTTGATCTGGGTCACTTTGCCAGTGTGTTTGTCAGGTTTCTCCACTGTAAAGTCACTCTCCCCCATCCCCACCTTTTTATACTGTACTCTTTACAGGGAGATCATTACTGGAAGCCCACACTGTGCTTCCCTCCGTAAGAGCCAAGTATTTCCATAAATTATTTGGAATTCTTCTGCCTGGGAGCTTTTTCTCTTCTCTCTCATTTACTTATTCATTTATTCATATCAATATGACCTCATGAATATTTATGTTATACTTTGAGTTATAATCCAACACTACTTAATTTATTTTGTTGCTAAAATTAATGGTTTCCACTTTGGACATTGAGAGCTCTTTCAGTTGGCTCCCCTGTCCCTTTGACATTCCCCTATCAATTTCATTTGGGTTGATTGGTTTTTGAGCACTTCCTTAGTTTCTGGCACTGTAAGATGCTTCAGGCTTGTGTTGTATGTTTCCTGCCCCAGTAAGCTTGCTTTTCACAATAGTATTTGTTAGTAATTCCAAAACTATTCTGTGTAGGTTTGAGAAAATGAGTGATATATTGTGGAGAATGGTACCCAGGTTTCTCACTCTGAGAAAGAAGTTAGAAATATGGAAAGGAGGAAGAATGGAAGGTACCTTGTGGGTTTGTATTAAAATTTAATATTGCTAAATAAACTCGTGGTTGCAAATTTAAGGATGTCTCTGGTGATACTCCTTGTCTCAAAGTCTGTTTTGCCTAATATTAAAAATGGTTACTCCAACTTTCTAATACTTACTGCTTTCTTGGTATATCTTTTCCTATCCTTTTATTTTCAGACTCTTTTCATATTAAAAGCGAATTTCTTATAGAGGATAACCATTGGATTTTGTGTTTTTACTGGAAAATCTCTGCCTTTTAATGGAAGTAATTAGTCCATTTACAATTTATACAATTATTGAATCTCAATGCAGTCTTTATCTACTCTACTCCCACCATTCCTTTGCAGTGCTTGCTTCTCAGATATCCTGCCTTACAAATTCCAGTCACATCAGAAATTTGTAATTACAACTTCTGCCTTCTTACCTTAGTGAGACCCCAATTCTGCTTGAGCTTCTTCTTCCTGGTCTGCAGCAGAGAAGTCTGAGTGATCATGATATTATTGTGGCCCCTATATTCTGTGTTTTTCTTCTTTCAAAGATTGCAGTACCGTGCTGTCTGTTGTTCAGTGCTTTAAAAAGTTGCCTCACATATTTTATCTATTTTTATTGGTTGTTGATTTTATTTTTTAAATTTATTATTATTTTTAGTGGGAGGTCAAGTCTAGTAAAGTTACTCTACCATGCTTAGATACACAGATACCCAAGCAATTCACTTTTTCAACTAAATACCACAATAAAAATACCATTGCCATACAATAAAGTCAAGTGTTCTGGTTACCTTAATACATGGGTCGTTTTTGCAGATAAATCTCAAATAACTTTTCACTGATAAATTACCTGAATATTTTCAAATAAGACCTTTAACCCTTTTAGCTAGCTATAATTTTGGCCAAAAGCAGGAAAAAAAAAGGAAAGATATGTGGTGTAAGTGACAAGATATGGATATTGTCCAAGAACACAGCACTTATATAAGTGTGGTACTTGGCTCTCCACAAGTTCTTTTACATACTTTTCCATCAGGACTCCTGTCGGTACAAAAGACAGAAACCTAGCTCAAAGTGAATTAAGAACGACTGGCTTATATAAACAACATCTCTGGTATCTGGCTTCAGTTATGTGGTGGGGAATCCACCTCTCTTCATTTCTCAGCTCTCCTTACCCCTGCATTGGCCTTGGCCGACAATTTGACATTAGCAGCTCTTGGCTTATATTCTGCCAGGTTATCAAGCACAGCAAAAAGATAGTTCCTCCATCAGTCAGTAAATAATTATTGAAAGCCTGATACTTAGGGAATATGGGATACATACAATGATGAACTAGATAACTAATGTGCCTGCCCCCAAACAGCTTACACTCTGGTTAAATGAGAGACACAATAAAGATGTGAACAAGTAAAACAATTTGGGACCCTGAAATTAATATGAAAAAGATAATACAGGAGAATGCAGTAAAGACTATGTGATGGATGCTTTTTTTGGTCATCCAGGACGGCCTATCTGTGTAGGAGACATTTGGCTTAAGACAAAAATGATTATGGAGAAAAGGCAGCAAGAGAATGATCCAAGAAAAAAATATTGCAAATGGAAAGAATGACAAGTGCATGACTCCTGAGATGGGAACCAACATAGCCTATTTGAGGTATAGAGTGAAGTGATATGAAGAAATAACAAATGATGAGATAAATCATGTAGGCAGAAATTAGATTATAATAGCTTTATGGACCATGGTAAGGAGTTTGGATTTAATCCTTGTTACAGTGAAAGTTATTGGAAGTTAGCCAAGTGATATGATGTTACCCTTTTTTAAAATGGTCATCCTGAAGGCTAGTCAAGAGGAATTCCCAACAATAAACCAGGGCTGAAAGTTATTAGTCTGACTTGGGTGATGTGCCATTCTTAAATTAGTCACTATGCAATGCTTTAATTGACCCATCTTAGGTTATCCTATTTCTGAGGCCAGATGGTGAATTTGACCCCATCTGAACTACATGGACTGAAACTAGGATGAGGGTGATGTTCTCACATTGAGGTGGTATTTCCAGAAGAAGACTAAATGGATGCTGGGAAGATACAAATAACAAAAACACATCTGCTCATTATTCGGGTTGAGCAAAGAGTGGTTACTATTATTGTAAAAGTGTTGGAGCCCTGTTGTATTCTGGAAGTTATTGTTCTTACAGTCAAGAGAATTTATCTTGCCAACTTGAGAGAGAGCATCTAAACAGTAAACACAAGTCTGGACTCTGAACAAGATTCAGAGTTTCTTATCCACAGACATTTATTGAGTACGGATCTGCACATTTGGGTTCTAAATGATCTTCAAATACAGAATATCGTATGAAATAAGATGAAGATATGTTTTCTATTATTTTAATTTTATAAATTATAGCCCAAAATCATAAAAGAGACCACATTTGGAAAAAGAAAATCTTGTTTGTTATTGTGTTTTAACTGGGTGAGTAGAGGTTAAAATACTTGCATTTCTATAGCACAAATATTCCTTATGGGAAATTCAAATGTGTTGCAGTCTTTTAGGATGTACTTCTTGAGCAACTTTGAGGAACTCAAATATAGTAAATCACTAGTATTCCTTGATATTCATCTGAGAATTCTGAGGGAAATAAACTGTGAAATAGTTGCACTGCCAGTAAGGATGTAATAAATTCTCTCTATAAATAGCAACTCTCCTGAAGGTTGGAGGAAAAATTGCTAATGCCACACCCAGGGGAAAAACAGAGGAAATGAAAGGAGATTCCAAAAATTACAGATCACCAAATCTCATCACATCATCTCAATTCCAGGAAAAGTGATTGAGGGTTTAATTAAGTTTGGATTCCTGAATAAGTTAACGAGAAAGAGTTTTGCTCACAGAATTTCCACATAGCATTTGAAGTTGTATAATAAAACCTATCTTAAGGAAAAACTGGTCTACCTAGCTGGGAACTTTTATAAAATTCATAAAAAATGTCTGGTTTCTTTTATGGCATCTCTGCTGCTGTGACTAAGGTCAGAGTATGAATAATTCAAAACACTTCTTTTTTCTTAATAAACAAAGTGTTTGATGTTTGGGAGGACAGTGATTTTGGTGTCCCACCTGATAAAGTCTCTTGTCTATTATTAGATTGCATCATCTACTGGTCAAAACAGGTAGTCATCATTCTTATCCGCAAGCATTTATTGAATACTTATCTGCAAAAAAGACTGTGTTAGATGTGGAGGCATGAAGAAGCATGTGCCCTATCTGTAAGAAACCTGGTTAGAACATCATGGCATTCACGATTCAGAGGGGAGAGAGAGTGTGGGTTTGGTGGCCATGCTTGTATCATTAAGGATGGTAGATTATTTGAAGAAATAAGTAGCTGTCCAATCCATGTACAGAAGAGGAGTATGTGACTGGGGCCATGCCATTTTTGCTTTGTCTTCAGTTTCTACACGTTCCTCCTGTGTTAGTTCTTTTACTGCTAAATTTCAAATCCTCTTTATATGTATTAATGATGGCATGCTTTATGTTTCCAGTCCATCCTCTCTCTAGAGAAGATTCACATTCTGTTTCCTACTGCATATCTCTAACATGAGAACTTTAACTTCAATGTGTCTAAAACTCAATGCATTTTTTCCCTATACTTGCTTTTCCTTTCATATTCCATGTGTTGGTTAAGGGCACCACCAGTCACTACCAGTTTAAGCCTGAATCTCAAAATCATTATGGACTCTATTCTCCTTATACTTCCTTTACCCCAATGGCTTCCAAATTCTGACAATTTGACTTCCACTTGTTTCCTACTACATCCCCCTTTGCACTTGGTAATTACTTGTATTGAAGCACTAGTCACATGGTGTTATATGTATGGATTTGCACATGTGTATGTGAACTCTGGGTAGAGCCTATGGTTTCTCAGTCGTTGATCCCATTCCCAGTGCCTAATGCTATACTTGGACCATGGGAGTTGCCCATGAAATGCTCGTTGAAGGAATTGTGTGTTAGATATCTATTATTTATTCAATCAGTTATTTAATAATTCACCCAACTTACATTTCTGGAGGACTTGCTATGTGATGAGAATTGTGCTTTCTTGACACTGCGGACATAAGGATGATTGAGACATCATCTTTGCTCTCTGGTAGCTCATAGAGGACAAGAAAGAACAGACATACAAACAAATAAGATTGAAAAATTAAAGTCAGATGAACCCAGTAATCTTAACATTTGTCTTTTTCCGTCTCAGCATGTGCATATATGTGTGTGTCATCTTATTTGATAGTGATGTTGCATATTTTGCAACAATTCTCTCTCTCTGTCTCTCATGTTATTTCAATGTGGCATCAGTTAAAATCTGTTAAAATCTCAGGTTGAATTGTCACTAACAAAGGACTTTGAAGGATAAAATCATTTTCTCTTAAAAGGGCATGTTCCTGTGAATATGAATCCTGGCTGTGAGAATGAAAACACCATGGGATCTTATAATTAAAGCAAATCTTGATAAAAATAAAAATTCATCTCACAACTACCCACACTTGAGCATAAATCAAGATGCAGTGAATTTAGGGACTGTAGCCAAGAAGTTAGCGATAAAAATCTCAGAATATTGATTATTCTAGGTACACTGAAAATTGACTTAAGAAATTAATTAAATACCCTAGGAAGAGGAAAAAACATTAGCAAACTTTAGTCTTTCCCAGAAATCATCTTATCTCAATCACTGTCTTTCAAGAAGAGGCTCTTTCAGGTAAGTGCTAAGGTTTACCCTGTGTTTCCCTTGCTGTCTGACCACCTCCAGATCCACTTTGAAGACTTTTTTTTTTAAGGTCAAGTAAGTTCTAGTAGCCCTTTTGAAGTATAAAAACAGAAGAATATTCTTCAGGTTGAACCAGCTTGCAGGTTATTATACTGTCACTAAAAAATCGAAAAGGTTTGTGATGAGTTTCCAAAATGGAATTAGTCTGCATAATGACAAAACCCAAATGTTCTCTGTGTTCAGAGTGGGAGAAATGCTATTCCATTTTTTTTCAGAGGCAGGTTACAGCACAAAGTAGGCAAGCTACATTGGATCAGCAGTTAGTACATATCTCATTTTAGCACAATATTAAAGTGCTTAAAACCTCTCTACTCCAAATCCTGCCACACTCAGTCTTAGTAAACGCTGCCTTTTACTTCATCCTAAAGTTGCAGCCGTTGAGTTTGATGTCCCTTAACTGTCCTGCCAAAATTCATCTATGTCCACTTCTGCCCTCTAATCCATTTCTTTCATTTTAGAGGCTATGGGAAGGGACCACCACATTGGGACTTGTTTGCTGCTTATCAGAGAGTCTAGGAAAAAAAATGGCTTAAACAAGATAGAGAGTTCTTTTCCTACATATCACTAAGATTAGGAAGAGATATTCTTCTTAGGTAGAGCTGGTGCAGAAGCTCTGTAGTGACAACAGTGGCCCAGGTGTCTTTGATTCTTCTGTTTCTCCTTACTTAACACTTAACTTTCATCCAAAGACTTGCCTCATAGTATTAAATAAAAATGTGACTGTAACTCTAGCCATCGTGTCCACATGCCGGGAGGTAGGGAGGAGGAAAGGAGAAAAAAAGTCCAAAAGATATCCTCCCACTTAGCCATCTTTTAAAGGAGATTTCCTGGACCCAACAATTTCTGCTTATATCTCACTGGTCAGCATTCTGTTGCATGGCCAGCCCTATCTGCAAGGAAAGACAAGACAGAAATCCTTTAAAACTTGGCATATCACCACCTTTAAAAAAAAGGATTCTGTCAAAAAGATAAAACGTAACAATGAATTTGAGTAGGCAACTCATAGTCACTACCATAATATCTTAAACCATTTCTTCTATCCTCAAACGCTCCCTTTGTTGAAATGCTAAAAAGACAGCAACGAGGAAAAGGAACTGAAGCTTTGGAATGCGACAAAGGTGAACTCAGACAAATTCTGAGTTCACGACTAATTAGCTCTTGGATCCTGCTCAGGTTATTTAAAATGCCCAAGCCTTAGTCTCTTCATGTATAAAACAGATGAAAACACCTATTGTGAACAACCTGTTTGGGAACATTGATCTAAAGAACTGGAACATAATAAGTGCTCAATCATTTGTAGATATATAAAAACCGTAAAATGCTTTGATTCTTATTGAAACAACATGTCCATGCTTTCTTTTTGCCCCTGCAGAAAACTTTGTTTCCCACCGTCAAGTAAATATGAATGTGTCCAGGTTTCATTATTGGCTCACTGATCTCTTTATTCTGTGTTTCTCATCCATTATCTTGGTTTCAGTTAGCACTCAAATGATGATGCCTCTGAGCTCATACTTCAGACTCAGATTTCAGACTCACTCCTGGGGTTCTTCAGCTTCAGACTCACCCCTCTCACCCCTGGGTATCTCCAAAGTGTCTGTAGTGAGTTGAATAGTAAACCCCCAAAATGCTGCAGGACTTTTCCTGGTCACTTTTCCAGCTGGGGATCTCCGTGGCTGGCGACGTCCCCACCCAGACCGTGCTTGGCCCCACGCCTGCCACAGGAGGCACCCTGTCAACTAGGCCCACTGTGTTATGCATGGCTTGCACACCAGCCTGGATCCTGCACTTATCACAGGATCCTCGCTCAGCCCCTTGGCTGGGTCAGGCATGCCCCAGCCCACCTGTGTTATAGCTCGTACCCACATTCAGTGGTTCCCCAGACCTTGTCTCGTGTTCAAGAATAATGGGATTATGCTCATAATTGAAGGGTGAGGAGGGTGGAGAAGAATTTTATTGAGTGACAGAACAGCTCTCAGTGGAGAGGGGATGCAAGGGTGATTCCTCCACTCAAAGTCAGGTGGTCTCTTCCCCCAGTATGGCTGGGTCCAGGACTTTTGTGGGCTCAGAATGGGAGAGTGCATGCTGATTGGTTTGTAAGTATGCAAAAAAGCTAAAATGAAGACACCACTCAAAGGTGAGCACAACAATGTGAAAAAACCAATTAGGGAAGCGTAGGTATATGTAAAATAGGTGAAGGCTGAGGATCAATCAGAAGAAAGCATGCCAAACAGGAAGAGGTATTCTCAATCTGGTCTGTGGATTTGACTTGTAGCTTGGCTTTCAGGCTTTGAACTGTCTTTTGCTTGAAGGTGGAGTTTCACCGGGGACCTGTCCCTACCTACCTGGGCATTTGACTGCCTCCTGCTGCTATGAAAATGATATGCCCCCAGAAACTCAGAATGTGACTTTATGTGGAATAAGGGTCCTTGTAGGTGGAATTGAGGTAATGTTCTTGAGAAGAGATCATCCTGGATTAGGGTGTGACCTAAATTCAATGACAGGTATCCTTACAGGAGAGAAAAAAAAGAAGACACACAGACATAGGGGAGAAGACCATGTGAAGATAGGCACAGATTGGAAAGCTGAGTCTCCAAGCCAAGGAACACTAAGAATTGCTGGCAGCCAGCAAAAGGTAGGAGAGATATATGGAACGAAGTCTCCCTCATGTCTTCAAGAAAAATACAACCCTGTTGACACCTTCACTTTGGACTTCTGGCCTTCAGAAACTTTGAGGGAATAAAATTCTGTTATTTTAAACCACCAAGTTTGTAGTAATTTGTTATGGCAGCCCTAGATATTAACTAATCCAATATCTCAAACTGAACTAGTCATTTGATTCTATGAATGCCTTTCTCTGCCCACAATTTCTAACTTATTTTGTGACACCACTATCACATAGACAACACAGCTTGTTATCCTTGACTTCACCCCCACCATTGGCTCTCTCACCCAACCAATTGCCAAACTTTGTATCTGATTAATTCTCCCATCTAGCCTTCTTCTCCAAAGTCATTTGCTACTTCTCTGGGTTCAAGCTATTGTTATCTTTTCTGGACTTGTACAAGAACTTCTCAATGTGCCTTCCTACTCCTCATATTATTCCACTCAAATACAGCATCTACACATTTGTCAGAGAGGTCTAGCCCAAATGTAAAACCAACCATGAGCCTGACTTGCTTAAAACTCTGTGATAGGGCTTTGTTCTCTTCTGAATGAAGCCCAAGATCGTGCCACGGTCACCCTGCACAGTCCAACTTATCTGTGTCCCTTTGTACATGCTTCCCTGCTCCTGGCATATTCTCCTGTTCAGGAGGATGTACCAACCTTGCCATCTAATGTCATTTACTATCCATTATGATTTACCTTGTGCATCACTTTGTCTAAGAAGTCTAACTGATCCCTCTCCCAGGTAGGCACATTCCTCTGAGCACTGATAGTACCCTAGATGTTTTCCTTGATCTGCATGCTTTGCATGAGGTATTAAATTTAAACAAATTCATTATTATGATAAATAAAATAAGCAGTTTAACCATCCTGCTAGTTTGAGCTCCTTGAAGACGGGAAACCTTCTCCTTTACCTTCTTATCTCCATAAACCTGCACAATGCTTGGTGGATGCTGGTGCCTGGTAGGCCCTCAAGAAATGACTGTTAAAGTACTGAAGAGCTTAAATATTTCCCCTATTAAACTATCAATTCTCTGTCTCCATCCTTGGCACTCCCACTCAATTAGTAACATTGATGTCATCTCAAATCTTTTTCCTTACTGTCCATTGCAGTCAATTCATCCCAAGTCCCTAATTTCTTTAATCAGAGAAGGTCTCTACAGAGACCTGAAGGACAGTAGTTTAATGTACAGTCTCCAGAGTCAGAGAGTCTTGATCAAATCCTGGCTTTGCCACTTCCTAACTCTATGACCCTGACCAAATTATTTAAACTCCCCAGGCTTCTTCCATGCATCCATAAAATGGGGGTGATCATAGTACCTACATCACACAATCACTACCATTTACTGGTCACTAAGAAAAAGGGATGTGATAAAGGTAGGGGAATATAGCAGATGAATTGAGAATTATACTGCTCTTTTCCTGACTTCAGTTTTCCATATAACTTTAGTAACTCTGTGACATAGATATAGTCTTTGAGGTATATGTTAGTTTATTAATTATTGCTTTCCAATGGTGCAATAATCTTTTGCCCTTTCCTCCATGTGATCTGCAAGCTTGTCCAGGCCAGAACCACTTATATTTTTCCAGAATAATTTTATGAGACTCTCAGTTATTCTACTTCTTCTTACTATGTTTCATTCTTACCCTTAACATTACATGCCCTGTTTTTATACAAAGTATTAGATTCCTGTTCCAAGGTGTCATTTTGGTCAGAATACCCCTTCTTATAAAAAATTTCTAAAAAGCTTCTAGTTTTCCATCAAATTAAAGTAAAATGCTTCCTCCTAGGCCTCAAGGTTCTTATCAAATTGTTTTTCCCACAACACTGCTCTGACTTCCTGACCCTCTCAGTTATTGTGCACTTCATACAGCGTCCCTGATAGTTGCCTCAGAGCCACTATACATTTTTAGTCAAGATAATGCTTTGGAAAAATATGAATGCCCTTATCTCCTTTGCATTTTTAGGTTCATGATCTTCCCTCTAGTGAGGTTAAGGCATCCATCCACCAAGAGAAAATAAAATTTTACCCTAAGAAATAATTGAAAAGGAACAAAGTAATATTGAACTTCTGACATTCAAGATAGAAATTATCAGTAGGAAAATAGCTTGCGGTCAGGTTTTCTGAGCAGGAAAAAATTTTCAAAATTCTCCTAGTTTCTATCTGTTAGTAAAAAGATCAAAACTCAGAGGACAAATGGAGTGGGTTCTATGATAGCTAGCCCATGTGGTTTGTTGCCCTGGCTGGAAAGAATATACAACAGTGAAAGAGGGAAAAGCCCATTTTTTGTAGCTTTAGTGGCTCGTGAAAAGTGAATGGCACATGGAGCTAAAGCAATCAGTTAAGTCTGTATAATTCAGACATGGGTTGTAAGAAAGATATCTGATAAATTGAGGGATATGCTGCCCTGGTTCCTGGTTTCTATTCTGTGAATAACATCAACAACTATGTCACATAGAGTTTTGAGGTTTTGTATTTTATGTCTTTTCAATTTCATTTTCTCTTTCTTGTAAAGCTGTAAGATCCTCCAGGGCAAAATAAAAGACAAAAAACAAAAAAACAAACTTCCCATACCCCATGGTTTGGCTTCTGAATTATCAGTACCAAAGAATGGGGAGTATATTTCCAATAACCATGGGAATCATCACTGAACTACTAGGTAGAGATTGCAAGATGAAAATACATCAATAAAACTTGAGAAAGAAAGATGTAAGATCCTTATTTATGCCTTCAGGCTGACAAATATTCATTGCCTTTCAAAGAATTATGGCCATGATGGGTATGTGAGGAAAGTCCACATTTAGTCTCCTATAGGTTGGTTTAAATCTTTCTGCAAAGCAATTTCTTACGTTGCATCTGAGAGCCCTAAGATCCACTGAGAATCAGAACAACTGTTTATGCTAAGAATTGCTGAAATGGTTATGTGGACTGTGGCCAGATAGATTTAGTAATAAATAATTTATGAAAAGGCAGAAGGGGTAAACATAGTTTGAATAAATTGATTAATCTTTTATTATTAGAGTTTTGAACTATATGCCAGAAAGCATGCTTGCACTAGTCTCCCAGAAATAAATGATATTCTGTACCTTTACATAGCTAATGCTTATGGAACACTACTCTAAATATATTAATGAAAATTTATTAATTCTCACCACAACTTCAGGATATATGAACTATTATTGGCCCTTTCCAGTTGTTCAAGGTTGCACAGTTAGTAATCACTGAAGCTGGCATGTGAATCAAAGCAACCTGGCTCTGGAGTTTGTATTCTTTACTAATGTGGTTTACAGTCTGTAATGTGGCCATTTGGATATGCAGAGGGTTGGCACCAGAGAAATCTGGGAAAATACCAGAAGAAAATTTAAAACAATATTTATCTATCTTGAGATGGGGAAGGTCTTTCTAAGCATGAACCAAACCCAGAAACCATAAAAGAAAAGATTGACATATTTGGCTATATGACAAACAAGAACCTTGATGTAGTCAAAGAAGCCACACATGAAGTTAAAATGTAAATGCCTACTTGGTGAAAAAGATTTGCCACCTACCCGTAAAGAAGGTAATGATGTTTAAAGAAATCTTATAAATCAATGGAAAAAGAACAAGCCAAAGAGGTAAGAAATAAATCAGGAGAAGGCAAATCAAAGAAGACAAAACACAATGGCCACACACCCATACAAAAAGATGCTTAATAGCGCTAACTTAATATCACTAATAATCAGAGCAAATGAAAGCTTTGAGATACTTTCATCTTTTTAATTTGCAAACATTCAAAAGTTTGATAGCAGAATTGCATTAGGATGTGAATACACGTCCTTGTTTGACTCAGAGATAGGAAAGCCTCAATCGAATTCTCAGGAATTAAACAGTGTGCAATGATTGGAAATTCCAGTAATAATTACTGAAAGAGCCATATTAATTTTTCTCTATCTGTTGAAATTAAGTGATATTTTTTCATTGATAAACCCATAACTAAATAAGAAAGCTACAACAAAACACAAAAATCTAACATACTTATAATGGTTATTCCATACTCTCCTGGGAAACTACAGCTGTTTTCTATCCATTAGATACTTCCTTTCATGATTATGGATGCCTTCATGGAGACAACATTTGTAACCACAGGCTATTTTTTTGCTTTATTTTTACACATAAGACATGTGCTATTCCAAAGACCAAAATTAATCAGGAGTTTCTGAAAATCTGAAGTGTGACAAATATGTAGAATTAACACCTGTTCCTATTATTGTACATAATCACATCTCTGGAGTTTTTTGAAGGCATATGCTTGGTACTTTAGGTAGGGGCCTTATAACAATTTTCTTAAGGAAACAGGGAGAATCAGGGAAGAGAAAGTTAGGCACTTCAGAAAACTTTGAAAAGTGCTCCAAACAGATAAGTAATCACCATGTGATAAACACTGCATTTCACAGACCATCTCTTTAACAAGATCCACTTTCTGCTGACTCACTCGGATATATCAAGTGGTAGAACTTCAAAAATAAAAAATGAAGAGAATTAAGGCATGATCCCATTATCCTCCTGAGAGAACTGCTGACTTCACTGACATCAATATTCGAAAGACTTATGTAAATTTCTAAATTGGGTAGCTAGAATTCTTTTTTATTTTTCTCCTACAAGTATTTCACTGAGACCCCGTCTGGATAACTTCCATCTTCTATCATTTTCTGGATGAGAACCCTCAAGAAGGATGGAACAGAATTCTCTGCTGGCTTTTATCCAGTTTGGCTCCCTGCAGAGCTTAAGAAAAATAACCCTTTGGAAGGCACATTAACTCTTTCAGAGCACACAGATGTCATGAGGCAATCAAAACAATGGAAAAAGCCTCCAGCGTAGAGCTGAAATGATGGTGAGGGGTCACAGATGGATATTTAGCTCAGCCCTGCCCCTGAGTTGCTGAGTCACCATGAGAACTTGATTAACCACTCTAAAGTCTCAAGTTTTTTCATCGGTAAGATAAAGAGGTCATACTCTATGTCCTTTGAGACTTCTTTATACCTGAGATTCTGAAGTCTATAATAAGATGGGCCCAACAAAATATTCTGATACCCCAAAATATGAATTCTATAGCTAATTAGATGACACCATTTAAATTGTGTTTTTATACAGCATCAGTAACTTCTATTAAGCTATTGAAACCACCAAATTTTATCCAAATCATTTGCTCTGTTGCAATTTTATTTATTTATTTTATCATTGACATTATTTCTATTTATTTTGAGTTAAGTTTGAAATTCAACAATTTGGTATGTCAGAAAGATGATTTTGTGCCCCCCCCCCCAAAAAAAAACCTAGCTTTTTATATGGGGCAAGATAAGATTGGTTATGCTGCAGAAACAAATTAGCTCAATAAAGTCATAGCTTATTCAAAATCTGGGAGTCCTTTAACTACAGGGCCAGTTTTTTCCCATAGTGATTCAGTCATCCTGGCTGCTCCCATCCTGTGGCTGTTTGGTCTAAATCGGGTACTCCATAATTGCTGCAGCAAAGCAAGAGAAATCTACAATAATAAGTCACTGGCTCCTAAATATCTCGGCCAGAAGTCACACACATCATTGTGGTTACAGCTCATTGGCCAAAACTGATCATACTGTGCTGCCCTACTGCAAAGGGCTAAGAAATGTGAAGCTAGAGCAGGCATAATAGATAGTCAATGAGAGTCAATGAGTCAATATACGTCTTCCACACCTATACTTTTATTTCTTTTTTTTTAAGCTACCATAACCTTAAGATGATGATCCATTAATCTATCCATTCATCCATTGTCTCATATTTATTAAACACTCATTATCTGCAAGGTGTTTAGCAGATTATTTAGGTAACATAAAGATGAATAGGACCCATTTTCTTCACATTGACAAGAAAGGAAGAAATCTTCCATAAGCTGCACAAAGGTTGTCTCATTTAATCTTTCCATTAATGCTAGTAAGTGCATTGATATTTTCTCCATCTTTACGGCTAAGAAAACTGAGACTCAAAAAAATTAAATAATTTTCTCAAGATGAGTGGTGAGTATGTGGCCAATCTGTAATTCCTACCCTGGTCTGCATGAATCCTGTGGCTTTGTTTTTTTCCAGCATAACCCTTGTCTGGTCAGTCTCCAGTTAGCTGACAAGAAAGACTGGCTTGACTTGCAGGTCACATGAACAGATGGCTTTGTGGGTCTATGATACAGGCACACATGAAAATGGGAGCTAATAAATTGTAGTCATTAAGAGGGGGACCTCTGGAGTCAAAATGTCTAAAGTTTTAAGCTTACCAGCTTTATTTACTTGGATAAGTTACTTAACTTCTCTGTGTTTCGGTTTCTTCATCTATAAAATAGAGCATTGAGATAATTAAATGGAAAATTAATTCTATATGAAGGCTTGACACATAGTGGGTGCTCAAAAAAAGTCATCATCAGCATCATAATCATCATCATTTTAATTATCGTCATCGTTGTAATTCAAACTCTTGCCTAAGGGGCAAGGCAAAGGGTTTTCTTTTTATGCCCAGGGCATTGTTAATTTATTTCAGGTCTTTCAGGTTAAATAAAAGGACTCTATTGGTCTTTAAAACATTTTAAAAATAAATCAGAATCCATTTTCTACTGTCTTGTCTACTTTATACTGGCCTTTACTGATTTTTAAATTACTTTTGAATGTACTCAAATCTTTATTCGTTTTAATAGGTAAACAAGAAACAGTACAGGAAGACACATGGAAAGCTTGAATCACAAGCAAGAACAGGGAGGGGTCTTTTTATTCCAGAAGCTTCATAAAGTCTCTGACTTCCTTAAAATGTTCAGGGACATACCATCCTCTGCTCATCCTCACATACATCATGGAAATAAGATAGAACCTGCCAGAAAGGAACACACTCCTCTCTCTACTCCATAACTTACAACACCACCTGCATCTATTCCAGTATCCTCTGCCTACTCTTGTGTACCTTTAGATGAAATGTCTTCACTCCCATCAAAGGTCAGCACCTCCACTTGTGCTCTAGGTCCCATCCGCTGTAGACTTTGCAGGGAATATACATCTGAAATTTTACACCTTTCTTTCTGCAGTCTCAGTATATTTCTATCTCCTGGATCATTTCCATCAGTATAGAAGCCTGTTGTAACATCACCTGCATTTGCTTTTAGGTGTCTGCCTGAGAATTACACATTTTATTCTCAGTTTCCTTTGAATCATCTAAGTGTTGGTTTTCCAAATGCTAGATGGTGCAATCTCTAACTTTTGGTCCCCCAGCCTTTTCAAAGGTTTTCAAAGCCTCTAATTCCCTGTATTAAATCCCTTTCTGCTTGAAATGTCTGGAATGATTTCTACTTTCCTGTCCAAACCCTAACTAACACATATGTCAAATTTTATGCCTTATACCTTTCTTTCATCTCATCTTTCTTCCTGTAACGTTATGTTTGTTCCCTGATGTTTTAGATAACAGGCTGCTTCCTTTTGTCATTACCATCACATTACCTTATTTTAATTTGGGGTATTATTTACAACTCTATTTGTTTTCTTGTTTGTTTATTCAGTAGAATACAAGTGATCTTGTTCATCTGTGTATTCCCAGTGCTAGTACAGAGTTTGGTACCCAGCAGGCATCCAATAAATATTTGTGGAATAAATAAATTAAAACTTACCATCATGTAAGATTTTTTTCTGCATACCAAAGAATAACAGTGATTGAAATTTTAAGTCCCTCTGATGAATTTTCAGAGAAATCTATTAAGGATAAAAGGATGTTTTCAGTACTGTGAAAGATACAAACTTGAATTGGAGCCCTGCCTTTGAGGAGCGAGTAAGAGAAATAAGAAATATGATATATTAACATATATACCTGTACTATAAAACAGAAAGTGGCATTGTTATGCACATATTAAAGCTATTAAAGTTCAAAAAGAGTTATACTGCTTCCATTTGCAAAGATCAGTGAAGTTTTTTAGAAGCAGTTAACACTTGAATTGGGCCTTAAAGGATAATTAAGACTTAAGCTTACTGAATGTGTAGGAATGGCGTTCTAGAAATATAAGAAAGTGTTATCAATGGCTTAAAGTAAGGGTAAAACAAATTCAGTGTGTAGGGAATTGGAAATAGTCTTGCTTGGTTGGAAATCAGGATGTGAAAAGCAAAGAAGCGAGAGATGGACTATATTCAGAAAATAAAAACATTGCACATAAATCCCCAAACAGAGGAATCTATTGGTTTTCACTCAAGAACTACTTACTCATATACACATGCAGATTTTAAAGTTATTTAATATGGGCATTAAGTTTGCAGTTAGGAAATAGCTCATTTATGCTAACAGCCTTGAGGCTCTAAGAATTCTGTTTATTACATTAGAAGCCACACCATGTTCTACATTCTAAATGCTCTGTTTCAGATTCTGCGTTGTGCATCTGCACTCACTCTCTGAATATGAAGCAGGCTGATGCGAATGCATTTGTTCATAATGAGCTTTTAGTATCTCTCCTGCTCTCTGAGGATGAAATCAGTGTACATGCTGCTGCTTAAGTCATGTCAGTAATCTTCTGGGAGAAAGCAGAAGATGATTAAACCTACTCCAAATTATCATAAGCCTGTTCAAAGGCATTCTCCTCTTGAACTTCTGTTTTACTCTAAAACAACCTAGCAATTGAATTTGAAATTGTCTCAGGGTAAAGTTAAAAGAAGATATAAATCTTCCTTGATGTTCTTTAACATCTAATAATAAAGTGATTGTTACTGTATTATAGCTTTATTAGTTTCCTAGACGCTCTCTTACCACCAGCAAGAATACTTGAAAAGTGCATTTTTCTGTCTTGTCTTATTAAACAAATTGGCTTTGAAAGTTATATTATAGTGTTGCTCAGTTAATACAGTTTCCAAGCCAGCTATTATTGTTTGTTTAGTCAGGACAGGGTGATATATTTCATTTTCTATAAGTTCTAATGTCACTGAATGAGAGTAATTATGTGTGTATAAACACACTTCACAGAAAAAGATACACAGGTTTTAAATCACCAAAAATCAAGTATTCACTTAAAAAATTTTAAGTGCAATATTACTGGGAATGATAAAGCCTATAAAAGTATACAGGTTCTACCCTTTCTCTAGTTCAGAAAACAGGGCAGCCAATTAGATATTCAAATATTTTCTCATTTAAAGATGCATAGAGTAATACGCCCCTTTGGAGAAAGAAGAGAGGATCAAGACAAATTGGTTATTTGTGCACATAATGCTGAGTTTCCTAAGTCCAGGGAAGAGTTCCAGGGAGTCACCAATATCAAAGAACTGAAGTTTCCTCCTTGAAAGGAATGCAATGTAATTTATGAACTCAAAATGACCTTTCAGAAACATTCCATTATCACTCTCCTTCTTATGGTTTTGTATAGATACACTACATCTTTGATCATCTCCACTGTTCAAAAATTCTGTTCAAGAATTTTTGATTCTCACAAGACCCCTGTAATATTAGACAAATTGAGCTCTGTGAAAGGGAAACTATTAAAGTCATTTATTACAGACAAGGACTGTTTCTAATAAGGTTTAAATCCTAGCAGGAAGAACTGACAAGAACCTCTAAAGTGGAGGTCACTGTTTGGGCCACTTTAAAAAAAATAATTTGAATTAGCTGCTAGCAACTAATATTATACTCAACCAGCCCACTTATCTCATTAATGTCTGTCTGGTCCCCGCAGTGATTTCAGATTTCAATCCCTATAATAATACTTCCTTATTTTGTTATTGAAGAACTGGATTCTCAGAGAATTCAGATGTTTTATTTCAAGTCTCACAGCTGATAAACAAGAAATTTATTAGGATGGGAAAAATTTAATATGCTTTATTTCATCGTATTAATCCCCAAATTCATGTATGTCTCTACCATTTGACTCATACAACTGTGAGTTTGAATGTCTGTAAATTAGTAACAGTGTTGGAGTTAGGGGTAAAAAGTGACTGCTTTCCAGTAATTGTTGTTTGACATTTCTTCCTCCCAAAGAAAAATACAAAAGTTAACTCTTTTCTAATTTACCACAATTCAAATTTAAAAACTGAACATTAGAGAAACATAATTAGAGATATACAAAATACCTAGACCATGGGGAAAACACAGAAGGAGGTAAGTGAGCACAGGAAGAGATAAATAACACAGAGTAAATAACTTCTTAATTCAATTATTTTGGCATTTAGGGAAACTGGGACATGACTTGGCTTAAAAATGGAAAGCAACACTTTTAAAATTTCTACCAACTGCCAGGCAGCGTGCGTTAGTTATCTTATTCGCACAACAATCTCTCAAGAAAAGCATTTTCTCATCATTCTTACAGAAAAGGAATCTGAGGTTTCTGAGAGGTTACAAAACACTCCAAGTACATCCAACCAGCAAGTGGCCAGGTGGGAATTGCAATGAAGTATGATTCCAAAGTGTGTTTTATTTCTAGGACACAATTTGTTTCTTTTCTTAGACACAGCTTTGTGCAATTTAAAAGTGTAAATGTGTTTGTGAAAGAAATATTTCAAATGATAAAGAAACAGGATAAGTCAAATTTTAAAATGTCCTCAAGAAAATTTGTTCTATATTATCATTCAGTCAATCTAATTTTAAACAATTCTTTTCTATGCATGAAAGCAAATTTCCTTAGGATTTTCATTAGGCACAATTTCTTTAATCTGAGTCACTTCTGTGTTGGAAAGTAACAAAAGAGCATTTTTTGGTGTGAATATCCCCTAATTCAAGCTCTTCTGGAACAAGAAGTTGGCTTTATTCAAGTCTATACAAATTTATGACTTATCTTCTCCCTGAAATAGTGAAATATTGAAGTGATAATACCCATATATGTATATATACATATGTTTAATATGTATATGATATAGATGTGTATATATTGCATATATAAATCTCCCAAAGCATCTCCAAGTCACTCACAAAAACAAGTAAATGTGACCAACTTCTTTATAGACAATATGTTTCCCTTCCAGGACTGCTGAAAATCTTTTCTTTGAAAGCCCTTTGACTGAGAGCTAAATCTCTCCAGACAGGCTGAGAGGATTAGAGTGTATTCCTTTGGGTAGCAGCCTAGCAGGGTCAAAGGGAGATAAAGGGATTTTCAAACACGGTTCTGATGAAGAAGGCAGCCAAAATGAATGGTTGGGGGACATGTAACACCCAACCTAGGATACTTTCAACCCCAATCAAACCCTAGAGTGACTGTTTCTGCAGGGAGCTCTGTGCTTTCTCAGAGCCTACTGAAATAAATTCTGTACCCTTTCAGAATAGATTTGAATAGCGAATTACCCTGCTTGAAGATGGAAAAAGAGTAGGGAAGCTTTTCTTTTCCCATGAGGCAGCATCCCTATTTATAAACGGTAATGAAATTGACACAGGTGAACTGATTATGCTAAGTACACTGGGTACACAGAATCTCTGAACACCATTTCCTTTGCCCGCTCTTTAGGGGTTTATACAGAAAGTTGTGAGGCTGGGGCTCAGGAGCTCAAGTCCCAATCAGTGAATAATTTATTAACCTTTAATAAGTTGCTGATCTCTTTGTACCTCAGCCTAAAATATGAAGTAATAGCTTTCTTAGTAAATTGTTTGAGATTTCTTGTTGAAAGGATAAATATGTAGTAATTATGAAGCCTTTTAACCAACATTCCAACAAGCGATTTCAATCTAAACCTCAATTAACAGGAACTGTTTATTTTTATCAAGTTGGAAATGAACCATTTTGAAATAATGAGGACTGAAGCATATATTGAGTGATATTTTTCAATAAATATTGAGATGGAATAATCTAAAACAGAATATTTTACAAGAGAAACAGTATTTCACTTATCGGGCCTCTACTATAGGCTAGATGTTAGAGTTAAAAGTGAGTAAGACATCAACCCGGATCTTAGAAAGCTCGTGGTCTAGGAAGGGTGACTGAACTTTCATACTGTTTCCCATAATGGCTATACTAATTTCCTTGTACACTACATTCTCCACAACAGTTGTTATCTTTTGTCTTATTGATAATAGCCATTCTAACAGATGTAAGATGATCTCTCATTGTGATTTTAATTTGCATTTCTCTTGTAATTAGTGATGTCAAGCATTTTTCCATATATGTGTTGGCCATTTGTATGGTTTTCTTTGATAAATGTCAAATTCAAGATCCTAGAAATATTTATTTAGTTCAACCTTTTCATGGTTTAGAGAAGGGACATGGGAACTGAGAAATCAAGGGACTTAACAAAAATTATGGAAACTCGTAACTCCTAACTTCAGTCATTTAAACCGAGTCAACTAGTCAAACCTATGAAAGATGTGTGTGTGTGTGTGTATGTGTGTGTATAATGTATTTATATGTAATATATATACAGTATACATGGTGAAATAGAATAATATTAATATGTTGCAGATCACAAATGTTTAAATATAAAAATATAGAATTATAGTATGTAAAGTTGTTTGTATAGCTATATCAAGTATATATAACCTATATTTAATATTAAATAATGTCATATATTATATATAATAATGCTTTTATGTGCCTAATATACATCCTATTATAGATTCTATATATAGGTTAAAATAAATAAATATGCAAAAATTCTTTGACAACCCAGAGACAAAAAATCATTATACAATACTCTGGATTCCTTACTTTTTATCCATTGGCCTAAGTTAAGGTATAACTTCTTCTTATTTAAATCATATACTTTGTTCCAATCCCACCATAAATGACAGCTCTTCCAAATAACTTTGCTCAATGACCCTCAAATCACTCCTGGCTATTAATAGCTGATATGGTTTGGCTCTGTGTTTTCACCCAAATCTTATCCAGAATTGTAATCCCCATGTGAGGAGGGATGGACCTGGTGAGAGGTGATTAGCTCATGGAGGCAGTTTTCCTCTTGCTGTTTTTGTGATAGATTTCTCATTAGTTTAAAAGTGTGGCACTTCCCCCACCGTCTCTCTCCTGCAACTTTGTGAAGAAGGTGCTTGCTTCCCCTTCACCTTCCACCATGATTGTAAGTTTCCTGAGGCCTCCCCAGCAATGCAGAACTGTGAGTCAATTAAACTTCTTTCTTTTATAAATTACCCAGTCTCAGGTAGTTCTTTATAGCAGTGTGAAAACAGACTAATACAGTAAATTGGTACCGAGGTAGTGGGGCATTGCTATAAAGATACCTGAGAATGTGAAAGCAACTTTGGAACTGGATAACCAGCAGAAACTGGAATGGTTTGGAAGGCTTAGAAGAAGACAAGAAGATGAGGAAAGTTTGGAACTTCCTAGAGACTTATTGAATGGCTTTGACAAACATGCTGATGGTGATATGGACAATTAAGTCCAGGCTGAGGTAGCCTCAGGTGGAGATAAGGAACTTCTTGGGAACAGGAGTAAAGGTGACTCTTGCTATGCTTTAGCAAAGAGACTGGTGGCATTTTTCCTCTGCCCTAGAGATCTGTGGAACTTTGAACTTGAGTGAGATTATTTAGGGTATCTGGCAGAAGAAATGCCTAGGCAGCAAAGTGTTCAAGATTTGACTGGGCTTTCTCTAAAAGCATGTAGTCATATGAGTTCACAAAAAGATTTCTGAAATTGGAACTTATGTTTAAAAGGGAAGCACTGCACAAAACTTTGGAAAATTTGCAGACAGACCATGTGGTAGAAAAGAAAACCCCATTTTGGGGGGACAAATTCAAGTGGGCTGTAGAAATTTGCATAAGTAAAGAGAAGCTAAATGTTAATAGCCAAGACAATAGGGAAAATGTCTCCAAGGCATTTCAGTGATCTTCACGACCCATCACAGGCCCAGGGGCCTAGGTGGAAAAAATGCTTTCATGAGCTAGGCCCAGGGCTCCACTTCTTTGTGCAGTCTCAGGACATGGTGTCCTGTGACCCAGCTGCTCCAGCTTTAGTTGTGGCTAAAAGGGGCTAATGGCTTCAGAGGGTACAAGCTCCAAGCCTTGGTGGCTTCCACATGATATTGGGATATGGGTGTGCAGAAGACAAGAGCTGAGCTTTGGGAGCCTCTGCCTAGCATTCAGAGGGTGTATGAAAATGCCTGGATGTCCAGGCAGAAGTCTGCTTCAGGAGAGGATCCCTCATGGAGGACCACTACTAGGGCAAGGTAGAGGGGAAATATGGGTTTGGAGCCCCCATACAGAGCCCACATTGGGGTACTGCCTAGTGAAGCTGTGAGAAGAGGTCCACTGTCCTCCAGACTACAGAATGGTAGATCCACTGACAGCTTGCACCATGCACCTGAAAAAGCCTCAAGCACTCAACACCAGCCTGTGAAAGCAGGTGCTGGAGCTGAACTCTGTAGATCCACAGGACCAGAGCTTCCCAAGGCCTTGGGAGCCCACCCCTTGTATCACTGTGCCCTGAATGTGAGATCTGGAGTCAAGGAAGGTTATTTTGGAGCTTTAAAACTTACTGAGTGCCTTGCCAGGTTTCAGACTTGAATGAGGCCTGTGGTCCCTTTGTTTTGGCCAATTCCTCCTACTTGGAATGGGAATATTTACCTAATGCCTGTACCCCCACTCTATCTTGGAAGTAGCTAACTTGCTTCTGATTTTACAGGCTCATAGGGAAAGGACTTGCCTTGACCCAGGTGAGACTTTGGACATGGACTTTTGGATTAAATCTGCAATGAGTTAAGACTTTGGGGGACTGTTGGGAAGGCATAATTGTGTCTTGAAATGTGAGAAAGACATGAGATTTGGAAGAGGCCAGGGCAGAATACTATGGTTTGGCTCTGTGTCCCCACCCAAATCTCGTCTTGAATTGTAATTCTCATAATCCCTATGTGTGGAGGGAGGGACCTGGTGGGAGGTGATTGGATTGTGGAGGCAATTTCCCCCTTGCAGTTCTTGTAATAAAATTCTCACAAGATCTGATGGTTTAAAAGTATGGCACTTATCTTTCTGCCTTGTGAAGAAGGTACTTGCTTCTCCTTCACCTTCTGCCATGATTGTAAGTTTCCTGAGGCCTCCTCAGCCATGCAGAACTGTGAGCCAATTAAGCCTCTTTCCTTTATAAATTACTTAGTCTCAGAAAGTTATTTATGGTAGTGTGAAAACAGACTAATACAATAGTTTTCTTTTATCCTGCACCACCAGATAGTGAACTCCTAAAGAGCCTCTTATTTGAGAAGCAGACCCTCAGGTCATTGAGAACAGGACCTTAGAATCAGGCCATCAGAAACCAAGGCCCAATCTGCCATTTTCTGAATATGAGGTTGGAGTAATTGCTGTAACCTCTCTAAACTTGCTCATTTCCTCATGTAGCAAATGATGATAATAATTGTACCCATTGCATTGTCTTTTCAGGATTCAAGTCTATATAGGCACATGGCACTCAGTATGTATAGGCCTTTAGCTCTTTTTTTGTGGCTCCTGAACATTGAGTGCTGAATAAATGTGTGTTATGCCAAATCAAATCTTATATTTTCCTTCAAATCTTTTATATTTCTTTTTCTTGTATTTCAGCTTGATTCCTTTAATTTTGTCACCCAGATACTGACACATTGATCATGAAGGCTATTTTAAATTATTTATTCACCTTTGGGTCCTCCAAGAAAACAAACAGCCAGCTACATCAAATTTTGCCCAACAGCATTATCTCTTTGTCAACACAGAGTAAAAAAGGCAGCTATAGAAGTTTGTAAAAGCATTTTTTTCTGGTGACTCATCAGCAAAGGAGAGAGAAGCAAACATCAAACAGAAAAGTGAACAATCAAAATAAGTAAGAAACAAACTGGAGTTTCTGAGTGTTCCTCAGGGTAAAAAGACATCAGGTGAAGGAATGATGTTGTCTTTGTCTGCAAGAATCAGCCAAAATAGAAACTTTTCTTGGAAATTTCCAGATAGTAATTGAAGAAAATGGTTGTGAGAGGTTTTCACAGAAATTAACTACCTAGCTGCCCCAACTCCTCTCTTGAATTTGCAATAGAGGCTTACTTCCTTATCATCAGTTATTTTTCACCTCTCTGGATTGTTATAAGGTTAACTTATTAGATTCACCTTCAAATACATTACAACTCTACCCCACCATCTCAGCGTCTTCATCTGAAAGAGTTACTGCATGATCAAATGAGCGTGACTCACTAGCTATGCCTTCAAAGACATCCCAAATTCACCTCACTACCCCATCACCTCTGACCTGAATTGCAAGAGCCTCCTAACTGTCTCTTTCTATTCTTGCCTTCTGTAATTGATTTTCCACTCCATGGCCAGAGTAATATTTAAAATACACAGATAAATTGTAAAGACAGTAAATTTCATGTGCATATTTTATCTCAATTTTTTTAAAGTATAAAATAAAATAAAATGTACAAGTAGTCTTTCTATTATCTTTAGAATAAAATGGAATCTCCTTACCATGGTCTCCAAAGCCCAACATGTTTAGGTTTCTGACTTTCTGTTTGACCTCATCTCCTGTTACTTTTCTACTCACTTGTTTTAAGTCATTTCTCAAATGCATCAAATAGGAGCCAAGTAAAAGCTTTTGGTCTCCTTGTCCTCTTTGCTTGGAAGAGTCTATTTCCAGATGTTTGCATGAGTCATGCCTTTGATAATTCAGATGGCTATTCAGAGAGGCTTTTCCAAACACCCTCATTAAATGCCCCTCCCTACAACTTATTTTGCCTTACTTGAATTTATTGTCTCATTATCACTCATGTTCTGGAATTAATGAGCTACACGTTGATATTTTCTGTGTCTCTGCACTTGCACACAAGCTTTGCGAAACTTTATCACCACAGCCTAAAGCAATGCATGACATATGGTAGGTGCTCAATAAATAGTTTTTGAAGAATGAGGAATATAAAAAATATTTGTAAAGCTCTTAGTAGAGTGTTGATCACATGTACACATGCAGAGAGTTAATTATTTAAAAGTTATGCAATTTGAAATGTAATGTGAGATCAGAAAAAAAAAATGTGTAATGAGATACTACTAGGGTAGGATGACCTCCACTATCAGGCTAGGAAAAGTATTAGGATGCCAGTAGGTGGAGAAGAGAGTCCATTGAAGATTTCTCCATTTATATGAATTCCTATATGAACTGATTCCACCAAGGCTATACAAAATTCTACCAGACATATGCCTTTATATTCGTAGATGTTGACCAACCTTGGTGCATGGATTAAATTTAGTAACACAGTCTGCTTATGTACATCTAGGATGCAGCATGCAATTGAGTATAGCTTCTGCCCTGGAATTGATTGCAATGCTGCTATTAGGAAACCAGACACTCAGCCTGTCTTCAAGGCCAAAGAAAGTTCATTCCAGGCACCAAGACCTTCTTGTTTTTTGTAGACACTTCAGAGATTTAACATTGAAGGCATTCTGGGACAATGCTCAAAGCCTCAGAAAATAGATTTATATCATCCAAGGAGAAAGAGTACACTTTTTCCAGTTGTGAGCTTGTGAACTGTACTTCCTGTATTGCCACCATATTTTCAAGCTTGTAATCCCTGACATGCAGACAGAGGCTATTATTTTAATTTGCATTTCTGGATGACAATGCTGACCTAGATTTCCTTGTAGCCCATAGTCTGTGTGAAGAGGCGATTTTGATGGCTTCTCCCTTAGCCCCTGTATATAATTAGTTACATCTCAGACTGAGACAGAGAAAAAGAAAAGGCAGGAAAAAAATTGGCCTGGACTTCTGCTAACTCCAGAAACCAAATGTATTTGTTTCTTTGAAAAAAAGTGTCTCCCAAGTCCTTGGCAGAGTGCTCAAAGCAGCTTTATGTAAGTACTGGAAGTTGTCTTTAGTCCAAGGCCCAAGGACTGCAGTTCAGTGCTTGCAAGATCAAACACAGGTGCAGCAGAGATGCTGTGCAGTTCAGCAAGTCACCCTGGGGATAGAGACAGGTGGAAGACTGTGGGGGAAAAGCTTTTCATATTTTAAAAGATATTAAAATACCACTGCCTGGAGATGTGAAGTATTTAAGGGAACTCTTGAAAAATTCCTTTTCACTACATCAAATGGTAGGAATAATATTCAAAACAAGCACCATTCTTTTTCATGATGCTGATAAAGACATACCCAAGACTGGGAAATTTACAAAAGAAAGATTGTTAATTGGACTTACAGTTCCATGTGTCTGGGGAAGCCTCATAATCATGGCAGAAGGCAAGGAGGAGCAAATCACATCTTACATGGATGGCAGCAGGCAAAGACAGAATGAAGAAGATGCAAAAGCGGAAACCCCTGATAAAACCATCATATCTCGTGAAGCTTATTCACTACCATGAGAACAGTATAGGGGAAACCACCCCCATGATTCAATTATCTCCCACCGGGTCCCTCCCACAACACATGGGAATTATGGGAGTACAATTCAAGATGAGATTTGGGTGAGGACACAGCCAAGCCATATCACATTCCTTCAGAGAAGTTCTGTTTTTACCTCCATCACCTCCCCTAACTCTAAGGTAAAAATAAACCCAACTAAAATTTGAGATACCACAACTTCGTAAGGAGAGCTAGAAATGTTACTCCAGCCACATATTTGCTTTGGGTTTATGTTCATTTGTTCACTAAGTATTTAAGTGCCTCTGTGTGCCTGAATGTGGTGGGAAGCAAAACTTGAATTTCTCTCAGAGTTTACTACAGTCTTGTTTCAAAATAGAGTGCATGCCTTTGCTTCTTTTACTAGTTGTGGAGAATGATTTGAAGAGGTATACCAGGAATCCTCTCCTGGCATGTGAAATCTAGGCATTATGGAGCCTAGAGGAATGGCATCATATTTCCATTTCTCCCTGCTTCTGTGATCACTTCTCTGGACCAGCGCCATCCTAGGCACTCACAGATGTTAAATTTAATGACCTATTTCAGGAATGTTTCCTCCTTGCTCCAGTCCACTTCCACAGCCCCAGACGTAATTCACAATATCGCAAAAAGAACATGGGTTTTGACATTAGACAGAGCCAGTTTCCAATCTTAGCAGGCCTTCAGAGGCCACCACTTATGTCCTATGTGACTTTAAATAATTTGGATTTGAGTCAATGCTCCTCTGTCTCCAGTGTACGAATTATGGGTGCATGTGAATCTTATTCTCATCTGCATACTGAAATTATTTTTTCAAAGAAACATTTATTGAGTCCTAACTCTATGCAGTCCTTGAAAATATAAAGCTAAGTAAGACATATTTGGCCTTGAGAGAGCTGGATGAAGTTCTAAATGCAGATGTCATGACAGTCCTGTCCCATGTGGTTAGTGGAATCAACACTGATAGGAAGTTACAATTTATAGTGGGATGTGCAGGAAAGAATCACTAATTCTTCCATTAGTCGAGATGGTAAAAGAGGCTGAGGTTGAGGAGAGGTGAGCACAGGATTGATTATGTAGGAGTTTATTAGGTGGACAAAGTGCAGAAGGACATTCAAGGCAGAAAGAACAACATGCTCCAAGATGTTGAAGGTTGAGCAGCCTGACATATTTGAAAAATAGCAAATATTTGAGATTGGATACAGTGTTTGTCTTCATTTTCTGTTTCTCAGGATTTCACTCCAGTCACTGTATTTATAATCACACACCTACAGGTTTGTTGTTGTTAATTTACTTATTTATTCAATAAATGTTTTTGAGTATCAACTATGTGTTAGGCAACATAGCAAGTCTGATCCCATTGGTATAGTCAAATCTCATAATTGTAATCATAGGAGATGAATTAATAATAGTAGTTAAATATTCCAAAGTTTTAAATAATGTTTCTGCTATGCAATTTTATTGTGGAGGTCACGATCATTCTAGCAAATTCTAATGCACAATCATGCTAACACAATAAGCATATTTTGAAACAGACCTGTGCCCATTTATGCATTGATCAAAGAGTGAACTTAACAGGGACCTTCTCTAGAGGATTTTACAGGAGATCAACAAATTATCAAGTATTAATTATCAAGCATTTTTATAAAAGATAGAATGCTCAACAGCAAAAAATATCTTACTCTTACAAAATGCCTTCCAAAGTGATTGTTTCTAATCAGATCATGGCATTTTTTCAAACAAGACACATTAAGACCCTACACCAAATATGTCTGCTTTCCAGTCTCCCAGCGTGATGAGGAATCCCAGAAAACAAGGACATAAGAGATCGTTCTTAGCTTTTGCTTAACAGAAATGAACGGCTAAGGTATAACCCTCTCATGTGTGCAGCTTTGAGACATTAAAGACTCCTCCGGTTGTGTCAGCCTGACACTGTGGAAGGGACAGCTAATGATAAGTTATGTGTGCTCTAGAGAGACAGGACTGGCTGTCACCATGGCAATGGTTATCATGGTCAGACTTTGTTCTTATTTACAATGGTTAGCCACCCTTCCCATGGCTCCTCCCTTCTGTGCTGCCCACTTTAACCCCATATGCAAGATATACACACAGTTCCTGAGGCAAATATTGGCAGAACCAGATCACTAGCTGGCTGTTTATGCCTTAAGAGAATCTGCATAAACAGCTCCTCTAGAGGTGTATGTTTCTTTGTAGCTAGCCAATAATTTAGACCGGAAGATCCCTGCCTTTTAGATCCCAAGGACTACAAGGGAAGTGAGTTGACCTGAGGAGTTATTTAACAAACATTGAGTAGAACTAGGATGTAGTCATGGGCCTCAGCTATGGCCCAGTGCCCAGTGACCAATTCTGTCTCTGTAAGCTAAGTAGCCCCTGCTCACCTGTCTTGTACCCAATGTCATATGATAAGTTATAAAGAAGGGAGACTCAAAAACAAGGCCCATGTGACCCCACAAGACCAGCCACTCTCTTTAGCACGTGAAGCCTTGGTAGAGTCATTAAGGACAATCCAAATATACTCATTTTCCACTTAATTTATTCATTTAATTATTTATCTTTTATTTCTTTCCAGTTACTGTGTGTTAAACAGTGTGTGAATTCCTGAGGATGCAATGATGACTTCTCCACATTCAGACTTTAGTATGAAAGGAAGGTATATAAACAGGCATCTGTAATACAAGAAGAATCAGTGCTATAATTTATTTCGACAAACATAAAATTGACATTTACTATGTGCCAAACATTATGCTAGACCAATGTGGATAAGCTCAGAGTTTAGTAGAAAATGCATTATAAAAGAAAGACATGTTATTATAGTAGAACATTAGAGGTACACCAACAAAAGTATATGAAGTGTAAAATAGTCTCCATGAGTAATTAGTACCTTTATTTAGAGACAATCAGAGAAAACCTGCTGAGAAGGCGACATCGCTGTCAGTTTTAAGAGATGCTTAGAGATTCGCGACCTGAACTACTGGGAGAAGGCTATTTCAGCATATGAAAGACATAGATTCAAGAAATGGTTGCACTTTTTTTACTCCTCCAGTAAAAGTGGTGGGAAACAGCAAACCTTGCTCACACAGTACAAAATATCTAGAATTTTCTTCCTGTAGATGCAGAAGGAAAAGAGGGCTAAAAGATGGAGAGAGAGAAAATTGTAATTGCATTTTAAAACAATCTCTGCAGTGGAAGGGTGGAAATTGAACTGCAGAGAATGTCCCTTCTCTTTGGTCACAGAAATCCTTCCAAAGGCCAAAAGTGAGCACTTAATACAATTGAAAACAAGATGAATCCTTTCTAGAATGATTTTATTCTGAAGCCAAGGAAGACATCTTCTCTTTCTTCTTGCATTGTTAAGTTATGTTGACATAGCTGGTTCTACAATGTCTTCTGCCATTTGGAGCAAGCCTGTCTACTGTAAAACTGAGTAAAACAGTAATACTAAGAGAATGGTAGGGTTGTCAGAAAGAGAGAGTGTGAGGAGAAGGAACATCCACAGAGAGCGATAACTGAAATAGTTCTTGTAGTTCTAGTACCTGGATCCTGTAGAGTGTGAAGCCAATCCCATCTCTGTCCATGATTTCCTTCCTGTTTAAATAATTTGAGTTGTGTCTATCACTTGCAGCTAAGGGCCTTGACTCACACAGAAAGGTTAGGCTCAACTGATACGTAGAAATCTAGCAGCCAGCTAAGAATATAAAAGGCATTCTAGGCAGAGGGACTAGAATTTCTAAAAGACCAGAGTGTGTGACTTTATATGGTGAGATCTCAGTGCTGTGAATGGGAGAGCAAGAGGCAGGTGCTAAGGTTGGAGAATTCAGCAGGGACCAGGATATCAATGACTTTGTGGATTATACCAAGATCTGGGACTTAACCCTATAGTTCAACATTTAGCAAACTGCTTTGGCAAAAGATTCATTTTTCTTTTTAACTTGTATTCTTTCACAGGCCAATCTTTTCGTAAAACACATTAAAATGAATAATTAAAAAAAGAAAATAATGACACAGTACCCAAATCTTTAATTATGAGAATAAACGACATAAAACCACTCTTCCAAGTAACTATACTTATTCTTCATTTCTGTACTTATCTTGTTGCTGAATGAAAATGAACAGTTGCAGTGCAATGCCAGCCCATAGACCACACTTTAGGTGACACTGATGGAGATGACATAGAGCCATTGAAATGTTTTCAATGAAACATTCCAATGTTTCCTTTAAATTTTAGCTTCTTACAATGAATATACACAAAGCTTATAGATTAACAAACATGACTTTAATGATGTATTGCAAGTTCTGCTCTGAATTCTATCCTGTCTAAAATTTTCTCAGGGTCTTGAATGAGCACACAGAAGGCATGCTGATAAAAAGTTGATGACATCAGTTATTAGGTCTAAGATTTGGAATGACAGCATTAGGATTTTATCTTTTTAACTGTCAGAGCAGCCTTAGAATGGAATGAGGTGACTTGTGAGATGGCAACTTTCTTCTTGACACTGACAGTTGAAATAGAAACTGAGAGGAGCAGAGAGAGAGAGAGAGGGCTTGTACACATGTGCACAGGCACATTTGCTAGAGGTGAAAAATAGAGTACCCACCAGAGGTCTTTTCTCAGTTCTTTTCATGAATCTAATTGGTAAGCCACTTTGTCAAGCACAAGGAGAGAGAAAGAAGGATGCCCTGCCCTGCAACTGTCCCGGGTACATTACCTAGGTATCTGTAATTATTATCTCAGGACTGGAAAGCCCGGGCAGTGATCTGTGCCTCCATTACATGGTTATGTGAAATAGACCCTTCTCTATTTCAGTGCTTCATAATGACCTTTCTGCAGTACATTTCCACTAAAATTATAGTTTATTTTGTGGTGTATATTCTATGTTAAAAAATACATCCTGAAGGGTAAATAAATACCAGTAAGCCCCAGAGGTTGAAACAAAAATCTTCTTGGAGTGAATTTTAAAAAGATATATTCAAGACCCCACATGCAAAAGGAAGGACTCTCCACATGGGGTTATCAAATGCCATCCCTCTTGTACAGAACTAATCATTAAAAGAAAATGATCTCTCTACCTGTCTCCTCCTACTCCTGAAGCCGGACTGATTTCCTCAGCCACAAGCTGTCAGATATATTTTTGGAGTCATCTTTGAGAATGATCTTGATTGAGTTAATCAATCAATTTCCCACAGTGCTGATATTTCAACTTCCCACTAAAGGCTGTAGCAGGAAGGCACATAATTAAACTCCCTGCACACTAATAAACTACACTATCGCACTAGAATATACAATCTAGTTCTCAAACATTGTCTATTAGATGAATGTCTGGAAAGATTTTCAGATCATTTTTGGCAAAGGTTCAAAATATTAATCATCATCATCATCATAACAATCTACTTTGTTTACTATGAGTCAGACAATATGCTAAATATCTGAATGTGTTAGCTATATTATCTGATTTAATTCTAACAGAAACTCAGTTAAGAATTTTTTTCTCTTTCCTGTTTTCTCTTGTGGGCATTTAGTGCTATAAATTTCCCTCTACACACTGCTTTAAATGTGTACCAGAGATTCTGGTATGTGTGTCTTTGTTCTCATTGGCTTCAAAGAATATATTTATTTCTGTCTTCATTTCGTTATGTACCCAGTAGTTATTCAGGTGCAGGTTGTTCAGTTTCCATAAAATTGACACCCTAACATCACAATTAAAAGAACTGGAGAAGAAAGAGCAAACACATTCAAAAGCTAGCAGAAGGCAAGAAATAACTAAGATCAGAGCAGAACTGAAG
>NW_012108130.1:837319-840642 GCF_000951045.1 Mandrillus leucophaeus
AAGGATCTAGAACTAGAAATACCATTTGACCCAGCCATCCCATTACTGGGTATACACCCAGAGGATTATAAATCATGCTGCTATAAAGACACATGCATACGTATGTTTATTGCGGCACTATTCACAATAGCAAAGACTTGGAATCAACTCAAATGTCCATCAATGGTAGACTGGATTAAGAAAACATGGCACATATAAACCATGGAATACTATGCAGCCATAAAAAAGGATGAGTTCATGTCCTTTTTAGGGACACGGATGAAGCTGGAAACCATCATTCTCAGCAAATTATTGCAAGGACAAAAAACCAAACACTGCATGTTCTCACTCATAGGTGGGAATTGAACAATGAGAACACTTGGACACAGGAAGGGAAACATCACACACCAGGGCCTGTTGTGGGGTGGGGTAAGAGGGGAGGGATAGCATTAGGAGATACACCTAATGTAAATGACGAGTTAATGGGTACAGCACACCAACATGGCACATGTATACATATGTAACAAACCTGCACGTTGTGTACATGTACCCTAGAACTTAAAGTATAATTTAGAAAAAAAGAATATTTTTCTCATCAACTCATTTCTAGAGATATGAAAACTCATACATAGATTAGGTAACTTGCCCAATGTAGAAAAGTTAAAATCTAAATAGAAATGCATTGTAATTGATAAAACTTCCAAACCATTGTGAAAGAAGAATAAATGAATAAGGAGAGTGGAACATTCTAATAGAAGATAGAAAACAAGGAGAAAAAAGTGTGGAAAAAGTTCAATATGTGATAAGAGAAATACATCGACATTGATCAGTAACAATTATAAATATATGTAGAGAACTAGTATCCTTTTTATGAAAATGCCAATAAAATCCCAAAGTATTGAAATATATCATTTTAAAATATGCCTGGAAAATGCATAAATAAGGTTGACGTGGCTCTGTTAATATTAGAATAATTACTTGTGGCCAAAAAAAGAAATGTTAGTGATAAATATAAAATAGTGAAAGAAATAGTTCAGTAAAAATATATATCAAGATTGAACCTATGCACACCTAACAACAGACTCAAAATATGAAAAGCAAATATTAATAGAATAGGAAGAAGAAAAGGATAATCACAAATCCATAATCATAACGAGAGACTTTTAGTAACCTTCTTTTTATAATATATAAATCAAGCAATCAAAAACCTAGTAAGGATAAAAATTGAACAACAAAATAAAATATAGAGTTGAACAATAACAAAAAAATAAAATGGAAAGAAAAGAGGCTAGATTGACATAAAAATTAGACAATGCATATTATGCTCAATTATATAGGGATCATTTTCAACAATTACCTGAAAATTAGTCCACAATATACTTAACAAGATATCAAGCAATTCCTATCATATGGATCACATTCTCTAATGACAAAGCAATAAAATTAGAATTCTATTGCAAAAATGTATTTGGAAAATTTAAAATGTACTTCTAAATCATGGGTTGTGGAAGACATAATATTTAAAACTGAAAAATAGTAAAACCATTACATGTCAAAATTTCCCAAATGCAGTTAAGTCAGGTAGGGTAAATGAATAGTTTTAAATGCATGTATTAGAAAAAATGAAAGGATGACATCAGTGGAATAGGAATCACAACCCAAGATACTAAAAAATGAACAGCCAAATAATTCAATAAAGCAGAAAGAGAAAAATAATAGTTATGAGAGTGAAATTTATAAAATTGCAAACAAAGATGCAATAGGGGATTAAAACAAGTGAACTTGTTTTATCCACTAGAGTGATAAAGTGAATACATCCTAGACAACAGTTATCTATACATTATAACAAATTCTCATAAATAGTATTTGGCATGAAAAGAACAAAACACTGGAGATGCAGTGGCAATGGAAAAATCCATTACCGAATATTCCAAATACCATTATGCCAATAAATCTTAAAACTTAGAGAAACTGAACTATTTCCTAGGACAACAAAATTAGTCAAAACCAATTCAAGATCAGAAAGAAAATTATATTACATTTGTAAACATTAAAGAAATTGAACAGTTAAAATAATTTATTAAAATTGGCTATAAAAATAATGAAAGTGTGTGGGTGATTTTACAGGAATTTTCATGAAATACTTGATCTCAATTTTATAAAAATTACTCCAGAATATTGAAAAAAAGAAGAGCTAAATTTCTTTGTAATAGGTTGAAGAGTGGTCCCCTCAAAATATTTGCAAGTTCTAATCCCTGGAACCTATGAATATTACCTGACATGGCAAAACAGTGAGTATGACCTTGTATGTGGCAAAATATGTAATTAATTTAAGAATTTTGAGAGGAAGTGTTTATCCTGGATTATTTGGGTGGACTCTAAACCCAATCACATAGATCTTTAGTGTGTGTGTGCACGTGTGTGTGTGTGTGTTGAAATAGAAGGATCTAATTTTCATTTTATGTTTAAAAATTTTTACAATTGTGATAAAACACATATAATGTAAAATCTAGTATCTTACCCAAGTAAGTATACAGTTCAGTAGTGTTCAGTAAATTCACATTGTTGTTCAAGCAATTTCCAGGACTTTTTTATCTTGCAAAACTGAAACTATGTTCATTAAACAACTCTCCACTTCACCCTCCCCCGAGCCCTTGGCAGCCTCCACTCTATTTTACATTTCTATGAGTCTGACTACTCTTGATACCTCCTATAAGTAGACATATATGATATTTGTCTCTTTGTCACTTACTTATTTGACTTAGCATAATGTTTTCAAGGCTCATTCATGTTATAGCGTGAGTCAGAATTTCCTTCTCATGTAAGGTTGAGTAATATACCACTGTGTGTATATGCCACATTTTGTTTATCTGTTCATCAGTCAATGGACATTTGAGTTGCTTCCACCTTTTGGCTATTTTGAATAATGCTGCTATAAACATGGGTATGAAAATATGTCCTCAAGATCCAGCATTAACATTTTTGTGGCTATATATCCAAAAGTAGAATGGCTGGATCATATGGTAATTCTATTTTTAATATTTTGTAGAACTGCTATACTCTTTTTCATAGTGGTTGCACCACCATGGTGCAAAAGAGTTCCAATTTCTCCACACACTTTTTAAGGATTCTTAGTAAAAAAAAAATTTTTGTTTTGAGTTTTATTTTAGATTCAGGGGTACATGAACAGCTTTGTTACCTGGGTATATTGAGTGATGCTGAGGTTTGGGATATAAGCTTTATGGCTGTATAGTATTCCATGGTGTATATGTGCCACATTTTCTTTATCCAGTCTATCACTGATGGGCATTTGGGTTGGTTCCAAGTCTTTGCTATTGTGAATA
>NW_012108130.1:841562-903528 GCF_000951045.1 Mandrillus leucophaeus
GGTGTTGGGAAAACTGGCTAGCCATATGCAGAAAACTGAAACTGGACCCCTTCCTTACACCTTATACAAAAATTAACTGAAGATGGATTCAAGACTTAAACGTAAGACCTAAAACCATAAAAACCCTGGAGGAAAACCTAGGCAATGCCATTTAGGACATAGGCATGGGCAAAGACTTCATGACTAAAATATCAAAAGCAATGTCAACAAAAGCTAAAATTGACAAATGGGATCTAATAGTTTTTTATATTTTGGATATATGCTCAGTAATAGGGTTGTTGAATTGAGTGATACTTCTGTTTTAAATTCTTTGATAAATTTATAAACTGCTTTCCACAGTGGCTGATTTAAATCCCCACCAATGTCGTATATGCCTTCCCTTTTCTGCACAGTCTTGCCAGCATCTGTTGTTTTTTGACTCTTTAATAATGCCATTTTGACAGGTGTGAGACGTTATCGACTTCTGATTTTGCATTTCTCTGATGAGTAATGATGTGATGCATTTTTGATATGTTTCTTGGCCGCTTGCATGTCTTCTTTTGAGAAGTGTCTGTTCATGTCCTCTGCCCACTTTTTAATGGGGTTATTTGGTTTTGCTTGTTGCTTTAAGTTCCTTATAGATTCTGGATATTAGAGCTCATTATAGGCATAGTTTGTGAATATTTTCTCCCATTCTGTAGGTCGTCTGTGTACTCTGTTGATAGTTTCTTTTGCTGTGCAGAAGCTCTTTTATTTGACTAGGTCCCACTTGTCAATTTTTCGTTTTGTTGCAATTTTTTTTGAGGAATTAGTCATAAATTTTTCCCCAAAGCCCTTGGTATTTCCTAGTTAGTCTTCTAGGATTCTTAGAGTTTGAGGTCTTACAAATAAAACTTTAATCCATCTTGAGTTAACTTTTGCATATGGTAAAATGTAGGGGTCCAATTTCATTCTACTGCATATGGCTCACCAACAATACCAGCACAATTTATTGAATAGGGAAACCTTTCCCCATTGCTTATTTTTGTCAACTTTGTTAAAGGTAGATGGCTGTAGGTGTGAAGTTTTATTCCTGGGTTATCTGTTCTGTTCCATTGGTCTATGTGTCTGTTTTTGTACCAGTACCATGATGATTTGGTTACTGTAGCCTTATAGTATAGTTTGAAGTCAGATAATGCCATGACTCCAGGTTTGTTCTTTTTGCTTAGGATTTCTTTGACTATTTGGGCTCCTTTTGGTTCCATAAGAATTTTAGAATAGATTTGTTCTAGTTCTGTGAAAAATGATATTGGTAGTTTGATAGGAATAGCATTGAATTTGTGGATTTATTTAGACAGTATGGTCATTTTAACAGTATTGATTTTTCTAACCCATGAGCATGGAATGTCTTTTCATTTGTGTCATTTATGATTTATTTTATCAGTGTTTTGTAGTTCTCCTTGTAGAGATCTCTTACCTACTTGATTAGATGTATTCCTAGGTACCTTTTGTGGCTATTGTAAATGGGATTTCCTTCTTGATTTGACTCTCAGCTTGAGCATTATTGATATGTAGAAATGCCACTGGTTTTTGTATATTGATTTTTTTATTCCAAAACTTTACTGAAGTCATTTGTAAGTTCCAGGAGCCTTTTGGTGGAGTCTTCAGGGTTTTCTAGCTGTAAAATCATATTGTCTGTGAAGAGAAATAGTTTGACTTATTCTTTTTCTGTTTGGATGCCTTTTATTTCTTTCTCTTGCCTGATTGCTCTGGCTAGCATGTCTAATACTATGTTAAATAGGAGTGGTGAGAGTGGGCATCGCTATCTTGTTCCAGTTCTCAAGGGGAATGCTTCCAGTTTTTGTCAAGTCAGTATGATGTTAGCTATAGGTTTGTCCTAGATGTCTCTTATTATTTTGAGGTATGTTCTTTTGATCCTGGTTTCTTGAGGATTTTTATCATGAATAGATGGTAGATTTTATTGAAAGCTTTTTCTGCATCTTTGGAGATGATCCTATAATTTTTGTTTTCAATTCTGTTTATATGATGAATCACATTTATTGATTGGCATGCATTGAGCCAACCTTGCTTCTTAGGAATGAAGCCTACTTGATCATAGTGATTTAACTTTTTGATGTGCTGTTGAATTCAGTTGGCTAGTATTTTGTTGAGGATTTTTGCTTCCATGTTCATCAGTGATATTGGCCTGTAGTTTTCTTTATTCATTATGTATTTGCAAGGTTTTGCTATCAGGATAATGCCAGCTTCATAGAATGGTTAGGGAGGCGTCTCTCCTCAGTTTTCAGAATAGTTTCAGTAGAATTGGTATCAGCCCAATGTATCTATGGTAGAATTTGGCTGTGAATCCATGTGGTCTAGGGCTTTTATTCATTGATACGTTTTTATTGCTGATTCAATTTCAGAACTCGATATTGGTCTTTTCTGTTTCAATTTATTGCTGATTCAGTCCTGGAATATGGTGTGTTTCCAGGAATTTATCCATTTCCTCTTGATTTTCTAGTTTGTTTGCATAGAGGTGTTCCTAACTGTCTCTGAGGATCTTTTGTATTTCTGTGGGATCAATTGTAAATGTCACCTTTGTGGTTTCTCATTGTGCTTATTTGGATCTTCTCTCTTTTTCTTTGTTAATGCTAGTGGTCCTTCAATCTTGTTTATCCTTTCAAGTAACCAACTTCTTGTTTTCTTGATCTTTATATAGATTTTGGGGTCTCAATTTTATTCAGTTCTTCCCAGATTTTAGTTATCTTCTTCTGCTACCTCTGGGGTTAGTTTGTTCTTGTTTTTCTGGTTCCTCTAGGTGTGATGTTACATTGCTAATTTGAGATCTTTCTAACTTTTTGAGCTAGGCATTTAGCACTATAAACTTTCCTCTTAAAAAGACAGTGACTTTTGCTACATCCCAGAAATTTTCATATATTGTGTGTCTGTTTTAATTTATTTCAAATTTTTTTATATTTGCCTTGATTTTATTGTTTACCCAATAGTCATTCAGAAGCAAGTTATTTAATTTCCATGTAATCGTGTGGTTTTGAGAGATCTTTTGGTATTGATTTTTAGTTTTAATCCATTGTGTTCCAGGAATAAATACAGTTGGTATGATTTCATTTTTTTTAATTATTAAGACTTGTTTTATGGCTGAACATGTGGTTGATTTGGAGTATGTTCCATATGAAGAGGAGAGGAATGTATATTCTGTGATTGATGGGTGGAGTATTCTGTAGACATCTATTATGTCTAATTGGTCAAGCAATCACATTTATTTTTATAAGACAGAGGCAGAAAGACTTTTGAGACAGAAGAGGGGAAGTGAAGTGATCACAGATGCAGAGATTAGAGTGATATGACCACAAATCAACAGCTGCCTGTAGCCACCAGAAGCTGGAAGAGTCAGGAAGCTAATTTTCCTCTAGAGAGGAGGGAGCATGATCCTGCCAATGCTTGGATTTCATACTTCTTCATTTCTGTTGTTTTAAGCCACCAAGTTTGTGTTAATTTGTTACAGCAGCCACAAGAAACTAATATAACTCTCATCCATTCTAAAGTATAGTAAAATTTTGATTTCTAAATTGGACAAGGGCAGTATGAAAAAAGAAACAATTAGGCAAAACTTCACATGTGAATGACTATAATGCAAAAATCCCAAAGAAAAACCATGTTACTGGTTTCAAACATACATTTGTGTGTGTGTGTATAAAATATATATGTACATACAAGCACTCTTTATTGATTTTCATTCTTTCCTTTTTTCTAATACATGCATTTGGAAAATTATTTTTAATGTTTTCAGTATGTAGGTGTATATATGTATAAATATACATAAAAACTTAAGAGTTGCATGAAAAGTGAACATAGAAACCTGAAAGGCATAAAATTATTAATATAATAGTTAAAATTTTCAAAAGTGAAATATTTATCAGTTTTTAGATAGAAGGAATCATCAAGTACCTAACTCAATGACTAAAACAGGCTTACACTAAGGTACATCATAGAGAAATCTCAGAACACTGGGGACAAAGAAACCATTCTGTAAATTTCCAGAAGAAAATAAAAGATCATCAAAAGAAATGCTGACAACTCAAAGGCAACAGAAAAACACCTTCAAAAATCTAAAGGGAAATTATTTTCATCTTCAAATTTGATACTGAGCTAGACTCTTAAACATAGAATAATAACATTTTTTGACATATAAGATGTCAATAAATTTATTTTCCATGTAACCTTTTCCTAAAAACTATGGGAGAATATACTTCACAAAAGCTACCAAGAAAATCTGGGGGAAAGCATACAACAGATACAGTAAACAGAAAATCACACATGAAATAGACATGAAGAGAACCCCTGAACTATTATTTAGGGAGATGCCAGGATAGCAGCTATAAGTAGAAGGCACCTGTCCAGAAAGCAGCAAGTCAGAAGGCTCCAAGATAAACTCACTTAGAAAAATAAAATAATAGAATTTCTTAGGATGAGATTTAAACACGTGGCAAAGTTTGGGGTTGAATTCTAACAAGTATATACAAAATTAAGCAAACAAAGCCTAGGAAATTATTAGTTGTAAGGAAAACAAAAAGTTGTTCAGGAAACAAAATTATTATAGGTGGATGGGCTGTGAATGGCATTTACATAGTCATAATATACAAACACTGAATATTATTGTTAACCAAAAGGATTATAATGAGAGAATGGAGGATGTGTAAGATTTGCAAAGGGTTGTAACTCTACAGAGAGGTAAGTTCTTACCTTCAATAGTAGTAGTTCAATTGATAATGTCTAAAACTAGACATGTAAGAAATAGTAATTCAAGTGTATTATTTCAAAACATAGGGCTATATACCCCCAAAAAAAATCAAGTAAAGGATTAAAATTTTGTCTCTGAGGAAGGATGGGGGTAGGAAAGATGTGAGGGATAGGAAAGCAACTGTGGCTTAAAAAAAAAAAACTTGTAGAAATATTTGACTCTTCAAACTATATGCATATATAACTTTGTTACAAATTAAAACTAAATTATCAACTCAATGAACACTTTTTAAAATCTGATAGAATTCAATACCATAAATGTTTGCTCATGGCAAAAATTCCAAATAGTAGCTAAACCACAAAAGCTTGCCATTTACAGTCAGGAGTGAGGAGTGAACAGTGCCCCAACTACTTTAGGTTGCAACTTGACAATACCCAGTACAGCTGAAGTTATGTTTCCATGACTTTCCATAACAGAGGAATTATTTAGTAGGTATACAAGAAGTCATGTAAAAGAATGTTCACTTCAACGTTAAGAGATTGAGACCATCCTGGCCAACATGGTGAAACCTCATCTCTACTAAAAATAAAAAAATTAGCTGGGCATGGTGACACCACATACCTGTAGTCTCAGCTACTCGGGAGACTGAGGCAGAATCACTTGAACCCAGGAGTTGGAGGTTGCAGTGAGCAAAGATCACGCCACTGCATTCCAACCTGGCAACAGAGTGAGACTCCCTCTCAAAAAAAAAAAAAGTATGTTCTCTTCAGTGGTGCTGGATTAGTGCAGAAAGGATGACGATGGTGAAATAAATAAACTACATTTTATTTAGCAACCTTATTCTTGGTCTTACCTTATTTTCCTAGCCTTATTTTCCCTTTGCTTCATCTTCTGAGTGTATCTTAAGTAAACTTTATTTTGTTACTTTACAAACAAAGAAATGGGAAACTATGTGTGCTAATATTTATGTTCTTAACCAAAATATGTGTTTGATGCTTTATTTTTTAGGTTTCCAACCTCTACTTAATTGACACACGCTCACACGCATGTATACACACACATACACATACATATTTATTGAGTCTAAACAACACATGTGCCAGAAATATAATATCGGATCAGTTTTCAAACTGTGTCCTACAAATTATAAAATACAAGTTTCACTATTCAAAAAATCCTAATAATTTATCACTTGTCAATTTCTGGCAAGTTCTACTTCCGCTAGTCTTAAACAGTTTGCAGAAGTTCACACAAAGAAATTTCTTAGTTCATTGATCAAAATCTGCTTATGTTTATGACATATAGCATGTGCTGACCTTTGGAGATACAATAATAATAAGACAGTGACTATCCTCAAGAAGCTTGTAGTCTAGTGGATACAACAGGCAAGCAAATAGGCAATTAAAGTAATGTGCTCCATCATAGATGACCTAACCCAGGCTAGAGGATAGATTGAAGACATCTGTAGTGGGTTAAATTTTGCTCCCCTGCAAAACATGTTCAAGTCCTAACCCCTACTACTTGTGAATTTGACCTAATTTGGAAATTAGGTCTTTGCAAATGTAATAAACTAGTAGGAGGTCATATCAGCATGGGATAGACCCTAGCACCAGTGACTGGTTCCTGTAAGAAGAGAGAGACACAGAGACACACAGCAAAGGTCATATGAAAACAGAGGCAGAGACTGGAGTGAAATGAAGGCATGCCAAAGATTACTGGCAACCACCAGAAACTGAAGAGGCAAGAAAGAGCCTTCAGATGGACCATGGCCCTGAAGACACCTTGATTTTGGACTTCTAGCTTCCAAACTGAGAAACAATACATTTCAGTTGTTTTAAGCTACCCAGTTTGTGGTAGTTTGTTACAGAAGCCCTAGAAATTGCAGATAGTATTGTATGAAAGATGACTTGAAATCTGAGATCAGAAGGACCCTTGGGGGTTGTGCAGAAGACAGTGGGGAAAATATTCCAGAGAAAATGGCATAGAACAGAGGCTTGGAGGTGTGACAGAGCTCCAGGCCATTGGGAGAACACACCCACTACTACTGTGGGAGTTTAGGGCAGATCTAGCAAGAGTTGAGTTTAGAGAAGTAAGTCTAGGACTAATTATGGATGGTCTGTGTGGATGTCATCCTTTGGGCTCCAGAGGGCCACTGAAGTCTTATGCAGGGGCCCAAATTAACTGATTTGTGTTTCCAAGGAGGTCACTGCAATAATACAGGTGATGTACCATGATGACTCAAATTAGCCATCATAGAAATAGAAATGGATGAATGTGAAAGATGCTAAGGAATCCATGTACACCAGTGGTTTTCAAAATGTGGTCTCTGAATCAACAGCATCACTTGGGAATTTGTTGGAAATTTAAATTCTCACACCCTGTCCCAGAAACTCTGAAGCTGGGGCCATGCAATTTGTACTTTAACAAGCCCACCAAGTAATTTTGATGCATGCTAAAATTTGAAAGCCATTGAGCTATGGAAATTGGTGATTGGATGTGCAGATTGAAGGAGAGAAAGAGAAATAAGGATAATGTCCAATTTCTGGCTTGAGCAACTGGGCAGTAAAGAGAAAAATAAAAATCAAGATAAACAATGTGCAAGTGCTTTGTAAATTGGGTTCTGCTCACAGTCCACTGATACCTGGGCAGGGACCAGTTCAGTCTTGAGCAATCTCTGAACAGCAGAGTCTACCTTTAAAGCTCATGAAAATGTTAGAGGTTTTACACTGTCCTCCACATTTGACTTTCCTCATTCTAACTTCTGTTGAAAATCAATTTTTGCTTTATCAACAAATAGCATTGCAGCCAGAGTCCTTTACAATTCCATTTCAAATGAAGGTTCTGACTTTGCTGCTGAGATAACACATGGGAAGGAGTTTAAAGAGGAGAGAGACCACATTAGTGAAGAGGAAGCAATCTCCATGAAATTAATCTTTCTTTCTTTCAACAATCTGTTTTGGGCCTTTAAATGTGTCTCATAAATATTTTCTAGCCTAACATTTTTAGGGTCCCAAAGAATGAGAACTCTATGAATAAATTATTTGTTTTAGTGACTAGCTCAGGTTTAAATAACAAAGCCTGGTGCAACAGTGCCCCTTTGAAGAGGTACTGCATCACCACATACCTGAACGACTGCAAAAACCTCCCCAGATCTGGGTTCCCTTCACTTCATCAGTGTAGCCCATCAATGTCAGATTATCTTCCTGAAGTGCCTAGAATAAAATTTTCATGAAGTTTCTTCCCTTTTATGAATACAACATTGAAATGAGGGAGAACTGTCATATGTCCTGATAGATAGGGATTATCCCTTGATGAAGACTCAGTGGGAAAAATTAAAAAGAGAATTTCGTTCTTAGTAATTTTCTGTCTTTTTTGCTTCCTTGAAAAATCTGTTGGAAAAACCTAAAGAAAGATTGGATAGAAAAGTGGTTCTGGGTTTGTAAGTTCATATGCAAGTGTAAGGTGGGAATAGTGTCCCTGAAAGACATTTCTTCCTTGGGTGAATTGTTCAAGCACATTGCAAAAGTATTAAGACAATGCTTAGGCTGGAGTGCTGAGTGAAAGGGGCTGTTGGCTGTAGGACTATAGATAGGGGCCATGCAAGGTCCCAGGGAACAGAGTGCAGTCATTCCTTTGTGGATGATCAAGAAGCATCATACCGGTGGCCATCAAAGGACAGTAAATACAGCCCTAATTCAGACACCATTGGGTGTTTGCCAGCCCAGCAAATGCCAGGTGCTGTCTCGGCTTCCCTGTGGCTTCCATTCACTGATGATGGCAGTGTTCTCTTTAGAGGTGTGCAGGTGATCTGCACACCTAGATCTCATAACCATGGTCCCTTCAGATCCAGCCCTCTTGTCTTAGACCATTTTAAATGGGCTAATCCACACAGAGTCACAGAGCTTGCTCTAATCCCCCCTCATCTCTGTTCCCTCTCTCATCTTCTCTCTATTCTAAATGAATCATTTTTCTTCCCCCAGCCAAGTGGGTAAAAAGGTCAGGATCTCACACAAAATGTTTTTTTCCTAAACCTTTATCTGTTCCTTTATTCCATTTTCTTCTCTTACAGGCCCAGGTTTTTGAAATCTAAAAAAGGCAGAAAAGATTCATTTTCCTCTCTGTTATCACTTTTTATTTTGGGGCCTAGGCAAGCAATTAGCTCAGGCTAGCATAGTTGCTTGAATGAGAGGAAAGGAAAATTGGAAGAAAACAATCTCCACAAAAATCATAGCTAAGATTAAGCTAAACCATATGAAACTGCCAGTATTCAACCGTTTTTACCTACAAAATAGCAATTTCAAATTGTTCAACTAATTTTTTAAACCTTTTTCCTCTACATAAAAGTTTATCAAAAGGCTTTACTGTAGCAAAAATTACTACTTTAAAAAAAGCTTAACCAAACGTGGTGCAAGCAAAGAATTAAGAAACTTTTAGTCTGAAAGTAGGTTAACTAATATAGAATTGGTCAAAGATAACTTACTGGAAGAAATGAGCTGTATTGGACTTAAGGCAGGGATATGAGCTACCAGGGACACTCAGATAGAGTACATTAGGTGCTGGAAGGGTTTTAGTGGTGATGAATTGCTTGAAAGGCAAATTGATTGAGTGAGAAATGGGACTTCGCATTAATCATCAAAAGATGCAACCAGGTAACTGACAAAGGGAGTCTCACAGTTGCTCTGGGTTTGTGATCTAATGTGTAAATCTGTCTTTTTTAGCAAGCATCATGGTGTAGTGGAAAGAACACTAGACCAAGAATTAAAAGACCTGATTTTTCATCCTAACCCTACCACAATAGGCTGGAGAAGCTTGGAAGACTCGCTAGGCTTTGTAAGACTGTATTGCAGTATCTACCGACAAAAAAATGAAGGATAATCACACCTCTCCCGCCTCCCTCACCACACTGTTGTCAGGATCAAAAAATAATCATGTAAAGAAGGCGTAAAAAATGCAAATAATTCCTTTATTTATAGCAACTGCTCTTGAAGTCTCATTTAGGCACTGTGTGACTTCATGTGTATTATTGATATCAAATTCAGAAAAGATGAAAATAAATTAAACTCATCACAGATGCCAAAGAAATGTCAATAACATTTCAAATATGAATGATAAAAGAGCCATTAGCAAAATCTCAAATTATTGCCCCAGGCTCTGGCTTGATAAATACTCTCTCTGGTTAGAAAAAAAATATGATTTTTCTTACATCTTTAATCTTCTTCACCTTCTCTTCCTCCTTCCCCTCTTTCATCCTGTTTTTTTTCTCCTTTCCTTCTTCCCTATCTTCTTTCTTCTCCCTCCTTCTCCATCTCAATTTGTTAAGCATTTCCTAAAGCCAGAGTCTAGCATGTCTCTTATATAATTCTTCACCTTTAATTATGTGTTATTCTTTTTTCTATACTCTTTCTGCTCCCTGATCAAGCCAGTTGTGCTGAATATTTACTTCAAAATATAAATTTGCATAATATACACTGTTGTAAGTAATATATTTAATTGGAAGGAAACAGCCTGTGTTTAGAAAATCAACTTATCTTCTCCCCACACTAGAACCCCATATACACCTTGTGGGTTTCTCCAGTCAGTGGAATTTTGGGGATCCATCACGGATTCAGGCCATTCCTGTCAACCTGACTTTCCACACCCTCAGGGGAGCTTGGCTTGACTGGCTTGGTCCCTGCCCTGTCCTCCACAGCTGTTCCACAAGCACTTTGGGTGCTCCTGCTGCTGTAAGTTTATCTCACAAAGTCCTGGATACAACCCTCTCCGTGTTATTTCTCTTCCCATCTTACTTAACCTCTCCTACTAGTGACAATAAGAGTCACTAGGATGTCAGAGGCCCATCTGTGAGGGGCTAATTGATTTCCCTTCTCTCTCGATTTATTTTCTTTTTCCTCGCCTCCAGAAGCACTCCCGGAACCAAAGGCCAGGGCAACAGCTCATGTTGGCAAAATCCTGCTTTTATTATTCCTTCCCTGGCAACAATTATTTATCCAGCTTGTGAAGTGACTGAGGACATCACACCGACCATCTGTTTCCCTCTGTCTGAATGCGTTAATGTAGTTAGACTCCATTTCCAGCAACAGCTCACTGATGCTGCCTGCGTTTTCTCCATTTGCCTTTGCTAGCTTTGGCGGCGTCTTCACTGGGGTTGGCATTTTCACTTCATGCTTGTTCATTTGATTAGCAGCTTCCTTTTGCGAATTAACTGTTTAGCTTCCACAGAGTGAGCTCTTGGTTAGTTTTCCCTTCATGCCTGAAAGGGTTCCTTTCATTTCGTCTATGCTGACACCATCTCTTTTCTTCAGGACCAAGTTCTCTTGGCTCCATCTCCAAGGTATCTCTCAGCCCCACTCCCATTCCCCAGCAGTGACCACGTGGTTCTGACATTCCTCTTTTCTTGCCTGGAAGACTGGAACACCCATTCTCCTTGTAGGTAATTCTGACCTCCTGCAAACCACAAAGGCCAAGAGATTTTCCTGAAACACAATGGCATTGCCCTGCTTGAATCTCTCAGGAATTTTCCACTGGTCTCAGCTAATGCCCATCCTCTTTGGTCATGACACACATGTCTTTTATAATTTCCCCTCTGCATTTCTCTCTAGCAGCATATTGTGTTATGTCCTCATACTTGTTTCCTTCTCTTGCAAAGCCCTGACGATGGTCCTGAATTAGGTGTGGAGGGGAGGGAGTTTGCCCCTTGGATTACAACTGGCATGTCTGGAAACACCTCTGGTTGTCACAACTGGGGGAGGGAGAAACTACTGGCATTGAGTGACCAGGGATGCTGCTAAACATCCTACAATGTAGAGGACAGCTGCACACAGCAAAGGATTATCCAGCCCCAAATGTTGATAATGTTGAGGCTGAAAAACCCTACTCTAGCCAGACTAACTTACTTGGAGTTCTCTGGATGCACTATACCCTGTTGTGCCTCCACACCTGGGATCAATGATCTTTCTTCTCCAACATATCTCTCTTTGCCATAATTTGCCTGTTAGTGTCTAACTGCCCTCAAAGGCCCAGCCCAAGAATCCCCAAATTTTGATTGCCTGACCACGGATGATGTCTGATCCCTCTTGTGAGTTTCCCGTCACCCAAAAACATAAGCAATATACATTTATAGGGTGTCTACTAAGTGCCAGTACTGTGTTCAGTTCTAATACTAAAATCATGAGCAAAACTAACATGGGCACTGCATTTATAAAATCTACAGTCCAGAGGTGGAAATAGAAAGTCAGTAAATAACCATCCCAATAAATGTGCTGCCCAACGCTCTCCGCACACCTCCTCTCCATACCAGAGGACTCACACCTCTATTTTATTCTTGAGTTTTGTTCAAGGGTCTCCCGTAGGCCAGGCATTGGCAAACTTTTTTTCTTTTTTTGATCCTGTGTTCTCATTTCTTAAAAACTATTGAGCATGTGACCAGAATCCAAGTTCCTTAGCACTATACACAAGGCTACTCCCAATGGCCCGCTCCCCTTTCATCTCCTTCCCCTCCTCTGCACCCTCTGTCCTGCGATGCTCCTGGCCACACCACATGGTGTAAACTGCCTTCCCTCACCCCCTCATTCTTTTGGTAAGTTTATCTTTTTCCTTTTTTTTTTTTCTCTTGAGACAGAGTCTTGGTCCGTCACCAGGCTGGAGAGCAGTGGCACGATCTCGGCTCACTGCAACCTCCGCCTCCCAGGTTCAAGCGATTTTCCTGCCTCAGCCTCTTGAGTATCTGGAACTACAGGCACCCACCACCACGCCCAGCTAACTTTTTGTGTTTTAGTAGAGATGGGGTTTCACCATGTTGGCCAGGATGGTCTCGATCTCCTGACCTTGTGATCCATCTGCCTCGGCCTCCCGAAGTGCTGGGATTACAGGCGTGAGCCACCGCGCCCAGCCAAGTTTCCCTTTTTCCATCAATACCTGTATCATATGTCATTGCCACTTCACAGGTTCTCAAAACACAGCATTATCTTCTCTATTTGTGGGCACCCATTGCACATGGTTACGTATTCATATGTTAACACCTAGTTAGAAAAATGGTGAAAATCATAGTTTTGGAGTCTGACAGAGCTGAACTTCATTTTTCTAAGCTGCAGTTTCTTTATCTGAACAATAGTAAAATAATAGTGCCTACCTCATAAGTTTCTAAAAATATTAAAGTAATCCAGCACAGTATTAAGGAGTCAATAAATGTTAATGGTTATTACTCTCTCTAACCAAATCATAGGACATGTAACTGATAAGAAATACAGTTCTTATCCTCAAGGAGAAAGCAGTTCATCTCCCTGGACTGACTGTTTTCTCCTTGAGGATAAGAATTGTATTTTATTCATCATTGTTGCCCAGAGACAAGAAAGACCTGAACAGTAGATGCCTGGTGAATGTTTGAGTAAAGAAAGGATGCAGGCCCAGTTACAGTGATCTTTCCTGCAGCAACTTAATACCTAACATTAATTGAGGGCCGGGTGCGGTGGCTCACGCCTGTAATCCCAGCACTTTGGGAGGCCGAGGCAGGCAGATCACAAGGTCAGGAGATCGAGACCACGGTGAAACCCCATCTCTACTAAAAATGCAAAACAAAAAAAAAAACAAAAAAAACTAGCCGGGCGCGGTTGCGGGCGCCTGTAGTCCCAGCTACTCGGGAGGCTGAGGCAGGAGAATGGCGGGAACCCGGGAGGCGGAGCTTGCAGCGCCACTGCCCCTCCAGCCAGGGGGACAGAGCGAGACTTCGTCTCAAAAAAAAAAAAAAAAAAATTAATTGAGTACTTACAAGGTACAGATGTGGGGTAAGCACTTTCAAAGGTTGCCTTACTTAGTCCTCATCATAACGCCCTCTGAGATTGGTACCATTATTATCAGTCTCCATCTTACAGATGAGAAAACTGAGGTACAGAGAGATAAAGAGCCTGAGCAAGGTTACACAGTTAAGGGGCAGAGTTCAAATTTAAAGGCATGGTGTCTGATTCCAAATCATTTGATCTAGAAAATTAGACAATTAGATTAAATCAATATTTATTTCAAGAATTCATTGATGATGCAGTGCAATGGATACACAAAGAAGCCTTTCATTTAGAGATAGATGATACAAAAACATTCACTTTTCTACAGACATCAAAATTAGTTCAGGTGAAGCAATTCTCAGTAAGAAACAGTAAGTAGGGTGTAGGCTGGTGGGATGGGTGGGTGGGAGGTAATTATCTTCTCACTCAAACCAGGTGCTTTTCAACCAAGGCAACAACACATATGCCTTCTCTTTTTCCCCCAAGATCTTATATAGTAAACAATGTGAGAAATATGTAAATAGGAGAGGAAAGAATTAGAGCGACAAATATATCACATCAGGAAAATTGAGAGAAAAATGGTTCATTGACAGAGGAATGGCAAAACACCTCGGTGGACTTCCTAAACAGGAATGTCATTGTCATCCACCCACACAGGCCACCGAATTGTCAGGTTTTTACTGGGAGAAGGAGAAGGGAAGAATTAATGAAGTAAATATGAGAAGCAGTCTCTGCAGCATCTCAGTCACAGGTGGTTTCTCTAACAGGGGTTTGCAGCACATAACTTGGCTGTAAAGAGGATCCAGGCAGTTCTTAAGCTACCTGGGCTCCTGGGTACCTATTTAAATTATTAATTTTAGCCAAATGAGAATCATCTCTGCAGGAAAGTCAGGTGAGCTACTAAGTTTCACAGTTTGCTCTTAGAGAAAACTGTAATTAATCCTCCAAAAAGTCACTGGGATGTAAAACTTGCAATATAGAGAGCAAATGTTATTAAAGCTTCAAGCTTTTCCCATTTATTCATGATGCTGCTACCTCATTCTATTACGCAGTTCTGGGGTCCAGGCCGTGGGCTTAGGTTATGGGTGGCACTGTTATAATGAGGTCCTTCAGGCTAGCTGATGGCTGAATCTCCCAGCTTGGAGAGGAAAAAGACCTCAAGTATATCCTTAAACTCATCTAAACATTGCAGAAGAGGTGAGATACAGTGGTATATATGCCTATTTAACATGCTCCTATTAACTCCCTTTGTTCTCTGCTCTTCTGACTGAGGAGCCTATAAGCCACAGAGACCCCAGAAAATCAAATACAGTTGAAATCATGAGCTCTCAGGAAGGGGACCTTATGGGGAGGGGCAGAGATGAAAGAAAACCATTTGGATTATAAATTTGAGAAAAACATTGCCCCAGTGGCCTCAATGTAATTGAATTGTGGGGAAGATGGAATGTATTGAAGAGGAAACAAAAGGGAACCACTTGATTTGGAAATAATCAAAGAGGAAAAATAAGTAAATTATCTGTGGAAGCTAGTTGATTAAATATATGCCCTTTAAATACATATTATTTCACTTTTTGCAGTGGGGCAGAGGTAGTTCCCCAAAGATACACTGGTGTACTATTCACATGAAGAAGAAAGACATGCTGGGCAGACAAAGGAAGCATATGTCCTTTGCACAGATTATACATGGAATCATCTCTATCATTCAATATATGGCATTCAAGAAGAAAGGAAAACCAAACTGGATCCTCTATATGTACATAAATCTTTAAATGATTAAAATGAAATAAAATATTCTTAACATGGGAGCTAAATGACCACAATTTTATATTCCACATCCTATCACACCTACAGAAATTTCCTAAATATTTGTCAAAATGATGGATAAATTTATTAAATTATTAGAGATGTGGCTTATAATTTAATGAAACCAAGAGTTCTTTACATTATATCATACTGACTACATATCTAATTTTACTGGCAAAACACCAATAATTATATGTTACACATGCAGTATATACATTCCATATGATGTAGATTATTTATATGATATAGATTACATCAATATCTGCTTATATATCATATATTTATGTCTATTATATATTATATATAATATATTACATTAAAAAGTATACATAGCAAATCACCAATAATAGAAATTTCTGGTGAATAAAATTTTCCAGTTGACAGAATTTTTGGTAAAAGAATCTAGTTTTGTCATTGGTCAATAGAAGATATGATGGAGAAATAATTACCTTGAATGACCAGGGAGTCTGGGAAAGTAAATTTAACTTCAAGACTCATTGATTTATCCCTGTTATACCCAAGAAATTAACTCCTTTGGTATTCATAACTTTACTTTCCACTGGAAGCAGCACATTTTAACTCTGAACCCAATTATCCTTAGTAGTTCAGCCTTTGCTTTGTCTTCAAAGCCCATCTAGACGAATGTCTTCTCTGGAATACATTTCTTTCCTTGTAAGAATGGACGAAATCAATCTGCAATCAGAAGGACAGCCAGGGTGTGATTAGCCAGAGTGCACTGGATAAACAGTGTTTATACTTCCCTACATTTTGACAAAATTCACAATATTGTGAATTACAAAATTCACTTTGAATTTTTCAGGGAAAATTAAAATTAAATACTGAGCACCATGACTTTACTGCCCTCCTCGCCAGACCTGCAGCATGCAGATGGCACTCATTCATCTGGCAGTAAATCACGGTGGTCTTGTAAAGCCCTTGGCTGAGGCTTAGGGTCCTCTTCCTGGTGCCACCTGTGGTCCCTGGTATCTATTCCAGCAGGGCCCTGCTGTGGCCTTCAGACCTGCTATGAGACAATGGCACTGCCACAAGCATTAGCATGACATTTCCATTTCTGAACGGAATGTCCCCAGAACAAGGCAGGGGCTGAGGAAACTCACTGGGCACAATGAATAAAATAGAACCAGACACGGCATTGAGTAGGCTCATCTGTCAGAAAGGAGGCGGGAGTGGGAGAGGAAAAACAAGGGAGGCAAAAGAAGCTTGCAAGGGAAGCAAGGGGAGGAAAAGGCAGAAAGAGTTTTTAAAGTGGAGGGAGAAGGAGGAGAGAGAAAATCTCATCTTAAAAGGTGAAGGGGAAGAGGTCAAGACTGAGGCTGACACAGAGAGTGACACTGCTGGAGAGGGAGACCTGACAAACAACACTGAGAGATAAGACAGCTTAAAGCTGTCCTGTGCTGCAGGCAGTGATATAACCAGGAACTGGCAAGTGAGGGACTAATGAAAACAACAGGAAAGCAAAAATGCACCGCAGGATTACCAAAAGTAAAGCTAACACAGATTGCGTGTGTTTCAGTGTAGAGAAATGTAAGAGCACAAATGAGGAGTGAGAAGGTCTCTAGTCTTCACTGTGCCATTAATAATAAAAACTGTCATGGCAACATTTATTAGGGATTGCTGTTTTCCAGGCATGGTGCTAAGGGTTTCCCAAGTACCCTCTTGTTTAATCCTTACAGCGACTCTATGCAGCAGGTCCTACTATCTTTCCTCTTTGGCAGAGGAAGACTCTGGAAGATACTCAGCAAGGTCACCCAGCTGTGTGATGAGGGGAAGGGGGCTGGGAAGGGTAGTAAGGAGAAAGCTGGAACAGGGATCAGGTGTCACAACCAGTTGGCAGCTTCAACCTCACATATCAGGATCTGGCTTAAGAATTTTGTTTGACAAAAGAGTTTATCAGCTAAGATACATCCACATCACTAACCAGATACCCCCTCAAATTCTTTCCTGTTCTTGAAGTCAATTCAATGCATAAAGTCCTTTCCTTGAAACTAACCAATGAATGATGCTGAGATTGTAGGTGGCTCAGGATTCTTTCTCTAAGGTCTTTCCTTTTCAAAGCGATTGTTTACAGCAGGGGAAGAGGGTCACACACACACACACACACACACACCTCAGAACACACAATTATAACTAATTTTCCTATTTATTTTGTTCATGAAGACTGATGAGGAGAAACACTACAGCTTTGCTCCAGAAATAGAAGTGGTCAAATTGGCACATGGGCTGTGATGGTTAGCAACCAGCATTTACAAGACTTTTGCCTGAGAAAATAAAGAATCCCTGGGTGTGAATGAGGGAGTCCTCATGGCTGTGAAACTTGAGAAATCACACTCATGACCTGCAGCTTGGTCATTCCCACTCATTTCTAAATATTGTAAACAACTTCCTTATTGCAGCAAGGACATCTCACCTGTTGCCAGAAGTCAAAGCCAATACAACCATGGTGCCCTGAGCCATCAATAATACCATGTCACTACAATAAACTCTCAATGGAAGTGCAACCCAAGGCCAGTCCTGTCTACTGGGGAATCTTTTCCTTTTCTTATGAAAGTGGTTGGGGCTTTTTTGTAAGCGAAATTGAGTAAAGGCTGTGAAGGAAGATCAGGGGAGAGAGCTGTCCCCAAATGTTTCTAGGCCACCTCAAAGCTGATAGTTGTGTCTCTGAATTCCCTACACAACTCAGACACACACACACACACACACACACAAAACTCAGTTACAGAAAAATTTAGAGAATAAAGTATTTCTTTACTCTAGGTTTTCTTGAAAAAGGAACACAACAAATCACAGCAAGGCATACTGAAATTTCTTGTTCCCATCTTGCTGAAGTCTTCATGAGGGCTACTTACAAGTCTCCTCTCCCAGATTCTCTTGTCTGGGTCCACTTGGTGCCACATCATCTCTCCACTATTCCTTCATTCACTTCTCTTGCCTCTCTCACGTCCTACTTCCTTCCCCAAGCTCTAGCACTTGCAGCCATGTAGCTGACCTGCAGCAGTTTCCAGCACACAGGACATCCAGTCCATCCAGGTCTGATTGCTCACTTCTCTCTGGGCGCATCTCCCTAGAATACAAACCTCTTTATAGAAAGAAGGAAAGAAAATAAAAAACCGTTATGAGCAAGGTGTGGAATCCTGGGAGAATTAAGAAGAGAAAGGGACAAGAAGGCTGAGACCCAAATGATGTGCAGATTAATGGGGGATTTTAATGAGTGGCTTATTAGAAAATTGTAGATAAAGCAAAGGAAAGATAGGAGAAGGGCCCAGTTAGGATATTTTAGATATAAAATGAAAAAAAAAGAGCTAGTCAAATTAATGCCATTTTCTTCATTGTTTAACATGAAACAGATTAAATGAAATGACTAAGATATTACATAATGGAAAATATCAACTGCAAGTAATATTCACGATAACAAATGAAGAAATTATATTTTAGCTCAGATGCCATAAGCAGAATTGAATATGATGGCCCCACAATTTGCTGCGTTTGGAGAGATGTGTAAGAAACTAATGGAAGAATCTTAATGACACAGACAGGCATTGCACTTTGCAGTGGAGGAAGGGATTGCATCTCACTTAAGTACTTCCTCCTCCTTCTCTCCCTCCATTCCTGCTAAATGGAAATCAGACACATGTGTCAAGGGGACTCGGTCACTTTGTCTGCATATTAACTGTTATATTAAGATTTGCTGCAAAAAGACAGTCCATTAAAGTTTTGCCTCTGAAGAGGGAAAGGAGTGGAAATAAATTATCAGCTGAAGGACATTTTGGGAAGAGTTCTTTTGAGCATTCATTATTACTATTTAAGACTAATGGAAATCAATTGTTCCAGTGCCTCAACTCTGCCCAGTTTTGTTTTGCCCTTGGGAAAACTTTATCTCTTCCCACATCTGAGTCAACAAACAGGGTTCAGATTTGCTAGCTCTCTTACAAAAATACAAGAGGCCTCAATGATGTATTAATAATTCAGCTTACAAAACCGACTGTGTTTTCACTGGAATGCAGAATTGGAGTCTGTGCTTCCTCATGAGAAGCCAGAGCAGGAGGGATTCTGGGAAGATGGCATGATACTCATTGAGGGACGGCTTGGTCAGCTTAAGGGCACGTGAAGCTGAGGGGCAATTCCCTGAGGCAGTGTTAAAATGGTTCAACCAAATCATCTTCAGGGAGACATTATTTATGCTATACCTCCCATGACTCTTTCAGGAAACTACAGCCCAGTATCATCAGACCTTCCTGACTTTGCACTTGGTGTACCCTCTGCCTAGAATTCCCTTTTCTAGTCTGAGGTACAGGTGGATTATGTGATTCTTGAGCGCTGGGAAAATTCCTGCACTTAAAATGTAAATGACATGAGTCTGCTGTGGTGCCTGAAATTCCCATACCAGTCATTTCAAAGGTCATAACTTTGAAGGAAGAGCTTAAATATTTCCAATTTTTTGTAGTTAATTGAACTGAATCACGTTATCATATTAATCATAAAAGAGACCAAGGTGCAGGGAAGAATGGGACATAGTATAGATCAGCTTTGTTGGAAATTAAAGGAAGCAGAAGAGCGAACACATGCTTCCAGTAGAGTGGGTGGTTGGAAAGAGAATTGAACCAAGAATCAGAGGTATGCAGTTTGAATCTTCTCTTTGTTTCTTACAAACTACATATCTTTGGATGAGTCATTGGGAATTTTAGAATCTTGGTTTTCTCATTGTAAAACTGGGTTAATAGCATTTTCCTTAGTAACCTCATAGGGCTATTGCAATTATAGCAAAAGGTGATCAGAGAAGGTTCAGGTTCTGTGAAGCCTAAAACTAACAGAATTTGGGGCACCCTCTTTAAGAAAAAAGATCACAAAATTATAAAAAAAAGATATAGAGATAGAAATTTAGAATATGAAAAGAAATCATAATACATTATGAAAAATCCTGTAACTCCCTTCAAACAACAACAACAATAACAACAACAACAAACTAAAACAACAACAAGCCAAAACTGTACTCCCAGCTCGAATTTATCTTAGCCACTTGCCAAAAATACCTGTGCTCACACCAAAGCCAGCAGCCAGGGGGAGGAACATGATAGAGAGGAAGTTGAAGTAAAGAAAGTTGTCTTAACAAACCACAGCTAAAATGCCTACTTTTGCAAATTTTACCAAAAACTGCAGACTATATGAATACATTGCTAGCAGTGTTTTCCATTGAAAGGGGCTAGTACCATTGAAAAGCTCAGAAGCTAAAGCTTTGTTAGTGATACAGTGTTGCTGTGTTCACATCCAAATCTCATTTTGAATTGTAGCTCCAATATTCCCATGTGTCATGGGAGGGACCCAGTGGGAAGTAACTGAATCCTTGGGGTGGGTCTTTCTCATGGTAGTGAATAAGTCTATAAGACCTAATGGTTTTATAAATAGGAGTTCCCCCACACATGCTCTCTCTCTTACCTGCCACCATGTAAGACGTGACTTTGGTCCTCCTTTGGTTTCTACCATGATTGTGAGGCCTTCCTAGCCATATGGAACTGAGAGTCTATTAAACCTCTTTTTCTTTATACATTACCCAGTCTTGGGTATATCTTTATCAGCAGCATGAGAACAGACTAATACAGTTAGCTTTATGGTAAACAACTTTCTGAGATGATGTTTGTTAAAGGTTGTCATGAGTTGTGAACTACAGTACTGTATAAATGAAAGGTATAGTTTTCATGTTTCCCATTTCCAGAGGGATAACCTGATAGAAAATACGTTTAAAAGGCTACCCTTCTAATATCACTGCAGTAAAGTTGGTGTAAGTTGGAGTTTAGATTATTTGTATCACAACTACAACCCATATTTCTCAATGAAAATTTCATATTAAATTTCCTGTCTCAGAATATATATACCCAATTCCATGTAGAAAACAAGATTTCAATTTATAAGTGACTAGTTCAGTCAATAGAACACTTAAAATACATACTTCTATTAGTAGCACTGCATTGTCTCTTGGTCTATAACAAAAAACTCGGAGATGTAGAGTCGTGTCTTAAAACAATACTAATCATGTATTTTCTCATGTATTCTCATGCTATGTGTGGGTCAGATATTCGGAAGTTGTTCAGCTGAGTGATTCTAGCTTCGGGTCTCATGTGTTTATAGTTGGATGTTGGTTGGGGCTGCAGGCATCTGTAGGCTTAACACAGGCCAGAGGATTTACTTCCATGGGGCTCACTGGCATAGCTGGCAAATTGGTCCTGGCTGTTGGCTTGGAGCCTCAGTACTACCCCATGTAGGGGCCTCTTTTGGGCTACTTAAGTGTCCCCTTGGCATGGTGGCCAGCTTCCCCTAGAGCAAGCAACCAGAGAGAGAGAGAAAACATCCTTGCCAATTATGATCCAACACAGGAAGTCATCAATGTCATTTTCCTTGGATTCTCTTGGTACAGGAGTTACAAAGTCAGTCTAGATGCAAGTGGAAGAAATATAAACCTTACCTCTCAAAGGGGGTTTGTCAACATTTACATGATAAGAAGAGCATACAGAATGAGATACGTACTGGCACAAACACCTTTGAAAGAAAAAAATCTGCCACAACCTCCCTCACAGAAGCCTGGGAGATGGTTAAGGCAAATATTTTAGTCTTTTTTCATCAAGAGGGAGCACTTTAAAACGTTTTATCAAAAAGGAGGCCAATAGGTCTGGGTTCAAATCCTCTCTTTATATTTTATTTTCTGAGTCATCCTGGGAAAAGTTACTTAACCTTCCAGGGTTTTTGTTGCCTTATCTGTAAACTCAAATATGATAGAATTCTCATGAGGCTTAAATGAGATAAGGTCTAAAGGGATCAGCCCACTGACTGGCATGGAGTAAATGCCAATACATAGTAGGCACATTTTGGAGACACACAAACAGAAGCTGAAACATTAAATAATTGCCCATTACATGATTTCTCCAGGTTGCAAACAAGAAAAAATAAAATTATTGAAGCAAAGTCTTTTAACCTAAAGTGCATAAAAATCTTTTAATCTGAAGTCTAAGATCTCTTAACTAAAAGTCTTCATGGTAACGGGTGAGTGAATATTATACTCACATGATGAGTAAATGACTGTGTATGTTCATATAAGGTTGGTTCTTATGCTTTGATTTTAAATAGACTCTTCTTATAGTCTAACTTTAAATACCAACTGAAAAGCTAAAACCCTCCAAGTTCCAGGTGCCCATTACTTATTTTTAGATAATAAATGTGATCCACATTATTGATTGTGCAAGTACTGAACTTATGAATTACTTTTTTAATTATTCAATTTGATAGGATATACAACACTATAATTAATAGGAGCCTGGAGTTGGGAGCAAATTTCCATTTTTTCCCTTAGTTAACAGTCTTGGTATAAACAATAATACAGCTGAGTTTAGCACATAGGAAAATAGGATCATATTTTAAAACTGAGCATGTTAACCAACTATGTTCTCTTTTTGAATGTTAAGGGTGATTAAGAGGCTTTGTTTACCTCAAATTATTTGGGATGTATTTGCTGAGAGGTTGAGGGAAAGGGTTAGTAGAAAGTGTTTAATGCATTAAGCATAAGGTTTCTGTAATTCATCAGCTCCAATTTTTCATGCCTTCCTATGCATTTCCAGAGACTGCATACATTATACAGTGATGAATAGGGTGCTGATTAAATAAAACTTGTTGCTCTTGCCCAGAATATACATATTTTCACATTAATTTCAGAAATTCTAAATGGTATCCTTAAAAAATGGCTGTTTATACCATACCTGAACTCCAGGGTAAACCAGAGTTATTAGAAGTTTGACAAACAGAAAGTTTTATTTCTCTTGACTTGCAGAAAATGACACCCACTCTTTCCGTCAAGACTAAGAAACAAAGCAAATTAAAGCATAAAATCCTATCTCGGACCTTCAATAATTCTTGAGATCTTCGGTGTTCAAAATATTGTGCTAGGCAAATGTATCCCACACTCCCAAGGTAGTTAATGATCTCAGAAAAGCCTGTCTATTCTATCTGCCTCTAAGAGAGTCACTGGGTACCCTCACACATTAAAGGTTCTCAGAAATCAAATAACAAGTTGCTTGGTTTAACTCAGTTGCTGGATTTAACTCAGTGTTTCTCAAGTGTATTTGAACAGGGAGTTCTTTTTTTTTTTTTCCTTCAAAGAACATCGATAGGCACCCCATAGACCTTGTCTTCTTTTAAGGGCTACACTCTCACTATCCCAGTGGATGTGCATGATCCTGTCTTATTTAACCAAACTCCTCCTGATGGATCTTTGTTACCAAGCTTTTGCAATTTTCAACCCCCATTTGTAAATTGTAGCACGATAGCCATGGTTATTGTCTTTAGATAGACTTCTAAATTTAGGATGCATGGTCTTAACCCACTCTTGATGTATAAGCTATAAAACCATCTCCTGAATATCACTAAAATTGCTCCCTAGAAATGAGAGTCCAATCATCCCTCCTCTGCATTGGAAATCTTATGGTTTCTGTGTAGTGACTGTTAGGGCAAGAGGTGCTGACATTCAGGAACAGACAGGGCACCATTAGCTGCATTTCTATGGAAGCCAGTGCTCTGCTTGGCCCTGATTCTCTTCTGGATTGGGATATGTATTTTCACCAAATGTAAAGTCAGCCACAGAAGGAGCAAGTGAGCACCTCTGGCTTCCTAGATAAGACTTTGGGATGATGTGTGTGCTTATTCTGAATGGCACTCAGATAACCCATGGTATTGCTGAGTTAACCGCACAAGTCACCAAGTACCCATGTTTCATCTGCATTTCCCCTGCCAAGTGTATTTAGTCCCCTTCTTATTTGTTTTCTGCTGTTGGCTGGTCACAAAAAAAGAAGCAAATCAACCACAAAGAACAACACTCCAAAGTCCATCTGTTGCCTGGGGCACTAGTGAGACTCATCTCTGCTCAGCTTTTAACTCTGTTTCCAGTGGTGAATATAATTTCTCAGTCAACGCTTGGCCAAATGACTCATTTGCAGTCAGCAACCAGATATATTCTTGTGCATAAACATATTTATGTGTTTTGGAAAAACTCTGAGCCCATCCAATTCTATGACTATGATATTTGCATCAATCCTGGCTTACAGAACAAGCCCCCTCTGTATGTGTTGCTGTATCCAGACATCACTAGCTAGTGCTGTACTCACTCCTGTATCCAAACATGACTAGCAGGCACCATTCCTTCTTCCCCAAGTAACTTTCATTCTTTTTCACCTTTCCTCAACCCCATATCCTTCCTACCCAATTTTGTAATTTTCATCTGTTCTTAGGGGCTCAGATCTTATCCAAAACCTTCCTGAAGCTTCTGCTGCCCATCATAGTCCAATAGGACCTCTTTCTCCTCATCTTATTAGGCATCCACCATATTTAGACTTGTGTTCTCATTTATCTTTTTTAAAAATGTGTTTTGTCTGCAGCTGGATTATGAGTATCTTGAAGTAAATTACTGTCTTTTCATCCTTTCTGAATTATGAACCATAGATTCTCTTTTGTTTGCTAGAGATTTCAGGGCAAAATCACTGATGATGTATGCCCAAGTTGGCACAGAACCTACTGGGTAATTGCCAACCACTTTCTCAGATTTTTTAGGCAATGAGAGTGCCCGGGGTACCTGTCTCAAATGTTAACTATAATAATTAGTTAGAGAAGAAAGATTAACTGCAAACATTTATTAAAATCCTGCTATCAGCTAGGACCCATCCTAGGTTCTGGAATTAATCAGTGAATAAGACAGATGCAGATCCTGCCCTCATGGAGCAAATGCACTGAAGATCTTTGACTCTCGGAAGACTATGAACTCAACCTTGAAAGCTGAGAGGTAAAAAAAATATGAGTGGCCATTTGGAATTCTGGACATAAAATACATGCATCACCTGTTTTATGCAGACATGCTGGTACGTGGTTGCATAAAATGGGGCCTTTTTATTATTCTTTTATGGATTGGCCATAGACTATGCAATACAAGTGGGACATAAAAGAATAATGGAAAAGACGAGACCTGACTAAATAAATCCTTTGAGAGCTTTTTTTCCTTAACACTTTGTCATGAGAATAAATTCTCCTTGTACTGGTTTTTGCTTCTGTTCTTTTCTAGGTCACTAGAAATGAAAATATATTAGAATGACATGCATATTAAAAATCTTTGCAATATCTCCAACTCAACACTAGACCTTTATGTACCAAAAGGAAATACCCAAAATGAATAGCTTGGAGGAAGGCCACTGGATAACGTTAGGAAAACCTGAAAATATCTACTCATTTGTCTAGGTTGATGGCTAATACTGTAATAAGAAACTAAATCCAAACAAACTATAAGACAGTTTTTAGTGACAGTTTTCAGATTGTGAACATTGTGAATACATAATAAACATTAGATAATCCTCATGATAAGACATTAGAGGAATGTTCTGCACAATAAATAATATGAGGGGGTTAGAGTGATGCAACTTTTATTGTAGAACCTGGGCCCATATATATGAGACAACAGGCTACAAATGTGTCATTTCCATAATATGATATAAAATAGCTTTTCGTTGTTAGCAATTCCCAAGCCACAGTGAACGATGGATGAATGATTGGAAGGTAGAATCACAATGCTCTATGATAAAAATGAGGTATTGATTCTGCTAGATTTTAATTTAGATTAGTTTACTTAGAAAAAGTAATAAATTGAAATGTACTCAACACAGCTTCCATTCGAAATGACTTATCAGGATTTCAAAATGAAACCTTAGGCAAGCAATAATTTTAACTGTAGCACTCACCTAAGTTGCCCACACTAAATTACAGCATCTTTGCAAATAATTTGGACAAGAACAGGACAAGTAATATATCTCTGGATGACTAATGGGAGCTTGCACTGCAATGCCAGAAGAAAAGATGGAAAAAGAACTGGAAGCGAGTATCTGGCTGTAATAAATTAGGAAGACAAACATCTGAACTATTAGAAAAGTGATGCAATGTAAGCCATGCTATATGTTTGCCTGATGCCTAATTCAGTTTGGTGATCTGAGATGGTCAGATGAAAGGCATCATCTGTAGGCAAATGTGGAACTGGATTTCTTTTTATTCATATCTAGGTTTCCTGAGATATTAATTTGTTGCTACTAACTTTAGCTTGAAAAAAATTTTCAATTCAGTCTTTTTAGCTTTTTATATGCAATTAAATAAAATAGTGCATATAAATCTGATAATACAAACTTTAGTCTATACTGGGATGATAATAATTATGATTGCTAATAATAATTGAGCTCTTATTATAAGCCAGACACTAAGCTCAACACTCTTATTACTGCATTAAATGTGGAGTTCAGAAAGTATTATGTTCCTTTATGTGCAATTATGACTCACTTTTGCATTTAGTTTTACATTTTCTAAGTTGAACTGATGATCACAAAACTTGAATATTTTAGTCTTTTATTTGCATACTACTAATTGAAGATTGAAGACCTTACGACCAAGTATATGTTTACTGTCTTCAGCACTTTTCAATTTATACCATGTCCAGGATGAATATAAATATTTTGTGTGTGCAGCACACATGCACGCACACATACACACACACTCTCTCTCTCTCTCTCTCTCATTCAGATATGCTCTTACAAGGATTCCCAATTTAAATAGCTTTTTCTCCCGGCCCTTTTTGAGGAGGGGGCCTTTAAAACTTTTTTTTAACCAGATGATCATTATTAAGTGTTTTCCCTGGTATACATAATTTGTAGTATCCATCTCTGAAATTGTTAACTGCCCTTAGTAAAGAATGACTGCGTTTCTGGCTCTTTCATAATAATAGCTCAGCTTTCTGATCTCTACTTGAAAGAATTTCTCTTCTGTAGGTTCAATACTACCTCCTTAGAAGTGAGGTTCTTTGTTAAAGGTTTAGCTCCTGTAGCATTCTGGGATGCTTCTGGGGCCATTAAGCTTAAGGAGTTAACAATTTTTTTTCCCAAAGTGTGTATGAGGTGCCTACTGAAGATAACTTTTACAGGTTCTCCTGATTTATTACAAAGAAAGTCCCTTTTCAACAAAAGCTTTCAGGCTGAACCTTCATGCTCGTCTAAGGGAAGCAAACTTTTGGTCTCAATTGCTGCATAATACATCACATGCCATTTTTGTATTCTTGAGCTATTATGTAACCAAGCTATCAGTTACATCAAAGCTTGTCTCGCTACATAAAGATGAATTGACAATAGATAAATCCCTTCTCTCTCCAAATGTTTTTTTTATAGAATTCCATTGAATAAGGACAACCTTTTCCTTTTTGAAATGAGATTTTTAAATTTCACACATATTTATCAAGAAACAGTCAAAGCAGAATTAGCAACTTTTACCATAAAGGTGTTTGGTATTTGTTCTTAATAGAGAGCCTCTAAAAGGCAAACCCCACGCAACCATCAGAGGACCTTTTTAGAAGCAAGTCTTCAAAGCATTCCCTTAGCAGAGGGTGCTGGTCTCATAATAGGGACTCCTAAAGTTCCTCACACTCTACTCACCCTATTTGAGACTGCAAAAGGGACTCTTGACCCGGAGGAAGAGGAGGCAGAAGCAAAGTTCCTGCAAAGACAAAAAGGCAGGAAGAGCCCCTGACCTGTTAGCCAGAGATGACAGGAGCTCTAGCTCATGTGAGGCAGCTTGGTGGGGTCAGCTGGAAACCACTTTCCACAGCAAAATAAGTCAGTGCCCTTCGCTCCTAAAGGCCCCCTCTGACCTTCGCCAGTCCTCCACTCTGATTCCGGCTCTCGTATTTCTAAAACGATAGGGTTCGGCATAAAAGCCTTCATTCAGTTCTGTAAACTTTGTTCACCCCTTGTAATATAGCCAGCCCGAGATCAGCATGACACACACGTTGCTGTGGGACCTTGTGCAAGTTTCTTAACATCTCTGTGCCTCTGGCTCTCATTTGTAAAATGTGGACAATGTATTCATTTCGCAAATATTTTTTGAATGTTTCTGAATATGCCAGGAACTGTTTTAGGTACTAAGACTACATCATTGACCCCTAAGAAAGGGCAATAAATTAATAAATCTGTACCTTAAATTAGCTTACATTCTGCTAAGAGGATTTAGACAATTTTTAAAAATTGAATGAATAAATTACCATAGAGAAGAGTAAAGCAGGGAAGGAAAATAGAAGTAGAGGAGAGAGTTGCAGTTTTTTCTTTTTGTTGTTGTTTTGTTTTTTGTTTTTGAGTCTTGCTCTGTGACCCAGGTTGGAATGTGGTGGCGTGATTTTGGTTCACTGTAGCCTCCACCTCCCAGGTTCAAGTGATTCTCCTGCCTCAGCCCCCCAAGTAGCTGGGATTATAGGCATGCACCACCACTCCCGGCTAATTTTTGTATTTTTAGTAGAGACAGGGTTTCACTATGTTAGTCAGGCTGGTCTTGAATTCTTGAACTCAGGTGATCCACCTGCCTCGGCCTCCCAAACTGCTGGCATTACAGGCATGAGCCACTGTGCCCAGCCAGTTGCAGTTTTAAATAGGGGAGACTGTGAAGGTCTTTCTGAGATGGTGACATTGTAGCAGAGTCTGCAAGCAGGAGAGGGTTAGAACTATGGAGAACTCGGGGTTTAACAAGGAAATAGAAGGATGAGATAAGGTAGAATGCTTGAGTTCCAGGAAAAGCAAGGAGCCTGGAGCGGTAGGAGAAAAGAGAAGACTGGTAGAGTAATAGGATATAAAGATAAAGAGCTGATGCAGGCACAAACACACACAAGTCTCTGGGCTTCTCATCCTTTGTACTGTGCCAGCTTTCCTTTGAGTAATAAGGATTTGAACAGAGTGATACAGAGTTTAAAAGTGGCACTCTGACCACCAGTTTCAGAACAGAAGGGGATCAAGGTGAACAAGGACAGATACAAGAAGATGGCTCAACAGGCTGCACTCATTATTCAAACAAGAGATGGTAGTGGCTTGGGCCAGGATGTGATGAGAAATGCTGAATTCTGGGTGTATCTCCTATGTAGAATCACCAGGATTTACTGATAGGTAAAATGTGCAATGTGAGGAAAGAGAGAAGTTGAGGCTGACTTTGACTTGAGCTAGGGTACTTTTAAAGATGCTATTTACTGAGTCAGAGAAATCAGCAGAAGCCACAGGTTGGTGGGGGCAGGACTGGAGTTTGGTTTTCCATGTGTAACTTGAAAGGCCAAGTAGATTTCCAGGTGGAATTATAGAGTTGACATTTAGATAATACAAGTACTTGTTACTTTTGATGGTTGGGAGGATTAAAAGAGCTTTACTATCCAACCCTGCCTACTTTTCCAATCACATCTGCCACCATGTCTCTGCCCACCCAGGCTCAGTCACTCACCCGGTGCTCAGTGCCCAATAGAGTACTTTTTTGTTCTCTTTCTCATCTCTGTATCTTTGCATGTGTAGTTTCCATCCCAGGATGCTCTTTCCTCCTTGTCCACCCATTCCCTTCATTCTGCCATTTCTTATTAGCCAATATTTAATTTTTTTTTCAGTTTCTCTCTTCTATTATAATTCTCAGGGAAATACAAGGCAGTAGTATTTGTTTAAGACAAATATCACCTCCTCCAGGCAGCCCTTCATAACTTCTCTGGGTAGAAGTAAGAGACGTCTTCCTTTGAGCACTAATAGGACTTCTCTGGAGCTTTAATGACAACCTTTATCATATTAATTATTAATTAATAATTAATTGCTTGTCACTGTACTTACTGATTTTCATGAGTCTCCCCTAAGGGGCCCCACAAAAGGTGAAATTGTTATATTTCATACTAAGTATTTAATAGATATTTTTGAATCAATGAGTAAGCAAATGAGTGAATGTTTTATAAGGCAGAAACAAAATGAAGAAATTATTAATTGAATGAATTTTCTGCAATGGAACATTTGTCATGAAACTGGTTTGAGCAGAGGCAAATCTTGAGTGGTCATCATTGCTGGAGCTCTTCCCAACCAATCTGTTTAGCCCTGGTGTCTGGCACAGTGCCTGGCACTGAGGATACACTTACTAAATGTCTGGTGATGGAGGTACCAGATAAACTCTAGAGATGAGTCACAAAGAAGATGCTATCTCCAAGGTCTATGAATTGTGGAGGATTGGTCACTAGAATAAAATTAGGAACTTAAATTTCAGCCACTTTAATAAAAAGCACGCTGCAGAATTATTTCACACTGGCAATGTTGTCACAACCTTCTGGGAAGAACTTATTCTTAAACACGTCTTAAAAGTGCCAGGCTTCAAAACCACCTGTCAATACAGGTTTGCCAATATCAGATAGTTAAGGAGCAAATGTTTTTGAAAACAGCAGCTGCCAAGCATTTCTGAAGGACGTGCCCAGAGTGTTTTGATGAGTGCCGAGTAAGAACTACTCTCCTTCCCTAGACATGCCAGGTTATTTCCCTTTGACCATTCATGTGTCGGAAACACCCTTCCTCTTTATTTCACCTGGCTAATTCTATTCCTCCAGGTTTCAGCCTAATGTCACTTCCCACCCAGGAGTTCTTTATTGATCCTCCAGGATGCATGGTGGACCTTTTCCAAGTGTTCTCAGAACATTCACACACCTCCCTATCTGAGCAGTGGTCCCCCTTCATCATGAATTCTTGGTCAGTTGTCTGCCTCTCCTCTCTTTAATTTCAGCACACTTGACTCAAAGACTCAAATATTTAAAGCGTTTGATAAACATTCATGATATAAACCACTAATCCTTGGTGGTTGGGGTGGTTGAAAAGCATTGGCGGACAGGACTCTTCAGAAGGGTTGGCCCACATGCAGGGTGCTAGAAATAGAATGTTCCAGGCATCAGAAATCATACATCATTTATCCTACAATTCAGCCTGGGCCAATCCCACTAATAATACCCTGGTAAAGTTACCATGGCTGAGTCATGCTATTATGAAATTACTTAAATCTCTTTTAAAAAGTGGATTTTTACCTCAATTAGAGAATTTGAAGGCCTAGACCATATACTCTGTTACAGCCCTTCAGGGTTTCTAATGGTGAAGAAGAAATCTGAAATTCAGATGTGATAATCTCAATATTTGTTCTGAAAGGAAATTTTATAATCGCTTTCACAAAGCTTCAGGCTTTCCTGGGACTTGCAGTCTACATCTGTACTGAGGTTGAAATATTTGTTGAATCATTTTCTTTCTCTCTTTCCCTCCCTCCCTCCCTCCCGCTCTCTCTCTCTTTTTCTTTCTTTCTTTCCTTCCTCTTTCTTTCTTTCTTTCTTTCTTTCTTTCTTTCTTTCTTTCTTTCTTTCTTTCTTTCTTTCTTTCTTTCTTTCTTTCTTTCTTTCTTCTTCCTTTTCTTCCTTTTCTTCCTTTCTTCCTTTCTTTCTTTCTTTCAGTGAGTTATTCCAAATTACTGTGTAGAATAGGAGAACTGTGATGGATTTTTTTGAGTAGAATTTGAGTAGAATAGGAGAACTGTGATGGATTTAGTCAGATTCCTTTTCCTGAATTTCCATATAGTTTCCAGAAATGCCCCTGTATAAAACCCGTCTCTGTGTTTCTTTATTTTTCTGCCAAGTTCCTTTGTGTTCACAGCAAATAATGCATGAAGTCCTTGAAACTACTGAACTCATTAGTTGCTGGAGCAATAGACTGAGTACAAATAGCAATTAGAGCACCACTGGAAAAAGAAATCAGTTATGAAACAATCCTAAGTCCCCTTAATATGCCGGTGATATTAAATGCTTAGTATAAAGTAAGCAAGGTCATTACCAAGTTGCAGCCATCATTTCATGATTCCTGCAGAAGAAAAATGAGCTCAGTCAAATAGTGTCTTACAAACCAAGCTTTCAAAAGAAAATGACTATTAGGCTAAAAAGTCTCCAATTTTATTATTGAACAAAATTAAAATCAGGTAAAATCAGGTAATCTTTGCCTAACTTTGTTTGATTCTCAGACACCCTCTTTTAAAAAATCTAGTCTGTTAATAGCCATTTTTTAAATACACACACACACACACATGCACACACACACAAATATATATATACTATGTGTGTTAAAAATTAAGCCTAATATAAAATAAACCAAAATTTAAAGTCTATTTCCTGCTTCAACATAGATTAATACCGACCTCTAAATTTATACAATTTTATTTTCAAGTTAGATGTGATATTGTTTATATGTCTAGCACCTCAAAAACAAGAAAATCATAAGAGAAAATGAGAGCTTTCTAATAATATTTTAAAACAAGAGAAACTACATGTGGAATTATTGAGTTAGTCCCAACCCTGAAAATATATGATTATGAAATCCATATATTTGTTTGGTAAATTCAAAACATTATTATTTTATGACACATAGCAGCAATTTTTATGAAGTAAAAGACCACAGTTCAAAGAAATAAATAATGTTTAAATTAAATTAACTACAAAATGTGGCAGTATTTTTTTTCCAGTTAACATTGTCTATGCATGCTTTTTTCTGAGGTTTTTGGGAGACTAACTTGCTGCTTACTTAATCTGCTCACTGTTTTTCATTTGAGCTTTCCAATTTTGAATCATGAGCACACCTTCAAGGTATTCATTTATGGATGTCCTGAGAGGTCTGGATTTAGGATGTGTCCCGAGAAGTAGATTTGGTGTTAGAGTCTATCAAGTGCCCCAGTATTACTAACCTGGACCTGTTCTTTTGTTAATATCTACTTGAGTGGTTTTTGGAAAACACAGGTAGTAGAAAGTCAAACCTCAAATCTATCTGGTTACCAATTTTAGAAGCGATCTTTCCCCACCGAATTCCAGTTAAAAATGTAGAAACTCTTTTAGCTTCTTCTAATGATGGCGAATGAATCATTTCCACACTGTCATTTCAACCAGGATGCAGCATTCTGAGGCCCAATGCCAATGCACTGTCTTGTGAAGACTTAAAGGCTTCTCTTGCTCCTGCATAGTTATTGAATTTCAACTTGCAACCTACAGACCTTTTCTAACCCTGTTCCCACCCCAAGTGCAGCTATTGAATTTTCAGCTTCCTGGAATTTTCCCTTATTTTCTTATGAACTCAGCAATACATTTTAAACTTCTCTTTTCCCCAGCATTTCTAGTGTTTTACTGCAGGAAGATTTTCTGGCTATATACTCTACCACACTGGCAGAAAACAAGATCTTAGCTGAGACAGTGAGATGCACTTAAGACCAAAAAAGAAAACAAAACAAACATTAAAAAATGCAAATTAATTTTTTGTTACTAATTGTGCAGTTCTCAAAATATGTTACTTTTCTAATTATTAGTTCCTGAAAGAATAGCTACTACCATATAAGTGCTTTATTTATAAAATCAGGAAATTCAGTCTGATATTATACACTACAATATAGAGAACTTATAACGACTTATAATAAAATGAGAAATTAAAAATAAATCAGACTGTGTTAACGTGTTTAATGTATATATGATCCACTTATTGAAACGTGATATCAAAAGAAAACTATATACACCAAGCATTCTTCAAATGATTTGTCAACGGTTTCAAGAAAATGTTTTGTTTTCCGTCTCCTAGTTATATCAATTACTGAGAAACGAGTCTTGGAATATCCAGCTACATTTTTGGATTTGTCCATTTCTTTTTAATTTTATCAGTTTTTGCTTCATGTATTTCGAAGCATTGTTATTAACTGTATAACTACTTAGGATTAAGTCTTTTTGAATTGAGTCTTTCATCATTATGTAACATACCTCTTTATCCCTCATAAAGTTTTAACTCTGAAGTCTACTTTGTCTAATATTAATACAGCCTCTCCAGCTTTTTCAAAATTAGTGTCTGCATGCTATATACTTTTTCCATTTTTACTTTCAACCTATCTATACTGGGTCATCAGACTTTTCTCCTAAAGGTTCAGATGGCAAATATTTTAGGTTTGTGGTTCATGTGGTTTGTTTCATAACTACTTAATTCTGCCTTTGTAGCATGAAAGCAGTCAAAACAACTTGTAAATGAATGGGCATGTCTGTGTTTCAATAGTTTATTTGTAAGAACAAGTGCTTGGCTCATGAGCCATAGTTTACCGACCCCTAACCGACGTCATATTTGATGTGCCTTTCTTGGATAGATGATATAGGGAAGCAGTAGAAACTGAAATTTTTTAAAAAACAGGCTTATCACAGAATAAGCCACACATATTCAAACTGTGTAATTTGATAAGTTTTGACATATAGACCCTTTATCACCATTGTATTAGTCCGTTCTCATGCTGCCAATAAAGACATACCTGAGACTGGGTAATTTATAAAGGAAAAAGCTTAATGGACTCAGTTCCACATGGCTGGGGAGGCCTTACAATCATGGTGGAAGGCAAAGGAGGCAAAGACACATCTTACATGGCAGCAGGCAAGACCATGTGTGCAGGGGAACCGCCCTTTATAAAACCATCAGCTCTCATGAGACTTATGCACTGTCATGAGAACAGCATGCGAAAAACCAACCCTTGTGATTTAATTACCTCCCACTGGGTGCCTCCCATGACACATGGGCATAATGGGAGCTACAGTTCAAGATAAGATTTGGGTGGGGACACAACCAAACCATAGCAACCACCATAATCAAGGTAATGAGCATACCATCATCCTCCAGATCACTGTGCCTCCCACGTCTTCCTGTCCCCCACTCACCCCCAGGCAGCCATTGATCTGCTTCCTGCCACTCTATATTTGTTTCTACTTTATAGAATTTTATATAAATGATATCATCTAGTTATGTATTATTTTTGTCTGGCTTCTTTCACTTATATAATAACTCAAACTTTATCCATGCTGATGAGTGTATAATAGTGCATTACATTTTATTCCTGAAGAGTACTACATTGTACAGATATGCTACGATTTATTCAATTATTCACCTGTTAGTGGACATTTTGGCTATTTTCCATTTGGGGCTATTACAAATAAGGAAACTTTAAATATTTGTGAACAAGCCTTTCACAATATATACTTTCATTTCTCTTTGGTACAAATACCTAGGAATGGAATGACTGGATCATATGGTATATGTATGATTAAAATCTTAAGAAACTGCCAAACTGTTTTCAAAGTCGTTATACCATTTTCCACCACCATATTTAATGTGAATACAGGTAGGATTAGTTTTCCATCTATCATTGTGCTGTTTTTTTCTTTTGCTTCTGTTTTTCCTTCTCTTTTGCCTCTGTTTCTGCTCCCTTTTGAGTTTTGCTTCCATTTTATCTCCTTTTTTGAATCATTAGGTATATTTCTTTATTTTACTACTCTAGTGGTTACTTTTTGGTTTCTAGTATACATTTTAACTCATCACAGTCTATCTTCAGGTGATATGATACGACTTCACATTGTGGTATAAGAATGATATCGTGGTATATATCCATTTCTACCCTGCAGATGATTGCACTCTTCTTGCCATGCAATTTATTTGTACCATGTGTTATAAGCCCCATATTACATAGTTAATATTTTTGTTTAAACTGTCATTTATACACAATTTTAAGGAATATATATTGTTACCAATGTCTTTACTATTTTCATTGGTTTTCATTCCTTTTTGTAGATCCACATGTCATCCTGGTCCCATCGTCTTTCTGTCAGAAAGATGTCCTTTAATATTGCTGTAGAACAGACTTGTTGGTGATAATTTTTTTAAATTTTTGTGTGTCTATTTCAACTTCCTTTTTGAAAGATATTACCACCAGGTATAAAATTCTAGTTTAAAATTTTTATCTTTTCAATAATTGTGTTCTTGGAAAGAGTAAGTGTTCTATAACTGCTGGGTACTGAATTCTATGTTTGCTTATTAGATCTAATTATTAATTCAGTCATTAAAATGTATTATTATATTGTTTAACTGTTTTATCCTTACTAATTTTTGTCAGCTTATCAATTACTAATTAATGCATGAAAACCTATGTTTATGGTAGTAGATTGGACATGTTTTTCCTTTAAAGATGCTAAATATTGTTTTAAATGAGGACATATTAGGCTCATAAAAGTTTAGAACTGTAATTATATCGTTATGATAGAGGCTTCTAGTGCTTGCTCTTAATATTGTTTGGATATTTGTCCCCTCCAAATCTCATGTTGAAATGTAATCCCCAGTGTTGGAGGTGGGGCTTGGTGGGAGGTGTTTACATCATTCACCCCTCATGAATGGCTTAGCATCATCCCCTTGGTGATGAGTTCATGTGGGACCTGGTTATTTAAAAGTGTGTGGCACTTTTTGTCGCTTTCTCTTGCTCCTGTTCTGGCCATGTGATGCACTTGCTCCCCCTTCACCTTCTTCCGTGATTGTAGGGTTCCTGAGGGCTCCCTAAAAGCAGATGCTGGAGCCATGCTGGTACAGCCTATACAACTGTGAGCCAATTAAACCTCTTTTCTTCATAAATTACCCAGCCTCATGTATTTCTTTATAGCAATGAAGAAATGGATTAATGCATATACATAATTCTTCTCTCCTTCTGGGTACAGTAGAGTATAATAATCCCCTGACTTTCTGAAATAAGGCAAGACTAAAAGTAACTAGTTCATACAAAGTGTCTATGAGAAGAAGTAAATGCCACTTGCAGGCTGAAGCATTCAATTTATAGCATGAGACAATCCAGTGCTCTCTTACCTTTCCATGGCAAAAAGAAGGTTATGCATTTCTGACAGGGCCACTACAAGACAATAGAGGCTCTATCAGCCTGAGTTTCTGGATGATTGTGTGGAATAGTATACCATTCTGACCTGTAGTGGTTATACAATATGAGTAAAACATGTTAAACAGGATGAATTTGGGGCTAATTTTTACTGAAGCAAAACCTTTCTTATGTCACTAATATATGTAGTGATTCCTTATCCCCAATGAGGCTTTTATCCTTAATAAATTGCTTATGCTGTATTTTGTGTTATACATGAAACAACATTAGCCTTCTTTTAATTTGTAGTAGTTGGGTGAATTTTTTACTTGTCCTTTACTTTTAAACCTTTTTTGTTTGTTTATTTTGTTTTGTTTTAAATGTGTCACTTGTAAATAATAGAATATAATAGGATTTCAACTCAGTTTTTATTATTTCAACCAAACATTCAAGTATTCATTTAGTTACTTATGAGTACTAGGCCCTGTTCTAGATACCTGGAGTATAGTAATGAACAAAGTAAAATTGTGTCTGTAATAAAACTATGAATATCTCTCTTTTACTGACAATGTCATAATTTCACCTTCACTGGTAAATAAGAATGTGTCTGAATAAAATTTGGTGTGTAACTAAACTGTATGTAATTTCCATTTTGTAGGTATACAATTTAACATTAGTAATTCTGTGTGGCTTAAGCTAACTAGGTTATCAATTATTTTCCCTTAGCATCAAAGCTATTTGATGTCTGTCATTGCTATTGAGAAGTTTCATTTCAATGTCCCTATTTCTATTAAAGGTAATTTATTTTTCTCTTTTTTAAATTTTTAATTTATTATTTTTCAGTATTGTTCTACTTATGAATTTGTAGATCCCTTTCTTTTCTTATTTTAAAAAAGTTAGCAGCTATTTTCTTAAATGAATATTGCCATTGTCTTATTCTCTCTAGAGTTTCCGTAGGAATTCCTATTAGATGTATGTTGGACCTTCTCATTTGTTTGCCTTCATTTCTAAACATGGCTTTCCTATTTTGTCTCTTATCATTCATGATGCATTATTTTTTCTCAGATATATGTTTCTGTTCATTAATTCTATTTTAGTTGTGTTTATCTGATGTCAAGCACATTTATTGAGTTTTTAGTTCTAGTGGTTATACTCTTTTTTACTTCTCCAAGTTTTATTTATATTTCCAAATATTTTTATTATTTTCATGTAATGTTTTATGTGTGTTTGATGTTTTGATTCCTTTCTTTAACTCTCATTAATCTTAAATATGATTATTTTATGTTCTTTTTCAAATTGTCATTCAAATATCTCAAGTTTCTATGACACTAATCCCACTGTTACCTTGTGCGTTGCCTCTAAGCCTTTAAATTGTTTCTTCACATGCTTTCTTATAACAAGCTCATTGTTAGGTGATATATTTTGTTATTGTTTTAACTATTTTGTGTGACCTGAATTCTAGAAGTTTCTTTCAAGGGTTAGTTTGCATTTGTTTCTGACAGGAACTACTTGAGGCCTATTGAATTTTGGGGTTAAGGTTTCCAGGTTACATGAGTGGTGTAGTTCAAAACATACACCTCAATGCAACATAAATCTTGAATTTGTAATTATTTTTTCTGTCATAAGCCAAGCCTAGACAGACAACAATCTTTGTTTTCTACTTGTTACAATCCATGATGTTCACAACAAATGCAGTTCTTCAAGGGTCTCAGAAGTATGCAACAGTCTTAACTCCAACTCCTAGCCCTGTGTGTCTGTAAGGCCTCACTACTTATGCCTTCCACATCATAAAAACCCAGAATCATGGTTGACTGATACCACTACTTCCTTCTCCTTATTCTTCTAGAAAATCAAGAAGTAGGCAGACAATTAAATTTAGAACTAAGGTAGATATATGGGGGTAAAATGCTGCCAGTTCCTAGTAGTACAAAGGTTAAAACAAAAGGAACAATCTTCAATCTTTACAGTTGACACAGGCAAAGTTTCCTTGGATAGATCACAAATAGCACAAATCATTTAAAAATTGATAAATTGGAATTTATTAAATTTTAAAACTTCTGCTCATTGGAAGATAGCATAAAAACACTAAAAATACAAGAAATATATAATTGCAATCCACATATCTGACAAAACACTCACATCCAGAATCCCTAAATAATTCCTACATCTCAATAATAAGTCAAAAATGGGTACAAGATTTGAATGGACTTCACGACGATAATCAATAAGCAAGTGTAAAGATGCTCAATATCATTAGTCATCAATGAAATGCTAATTAAAGCCAAACTGAGATCCCATTATATATGTCAACTGGAATCCTCAAACATTGCTTAATGTGAAATGGGACAATCACTTTTAAAACATGATTATCATCTTATATAGTTAAATATACACTTATCATATGACCCGACAATTCTAAGTTTTTACCAAATAAACAGAACACATACATCCACACAAAAACTTATATTTAAATGTTCATGGCAGCTTTATTCATAATAACCAAAATAAACGAACAAACCACAGATACACATAACATGGATTAATCTGGAAAAAAAAAATGCACTGCAGAGCAAAAAAAAGCCACGCCAAAAGAATATTTACTATATACTTCCCATTTATCTAAATTAGACAGCAGTAAAAACTAATGTATAACTGCAGAGATCAGATCAGTTATTGCCTGAGATAGAAGAATAGAGGCTAGATTCAATGCAAAGAGATACCAGGAAGCTTGTTGGAGTGATAAGAATGCCTTAAATATGGTAGTAGCACATGATATATTTTTTGTCAAAACTTAAAACTGTATACTTAAGATGAGTGTAGTTTACTGTATATAAATTATATAACATAACTTATATACCTAAACAAAACTGTAAGGATGATAGTAATTTGTTATTACACCAGTGGTAAAACAACAGAGTGATTCCAGCAGCAAAGCTGGTGTTGTTGTCACTAAACTGCTGCCTCAAAGTCCCTTAGCTTCCCTAATACCAGAAAAATAGGTGTTCTCAGAGCTTGAGAAGGAATTATGGCCTGTGAAAGTATTGAGTGTCCCCCTGTTCCACAGAGCCTGGATGTAGAAAACCAGACAGGTAGTTATTTTCATGGTCATTCTTGTTTTCTGTAGTGGGCACTGGGCCAGATTTATGTCTAGGATTGACCAAGTCAAAATTAGGGGAACTCGAGTACATGAGTGAGAAAAATGAAAATGAGTCCTGTCCTTAGAAACTTTCAAGATTTTCTATGACAACATACTTTATTGAGATACACAGTTCTGTTTTCGCATATTGTAGCAAATCCTTAGACAACTATCAAAATAACATTTCCCTTCTTCCTCCATTTCTTCATAGTTAACTGATACTAATTTGTTTTCTGGCTTACAGTGGGATTGTTAATGACTTTCCTATTTCAGAGTCTGAGCCAGAGACTCCAGGTCACCAGGCTTTTGTATGGGCATCTAGAGCAGGAGCTGGCAAAGTTTCTTTTTTTTTTTTTTAATTTTAAAATATTTTATTGATAAAAAATGCTAAAGGTCATCTGAGTCTTCAGCGACTAGTAATCTTTATGCTAATGGAGAGCCATGCCTTGATGTTGACAGCTGCTGGCTGATCGGGATGGTGGCCACTGAAGGTTGAGTTGGCTATGACAATTTCTTAAAATAACACAACAATGAAGTTTGCCACACTGATTGACTCTTCCTTTCACAAAGAGTTTTCTGTAGCATGTAATGATTTTTGATAGCATTTTACCCACAATAGAATTTGTTTCAAAATTGGAGTCAGTTCTCTCAAACTCTGTCACTGCTTTCTCAACTAAGTTAATGTGATATTCTATATCCTTTGTTGTCATTTCAACACTGTTCATAGCCTCTTCTCCAGGAGTAGATTCCATTTAAATAAATCATTTTCTTTACTCATCCATAACAAGCAGCTCCTCATCCATTCAAGTTTTACCATGAGATTGCAGTAATTCAGTCACAGCTTCAGGCTCTACTTCCACTTCCAGTTCTCTTGCTGTTTTAACCTTCTTAAAGAGACAGATAGTAAATATTTTAGGCACTTGGGACCAAGAAGAAATATCAACGATATTACCTAGGTACTTATATAACAATTTGGAAATACAACTATTTAAAAACATTTTTAAAAATTTAGTTACAAGCCATAAATAAACAGGCTTTTGGCTGGATTTGGCCTTTGGTAGGTCTCGTAGTTTGTCAACCCCTGATTGAGGAGAATTAAAGTGCAGTTGTCCTTAGGGACCTCTTTCCTGGGGACCAAAGAGAGGAGGACAATGGTGGTGAATTCCAAGAGTGTGGAGGAAGCCAAGTTCCACTTCTGTGAAATACCTAGGGTTGACAGTACCTTTGATGGATGGGCTAGTACATGGATTTCAAAAGGGATGCAGTGGAAAGCAAACACCAAGGACGGTGGCCTAGGGAGCCATTGGCAGAGTTCTGTGTGTCCCAGCTTAGCACCAAGTTGGTGAAAGCAGGTACATTTAATTGGACTAGGAAGCCCTGGGCAAAGATCTTGGGCTTCCCTTCCTGGAGGAAAAGCCCTGATGCCATGAAGCTGAAGGACCCCTGCTCAAGCTCACTGGATTACATAAGCCATTTGGGACTCTGAACAACCAAGGTGAAAAGAAAACTCCTTAATAAAGATAGATATTGGCTATTCCATCATAGTTCTGGGGGCACTCAGAACCAAATTTATTCTGATTTAAGAAAACAAAACAATGTAATATCTGATGCACATGCATATTGTAGGAAAAAAATCTACTGTATATCATTAATTGACACCATATTTTCAGAACCAGCACACTACTAATTTAGAAGCAAGATAAGTTATAAGCAAGCTTGTTATATTGTCCAGACTCCATGAACTATTTTATAGCTGGGGCAATTAGCATGAAATGAGCAAAACTCTCAATACTTTCTATGGTTTTCCCACTCTCTGTCTCCTACCGGAAAAAAGAGGCATTATAAATCTTAAATAGCGATATCATATCATGATCTAAAAGTGTCACTCAGCTTCTCATGGAATTACAGTGAAGGAGCAGTCGGCCCTTTTACCGTCAAAGACAACTGTCAGCTTCTGCTCTGGTGGATGTTTCCATTGCTGGGCCTTATTATTTTTCTTACCCTTATTGAAAACATGCACTCCTCTATCACAGCCTTCTCAGGTGCTTAGTAGATTTTGCCATGGAGACCACAGTGGCAGCTTGATGCCTGGTGTGTGAAATAACATGTCAGCATCCAACCTCGCTCAGCAATGAGAATTGGCATTTCTAGGAGCCCAAATTCTCCAGAGTCAGTGCCTTTTGCTGAGAATGGATAAATATATAGATGAAAAGAGCCTTTATCGCTCCTATTTCTTGTTTATTTGATTGCATATTGTGTTGTTTTGATTTATAATCCACCCTCAAATTCCTGGTTTGGTAGTATCTATTATCTGTGGTTGTCACTTGCAAGAATTGAGCTTTATTTTCTTTACTGCTCTTATGTACCAGTGGTGGGTGAGAAATGGCCTTCTCTGTACTTTTATTTTCACAGGCTATCCATAATAAAGTTGACAGGGAAGTCCCTCAAATGCACATATGTAGTGTGTATAACACAAAGGGGAAAAAAAGAGCCTGAAAGAAAAAATAATGAATACACCTTGAGCACTGAAATAAAAGGAAAGAAGAAAAACATGCTGAAGTCAGGTTTTTGTAGTTAGAAACAAAGGGAGGTTAAAGAAATGTCAAGACACCTGGCTCCCCTGCCACTATGTTAATTTAATATTTCAGAAATGAATATCTTCATGTTTAAAACAGTGATTATAATTCCTCCCCTACCATTTTATTTTGAAAGTTAGATGGCGTGCAGTACGCGGCACTTTGAAAGTAGCTCTGCTAGCTTTGCCCTGCTAATAATTAGATAGTACATTTAAATTGAATCACTGGAGAATGTTTAACTGTTGAACTCTTTACAAAGCTGAGGATAAAGTTTAGGGAGCTATAAGGGATCATGTAGCAGCCTAGGGCTAGCAACAGTGAGGACCCATTACCATTCCTAGCCTTGAGCTGGTGAGAAGTGTTTACCAGTCCTAAGGAGGGCGGGCATGGAAGAGCTCACCTAGCAGGAGCTGAGTTCAGTAGAGAGATCCAGTGGACCCTTGGCAACTTAGCAGGGAGATAGGCAGAAAAATACCCCAAACTCACTCACTTCATGTGGCCTGATCTGCTTGTGTCCTGCCTCCATTCCTACCACTACCCAGATTAGCAGACAAGCCAGAGAGCAAGGATGGCTGTTAATGCAAAGGCAGGGTAGAGAAAGGTGAAGAGCAGATGGAGGGGGCAAATGAAGACATCCAGAATGACAACAAAGACGGCCTTCTTTCCTCCTTTCATGCCTTCCACTTAAGAGTTTTGGGTAGGTGGTTAGATAGACAGATAGATAGATAGATAGATAGATAGATAGATAGATAGATAGATAGATAGATAGATAGATAGACAGACACACACATAGATAGATACATAGATAGATAGATAGATAGATATAGATAGATCAGGGGTACATGTGCAGGATGTGTAGATTTGTTACATAGGAGGAGAACGTGTCATGGGGGTTTGTTGCACCTATTATTTCATCACCCAGATATTAAGCCTAGTATCAATTGGTTGTTTTTCCTGATCCTCTCCCTCCTCCCACCATCCACTCTCCGATAGAGCCCAATGTGTGTTGTTCCCCTCTGTGTGTCTGTGTGTTCTCATCATTTAGCTCCCACACATAAGTGAGAACATGTGGTATTTGGTTTTCTGTTCCTGCGTTAATTTGCTAAGGATAATGGTCTCCAGCTCCATGTCCTTGCAAAGGACATGATCTCATTATTTTCTGTGGCTGTGTAGTATTCCATGGTGTATATGTACCACATTTTCTTTATCCAGTCTATCATTGATGGGTATTTGGGTTGATTCCATGTGTTTGCTATTGCGAATAGTGCTGCAATGAACATATGCATGCATGTGACTTTATAAGAGAATGATTTATATTCCTTTGGGTATATACCTAGTAATGGGATTGCTAGGTTAAATGGTATTTCTGACTAGGTCTTTAGGAATTGCCACACCGTCTTCTACAATGGTTGAACAAATTTACACTCCTACCAACAATGTGTAAGTGTTCCTTTTTCTCCATAACCTCGCCAGCATCTATTATTTTTTTGGTTTTTTAATAATGGCCATTCTGATTGGTGTCAGATGGTATCTCATTGTGGTTTTGATTTGCATTTTGCTAATAATTAGTGATGTTAAGCGTTCTTTCATATGCTTATTGGCTGTATGTATGTCTTCTTTTGATAAGTGTCTGTTCAGGTCCTTTGCCCATTTTTTAATGGAGTTGTTTGGTTTTTTCTTGTAAATTTTATTTAAGTTTCTTATAGATGGTGGATATTAGATCTTTGTCAGACGCATAGTTTGCAAAACTTTTCTCCCATTCTGTAGATTGTCTGTTTACTCTATTGATAGTTTATGTTGCTGTGCAGAAGCTCTTCGGTGTAATTAGATCCCATTTGTCAATTTTTGCCTTTGTTGCAATTGCCTGTGACATCTTCATCATGAAATCTTTGCCCATGCCTATGTCCTGAATGGTATTGTCTAGGTTGTCTTCCAGGGTTTTTACAGTTTTGAGTTTTACATTAAAATCTTTAATCCATACTGAGTTAATTTTTGTATATGGTGTAAGGAAGGGGTATAGTTTCAATTTTCTGCATATGGTTAGCCAATTCTCCCAGCACCATTTATTGAATGAAAATTCCTTTCCCCATTGCTTGTTTTTGTCAGGTTTGTCAAAGATCAGAGAGTTAGAAGTGTGTGGTCTTAGTTCTGGGTTCTCTGTTCTGTTCCATTGGTCTATGTGTCTGTTCTTGTACCAGTACCAGGCTGTTTTGGTTACGGTAGCCCTGTAGTATATTTTGAAGTCAGATAGTGTGATGCCTCTAGCTTTGTTCTTTTTGCCTAGGATTGCTTTAGCTATTCAGGCTCATTTTTGTTCCATATGAACTTTAAAATCATTTTTTCTAGTTCTGTGAATAATGTCCACGGTATTTTAATGGGAATAGCATTGAATCTATAAATTGCTTTGGGCAAGATGGCCATTTTAAAGATATTGATTCTTCCTATCCGTGAGCATGGAATATTATTCCTTTTGTTTGTGTCATCTCTGATTTCTTTGAGCAGTGGTTTGTAGTTCTTTTTGCAGAGGTTTTTCAGTTCCCTTATTAGCTGTATTCCTAGGCATTTTATTCTTTTGTGGCAATTTTGAATGGAAGTTCTTTCGTGATTTGGCTCTCAGTTTGGCTGTTGTTGGTGTATAGAAATGTTAGCAATTTTTGCACATTGATTTTGTATACTGAGACTTTCCTGAAGTTGCTTATCAGCTTAAGAAGCTTTTGGGCTTAGATGATGGGGTTTTCTAGATATAGAATCATGTCATCTGCAAACAGGGATAGTTTGACTTCCTCTCTTCCTATTTGAATGCCCTTAATTTCTTTCTCTTGCCTGATTTCACTTCCAGAACTTCCAATACTATGTTGAATAAGAGTGGTGAGAGAGGGCATCCTTGTCTTGTACCGGTTTTCAAGGGGAACGTTTCCAGTTTTTGCCCATTCAGTATAATAATGGCTGTGGGTTTGTCATATATGGGTCTTATTATTTTGAGGTACATTCCTTGAATACCTAGTTTATGTAAAGTTTTTAACAACAAGGGATGTGGAATTTTATCAGAAGCCTATATATTTTTCTCAAACATCGACTCATCTTCTGTGTTCTTCATTTTCCACAGAGCATCTAAAGCAATCTTACAAACTTGTAAATCTGATCTCATCTTTTATCTGTTTAAAACCTTCACCAATTTGCCATTGAAAGCCCAGTGTGATCCACCCATGCTAATCTCTACAATCTTACCCAGGCCATTTTCTCCCTGGCTCCCAAACCTCAAGTCATACCTCTCACACATCTTCTCTCCCTTCTTTAAAAAGCCACACTTATGTCCACTCCAGGGCCTTTGTTCTCACCACTTTGCTCATGATTTTCCTAAAGTTGTTCAAATATCTGTTCCTTCTTATCTCTTCATGCTGTAGCTCAAATACTATGTTGGCAGAAAACCATTTGTGACTATGCATTCTAAAGTATCCCTCATGGCAGACACTGTTGGCTTTCTACCCAATATTTTATCTTCTCTGCTTTCACATTAACAAAACTGCAACTTTTCATTGGACACGTCACTAATCGACTTAAAGACTACATTTCACATCTTCTTGCAGGCATGTAAGATCAAGTGACTTAGCTCAGAGTAATGAAGTGGGAGAATAAGTATCCTGTAGGAATACTAGGAAGTCTTCCACAGGGATGAGATATTTCCTTGTCTTCATTATTGCCCATCTTGCTGCTTGGAACAGAGATGTGATGGCTAGAACTCTTTAGTCATCTTGAACCATGAGGACAAGGTTGGTACCTTAAGAATAGATCAAAGACTAATAAGCTGGAAAGGTGCAAGATCCCTCATAATCAGGCCTGAACTTTTCAGCTGTCAAATATTTGTTCAACGAGTTTAAAGCATTATTGGGTGTTCTTTTTTACTATCTCTTTTTCTTGAAGCTACCAACGCTTCACATTATTTCTTTGTTTATTTCTTTCATTGGACTTACCACTATCTGAAATCATCCCATTTATGGATTTGCTCAGTTATGCATCGCTTGCTTCCCCTCATTGGAGGACAAGGCTCATATCAGTCTTACTCACTAAGTCATATCCAGCCCCTAAAACAGTTCCTGACACAAAACACAGGCATTCAATAACTACTTTGAATGAATGAATGCTTTTTTTTTTTTTTTACTTTAGTTTTACTGCAGGTGGGAATGTTTACCCGTGAGTCCAATTTTCTTAATGATTTTCTTATTCCCCACTGGAATATTCACAGTGAAGAACCCAGCCACTATGACTGTTCAGAATCAATGTAAAAAATATTTCTACAGTGGAGTGACTTTATATTACGTTCATTGAAAGGCCGGGACTCTGTTGGAACCTAGGACCTAAAACTAATGTAGTCATGCACTGTCACTGTATCAATCGGCAGTCTGAAATTAAATTTCTGTATTAAGTTGGTTTTATACCTTTTATAAGGGTCAATCTGGGTGTTTTTCAAATAGATTCTTAGACGAGGATACTGCTAACGAAAATCTACAACAACTCCCCGAAGACCAAAACACACAGTTACATTTAGGATTTAATCCTGTGGGGCTCTTTTGCAATAATTAATACTATGGGGAGTTTTTCCTTCAAGATAAAATATTCTGTAACTCTTAATGAGTACACTCTGAAGCTTGTCTATAGTGCAGCCTTTTCAACCCCTTATCATGTAATTCAACTCTAACTTTGTCCACTCAGTTTTGTTCTTAGTCTTCTGGTGGCAGTGAGGGAAGGAATGTATAGTTTGTTGATTGCTTCTGAGTTAGAACCTCTTTAATCATCTCAATTGCTCTAGCTGATTTGGTTTGGTTTAGGTTTGCTCCTACAAACTATAGCGGCTGTTGACAGAGGTGCTTGGGATGTGGGTTTGTGAATCGGGCTGTATTCTCAATCTAGATCCTTCATAATTAGATATGTACAGGTATATTTATAATAAGATTTACAAGAGCTAACCCTTACTTAGCATATATCAGGCACTCGTCTAAACCCATTTCATGTGCTATCTAACTCAACCATCTTACCAAGAGGTACTATTTTCATCTCCCATTTTACAGATAAGAAAACTGAGGTAAAGAGAGGTACCTCAACAAGGCTGGCCAAGGTCATAGGGAAAACAAATAGCAGAGCTAGGTTTTGAACTCTGGTCGTCCTGACTCCAGTGTCTGTGCTCTCCATCACCATGCTAACATTCCCTCTAGAAATGAAATCTTACTTTGTGAAACACTTTCAGATGTGAGCTCTTACTTGATTATTCAAAAAATATATTCAAGAGAGAAAGACAGACAGTGACATTTTCATTTTAAGAAATCAGAGCACGGAGATACCAAGAAGTCAAATATTTTACTTAAGGTTATAGAAAATTCAGGATCAGTGCCCTGTAGTGGGACCAGCAGAAACTTTCGAGCTAGTTAATCTATGTCAAATGTAGGCTCTATTATTACTAGTTATGTGCTTGGAATGTCATCTTACCTCTTTGAGCTGTAGTTTCATCATCTCATCACCCATACAATGAGAAGTACAGCAGGTGTCTCCATCTTGGTACTATTATCATTTGGGCTGGAGATAAAGCAACATTCCTGGCTTCTATTCATTTGATGCTAATAGCATAACTTTTTTCACCTTTTCACCCCCAGCTATGACAACCCAAAATGTCTCCCAATATTACCAAACGTCGGGGGTAAATAGCCTCTAGTTGAGAACTACTATCTCTACCTCACAGTGTATTTTCAGGTATTAAAGAAAATACATATAAAGTGATGGGTGCACAGTGTTTCCTTGGTGAACGTGAGCTAGTATTAATTATACTTGAGCTTAGCTCATTCTTTGACCAGTGTTTTTTCCATAGCAATAAGGACAGCACTTTCACAGATTGGTGGAGGCATCAAATGAATCAGTGTATATGAAAATGACTGGTTGTTACTTAAAACTCATATGCCATATTGAAGCAAGATCAGACTCTGAAGTGTAATACATGAATTAAAATGGTTCATTCTTTGCAGTGCTCAAGTCGATATTCCATGTTGCACTTGCTTAAGGCAATAGAAAGTCCAGAATATACACATGTATACACACACCCAGCCCCAAGCTAATTCTCTAGTTCACATTATGGGCACAAGTCTTGGCTCTGGATTGAGTACTGCTACTTCCAATTATAATTACAGTGATTTCTAGTTTATCTAGTATTGGGGTTTTGAGTTCCATGGAAACCAAAAGCTCTTGATCTTTTTTTTTTTTCAAATTCACTTCCTATCACAGCTCCCCAAGAGGCCTTGTTGCACAGAGTCGTCTATCTGCCTTTGGTCATTATAGGATTTCAGCCAAAGACAGTTGCAAAGTATTGATCGTAGCTATTTCTGGTCTTCTTTCTCTACCAGTAGTTGAATAAAGTAAAGAAGGGAAGTTCATGTCACAGAGAAGGATGGCAGAGGATAAGACCTACCTAACAGCATCTTTTGCTGACAGAGGCATTTGAGACTCCATTCAGCAGCCTAAAAACGTTTTGAGTAGGTTTATTTATTTTTTCACAACTTTGTGTTGTAACAGCAATATCTCTGATTGTATATCTTCAAAGTTCTTTTTACCTTCCATTTATTTAACAGGCAAAGGCATAGGGGATCATCAACTGCACTGGCATCATTCCTCATGGATTTTTAATTTCTACACTTTGCCATAGGAAGAAGCAAATGAAAGCACCCATGCACAAAACACTTTAACAGTTTTCATCATACACAAAGCAAACCGTGCCAAGATGTGAGCATTTCTGGCTTGCCTCTGCTCCTGGACAACCCCTATTTAAAAAATTTTCATATGTTCCCTACATTTTTCCTTACAAATGTCTGTCCCAAATTTGTCCTTTGATAATTGCAGTCTCTTCCTTTCTGCTGGCTCCTTTTCTTCTTATTATCCAATTGTTTAATTCTAATTCCTGATATATCACTCACTTCTAACCTCTTGAAATTTAGCCTCCACCTTAATCATCCTACTAAAATTGATCTCTCAAAGGCTATCCATTAATAGACTCCTACATATATCTTGAAGTCTACCAAAGCTGAGTCATCCACCATTCCCTTTGGATGGTATCTTACATCTGTACTTTTTCCTATAGTGTCAATACTGTCTACATGCTCATATTCCATTCTGATTCACCAAGACTGTCATTAGCTACCAGGGTTCCTTTGTACAAATTAGAAAATGACAGCTCCCTCTCCAGGTCAATTGTTCTCAAACTGTGGATCCCAGTACTAGCAGTACCAGTTTCACTTGGAAACTTTTTAGAAATGCAAATTCTCAGCCCTACTTGGACCTACTGAATCAAAAACCTTAGGGGTAGAGACCAGTAATCAGTTTTAACAGGTCGATTGGGTGATTCTGATAGATGCTAAGGAGGGAGAACATTGTTCCAGGGGAATGGTGACAGAGTTGCCAACAGGAGAGGAAGGTAGATTTCAGCTCCTATCGGCATCCCTTAGCCAGGCTCCCTTGGCAGAATGGTCCTCCCTAACTTCTGCAGATATACAGCCTGCCTATTACATTTTACTTATCACTTCAATAGCCATTTAAATTAATATTTTAATGACCCAAGAAGAAAAACCATATAAGGGTCATGATAAATATTGGAAAGCATTTTATAAAATGTATATATTTATTTCTGAAAATAAAAATTCTTAGTAAAATAGAAATAAATGTTTTCTAAAGACATCACTTTACAATATAGATTCTGAAACTCTGAAATAAATCTAAGTGAAGATAAGACACCGTTATAATTTTACAGAGTTTTGAAGATGCTAGCCCTTATCATTAAACAAGAAAAAAGAATGATCTATTAAAATTAATAAAGGGACAAAGTTACTATTTTCAGATAATATAATTTTATATCAGGAAACTAAGATTAATTTTACAAATTAAGTAATGCTACTGGTTACAACATTAATATATACAAATCAATAGCTTTCCTATTTATAAGTAGTAACTACTTAGAGCAAAGATTGACAAACTATGGTCTGAGCACCTAATCCAGCAAAGTAAGGATGGTTTTAATATCCTCATTTATTTATTTTTTTGAGACAGTGTCTTGCTCTGTTGCCCACGCTGGAGCACAGTGGCATGATCCTACCTTACTGCAGCCTCAAACTCCTGGGCTCAAGTGATCTTCCTGCCTCAGACTCCTGAATAACTGGGACCATAGGTGTACACCACCACACCCTTTTTTTGTTTCATCTTTTTTTGTAGAGACACAGTCTTGCTATGTTGCCTAGGCTGGTCCAGAATTCTTGGTCTCAAGCAATCCTCCCGCCCAGGGGTTCCAAAAGTGCTGGGATTACAGGTGCTAGCCACTGCGCCCAGACCCTACATGGTAGAGGGACTGTAAAACACACACACGCCTGCACACATATGTGACAGGGTCCTGAAAAGACTGAAACATTTACTATCTGGCCTTTACCAAAAGGAAGTGCTTACCCCGATTCAGAGAATATGATGTTCATATTTCGTAACAAAAAGTTATAAAAATATCTAGGAATAAACTTAGTAACAAATGTGTACTATCTATATGAAGAAGACATAAAAATCAGATTGAGGACTAAAAAGACTTGAATAATTGGAAAATGGAAGATTTTTTATTTTGAGTGAGAAGACTCAATGAAATCAGTTCTCCCTAATCATGTTTGTAATCCCAACTACTTGGGAGGCTAAGTAGTTTATCTTTTTAATCTATAAAGTTAATTGGATTTTGATTTAGGCATATTTTATCAAAAAATCATAAAAGCCTATCTCATGTTTTAAATGTCATCAATATACCAAAATCCCATAAATGTTCAGATCCACTTCAGACATCTCAGACTCTGGATGCATGTATGCAACTCCCTACTTAATATCTTCAATCAGATGATAAAAGATATTGTAGAAGAACATATCGAAGCAGAGCCCTGACTTTCCCTAAGTCTCTCCCCCTGCAGCCTTCTTTGTCTCATTTAGCGCCAATTCTAATCATCCATTGGTTTAGACCAAAAATATCCTTAGAGTTTTTAAAGATGTCTTTCTTTTTCCAATACCCCACATCCAATCAGTCATAAAATACTTCCAATTATACCTCGAAAATATATTCAGATTCCTTCCACTTCTTATAACCTCCACTACTATCACTCTGCTCCATCTAACATCATCTCTCTACCTGGATTACAGCTGCGGTCTATCAACTGCTCTCTTGTATCTGCTGCTACCCCACAATATACTCTTAAAAGAGCAGTCAGGTCATTTCTTTTATTTTTTATTTTTATTTATTATTATTATTTTGGGGGGGTGGGTGGATGGAGTCTTGCTCTGTCACCCAGGCTGGAGTGTAGTGGTGCTCACTGCAACTTCCACCTCCTAGGTTCAAGTGATTCTCCTGCCTCAGTCTCCCGAGTAGTTAGGATTACAGATGTTCACCACCACGCCCAGCTAATTTTTGTATTTTTATTAAAGATGGGGTTTCACCATGTTGGGCAGGCTGGTCTTGAATCCCTGGCCTCAAGTGGTCCACCTGCCTTAGCCTCCCAAAGTGCTGGGATTACAGACATGAGCCACCATGCCTGGCCTCATTTACTTTAAAACCTAAGGCATTTCATGTCACTCTACTGGACAAAACCTTCTCATAGTTTCCAACGTTGGGCAGGGTAAAAGCCAACATCCGTGCAATGGCCTTCAATGCCTAACACCATCTGGCCTACATTCCCCTCTGAACCTGTATCCTAATACTTTCCCTGCCCACTTTGTTCACTTTAGACCCATTGGCCTCTTTGTTATTTTTGTAAGAAACAAGGTGCATACTCATATCAACAACTTTGTGCCTGCTCTTTGTTTGTCATAGAATGTTCATCCCCAAATAGCTAATTTCTGCCTCCTTGAAATCTCCATTCAAATGTCACCTCAGTGATGCCTCACTTAAAACCACCCCCCAGGGCTCCTGGCACCCTGCTTTCCTTTACCTTTCTCTAATGTTCTCCAAGTCCTAATTTCCTATAGATTGTATCCTCTACTAAAACTGTAGGCTCCACAAACGCAAGGACTTTTTCTGTTTTGTTTTCTACCATATCTCCAGGGCCTAGAATAGTGTATGGCACATGGTAAAATTTTCAATAAATAGTTGCTGAATGAATGCAGAATGTGTGGGGAAATTCTGCAAAACAGCATTGAGCAGAATTAGCTCTACCAGATAGGAGTAATTACAAAACTTTGGTATATAAAACATTTTATACTACACAAGAGTATCAATTTCAATGGAACTAAAAAAATGAAGAACTAGAACCAAATACAAATAGAAATTTAATACATGGTACATGTGGCATTTCAAATCAATGGGAAAAAGATGTAAAACTAAAGAAAATGGGAACAAATTGGAAGAAAAATCAAGCTGGGTCTTTATTTCTTATTCCAAGATAAATTAAACACAAACCCCTGAAAATTTTCAAAAAGAATTTGAAGGCTTTTAAAAGCACATATTCTGGTGGTGATTCAGGCAGAAGCAGAGAGAGAAGCATGGCTGACAGAAAAATTAACAACAATAATAACAAAAATAAGCCTTCCAGATGTGCAGCAAAGCTTCCAGAGTGGGAATAGAAACACATTAAGAGTTCTCAAAATGGACTGGAGAAATTACCAAGTGTGCAAGAGGGAGAAACTTTGAATTGCCAAGAGGATAAGACAACTAATGAGACCTCATCCATTTCTTTCCCTTTTTTTTTTTTTTCTTTGACAAGGTCTCACTCTGTCACCCAGGCTGAAGTGCAGTGACACTATCTCAGCTCAGTGCAGTCTCAACCTCCCAGGCTCAAGCGACACTTCCACCTCAGCCTCCCAAAGGGCTGGGATTACAGGTATGAGCCACGGTGCCTGGCTTTTTTTTCTGGCTTCATTGAGTTATACTTGACAAGTAAAAAATTGTACATATATGAGGGGTACAATGTAATGTTTTGATGTTTGTATATAGACTTTGTAAAATGACTATTGCAATCAAGCTAATTAACATATCACCTCACATAGTTAACTATTTAGTGTACATGTGTGTGGTACGAATACTTAACAATCAAACTTCTTAGCAAATTTCAAGTATACAGTATTAGCTATGTCACCATGCTGTACACTAGATCACCAGAGCTGATCCATTTCTAATGTCAGAGTCTTTTTCCAGTACCAGAGCCTTTGATCAATAGTTTCATAAAAGGTGTATCAGGGGAGGGTCTCATTAAACAGGATTTATGTGCAAAATGAATTTTGACTACAATTTAGAACTAATGCTTGGAAATCACTAACCTGAATCGAAAAGCCATCCTTTCTCTGAAAAGAATAACTTTCTTATCTCTGAGCAAAAAAGCTTTGTTAATCAATATCTTAAGGACTTCAGTTTCCCATTTACTGGTCAGCAAAATGAAGTTAATTTTCCATCATTGAGGATGAAGCCATTCAAGGGAAACCACAAATACTCTCGCTTCTGGCCTTCTTGGGAGAATCAAATGAAAAACTGGCTTTCTAGAGAAGTGCTAATGTCAGTAACCCCGGGCTATTATGGAAGTGACAAACAAATCAGTTTGCTTGGTGTAGAGCATGACCTTGGGCTCTGAAATAGAGAGACTTCCGAAAACTGCCAGATGAGCCTCCTTCTGTGAGAAACAGTGTTTTTGGAAAGAGCCAGGCAAACCTAGGTTCTAATTCTGGCTCTGATGCATTCAGTACTTCTGTGACTGCAAGCAAGTGGCTACCTATCCACTGGACTTCTGGAAATAGTAGACAAAATAAAATATTCAATTAATTAACTTCTATTTAACACTTTCTATGTAGCTGACATGTTTGGTGCTAGGAACACAGGGATGAGCAACAGAAACAAAATAGAAAAGAACTGTATGGAGAGTTCACATAATCAGATATTACACAAGTAAACAAATAAATGGTATAATTATGGACAGGGGCTAGAGTCATGAAATAGAGAATAACTGGTTAGAAATAGTAGGGGCACCACCTGACATAGTATGGCCATAGCTCTGCTTAGCATATTCCAAGCAGAAAAAGCTGTAAATGCAAAGATCCTCTCAGGAGACAAGAGCTTGCCCCATTGAAGGAAACCAGTATGACTGGAGCACAATGAATGATGCACAGAGTGGTGTAAGATGCAGTTATAGAGGCAGACACTGACTGACTCCCATTCTGCCCTTGTTTGCTCCCAATAGTATCTTTGATTACCTTGCATGAGGCTGGCCATGTGACACAGCTCTAGCCAATGAGATGAGGCACAATTCCCAGTGGAGAGCCTTTCTGTCTAAATTGAAAACAGTATCAAACTCTTACATTTGCCCTTTATACGTCTTTATTCTTGCCTAGAACAGTGATGCAGTATCTGGAGATGTAGCAACCATCTTGTGACCATAAAGACAAAAACTCCATGATAAAGAGAGCATAGAAGAAAGATAGAAGGGGCCTGGGCTCTTGGATGAGTCTCTTGACTATCTGCTCGGACTTCCTACTTTAGAAAAAACTTTACACAAGAAAAGTTGGTTTCTTCCTTTACTGACTCATTTTGTTGAATTTTCTTTTACCTAACACACAACCACTATTCCTAGCTGATATAGTTGTAGAGGTTAACAGAAGGCAGACCATGCATGGCAAAGAGTGTAGAATTTAAGGATTACAAGCACATGTACAGCAACCAATTACATTCAATGGCACATTTTAGATTTTCAATAAGTGATTATTCCTACTATTAAAATGGCAATATTTACATATTTGATGCTAATTTCGAAAAATAAAAATCTTAGGTCAGCTTTTCATACTACTACAAATAATTTTTTTCTCCAAAGTCTTCTCTATTCTCTTCTCCAAAGCAAAATCTCAGAAAATTACCCATAATGTACATTGGGTCAACACTAGTGTATCATGCTACATTAGGTGCCAGTGATTAAACTGACACCATCTGGACTGAAACATGTTGTCTTTGCCTGATGTCAAAAGAGCAAAGACAGCAGAACTCATATTCAGTGTGCTGGAAACTTCTAAGTATCAATCCACAGAAGGCTGCTGAGGTTGAGAAAGCATAATCCCAATAGTCACAAATAGCTCAGAGTCCTGGAATTAGCCAGTAAGCCTAAAGGAAGAAATGAACACAGCTTGCAGTTTCAGGAGATATCACTTCCCTATAGGTGAGAAGTGAAAAACTGGCATCTCTCCTCCACTCCCTAGCACAGACAACCCCCAAATGGGATGCCTGAGAAATGGGATAAAGTGGAAATCTGAACCTCCATAGTTGTAACATGAGGCCCCTACCAACTTGCATCAGGATTATCATCAGTCTGTGATACATACAATACAATGTAATACACATATATAATTTGAATGTTTAGGTGCAGTGGCACAGGAGGGTATCTGCAGAAGATTCTCTTCCATTTCGGAACTGGTCAAGAATAGCTATAGAAATACTGTTTGTCAGTTGTAAGATTTATAAGTTTACAAAAACTGAAGTTTCTTTCATTGGACAGCATAAATACACACACACACATATATATACACACACACAGAGATATGTATATTTGTACACCTATTTTATGTATGTATATATTACATTTACATATAGATACATATATGCATGTGTGTGTGTATATATATATTCCTGCACAAATATATTTAAAAGCATCATAAATTCATCTCTGTAAATTACCAAAGATCGTGGCAGATATTGTTTAATATGTTTCAGATTAAAATTCACTGAGATAAAATGTATCTGTAAAATTAAGTAAAAATCATCATGGCAGTGGGCCCCAAGTCCAAAGAAGGTGGGTAGGGAAGCCTCATGGGTAGATAAAGTAAATATTACCCTACCCTGAGTCTAATATCTGGAATTCAAGACCTGGAACAATCACTTTATCATCTCACTCAATGCCCAACAAAGAGGGTTAAAACTTCAAAAACACCCAAGATGAAGAATATGCACATTCTCCTCTACCTTGGAATGTCACTGAAAACACCCTCTAGTCAATTCACCTGCCAATGAGCCTGATGTGATGCTTGTACTTACCCCATCACAAGGGGAAAGATCCCCCATGTGAAAGTTACAAGGGCATTGGGGAGAAGGGACAATGGCCACCTGTGCAGAAGCCACCATGCCTCTTTCTCTGTCCTCCACCATCTTTAGTAGCCCTAGGGCAAAGCTATCTATAGTGCTGACAAATGATAATTTTGAAAATCAGACTCCAAACAGGAGCCTCTGTATTTGTACCTAAGGATATGTTACACATGTGTTTATATACTTTACGAAATGAATTATTATGAATATGCAGTATGCATAAGAAACTCACCAAAATCTTGCTTCCTGCTGACTTGCTAGCTAGGCAAGCTGAGCTTTTTGGAAATTTAAAAAGCAAACTAATTTGCAAAATAGACAACAAGGGCTTCCACGTGATTCTCAAGTATAACTTTCAATTTACAAGTCTTTTATCTGTCCTCACTTTTCATCTGCCCTTCTTTTCTTCAACATCATTTGAACCTAAACAGATCTATCAGCATGAAGATTCTGAAGAATTGCCTGAAGGCTTCCCAAAAGAGTATAGAACTGTCTATTTGGATATTTTAAGGCACTTTTAATTGCAGGAAAATGGTCTCTGGATATCTGCCATAGATCATATGGATTAGTGAAATTCATTCAGCTCAGGCATAACATGAAATATTAATAGTAGCAGTAGTAATGGTAATAGTCGTAGTAGTAATAGTCACCATGTTAATCACTTTACATACATTTTTTCACTAAATTATTTTTACATTCTGTAAGATGGTCATTTAAAAGCTGATGAAACGGGGTCAGATTTATCAAAACCACATAACTAGTACATGTCAATGGCAGAAATGAACCCAGGTTCACCTCACTTCATTGTTCATGCTCATACCTACCTCTCCATGTTGTTTCTAGAGACACTAATCATGCTAACTTACATGTTGCACAGAAGCTATTGTGGAAACCACTGGACCAAGATTATTGGTGACTTTACCTACAGATGCTGAAGCCACAGCTCAGAGGGAAACAACAGTAGGCAGGCAGGTTGAAACACTGGTACAGGAGAACCACACACCCTACTTGAAGCATAGTGCAGCTAAGGCACCTCTGTGACAGAAAGACACACTGGCATATGTGGTAATAAGATAGGCTGATTCTGTGCAGGAAGCACTAACAACCACTGGAGCAAAAACCAAAACAAAGTGACAGATGACATCCAGGTGTAGACAGAGATGCTTACCTGGAATGTAGCACAGAGAGGTCAGGTGCCACATGCGTTACCTTGAGCAGTATCAGCACTCAGATAATTGTAAGTAATAACACCCCTGAAGTGTCAACTTCTAGGTGAATTCTTACACACTATGTGCAACAGAGAATGTTGTTCACCAGGCCAAGTGGGTTTGTAGAACACAGAGTAACCAATCTTTTAAAATTATTTTTAACTAAATAATTTCTGCAGATTTTACGTTAGATTCATTGTAGTTCAACCATCAGCTTCTGTCTTTGAGAGCTACATACTTCAGGAGATAGACACAGCAGCAGCTACTGGGATCTACAACAAAACATGCCAGAAGTATTGTTGTTCAACATTCTCCAAGACTTGTGCATCAGACCCATATTGGTAAACTTGGAACTATGTCTGTTACTGTGTAACACAAGGTCACAGGAGATTTGAATTCATCCATTCATTTATTTATTCAGCCAATATTTCTCCAGCATCTATTAAATGTCAACACCATACATATACTTACAGTCAATCTAGGGTGGGGAGAACATTTTAAAAATACAGAAATGTATGTTTAATTGTAAATGTGATTAGTGCTACAAAGAAGTCCAGGATGCTATGGGAATTCAATGTAGGGGATCTAAACTCGGCCTAATTGTGTGTAATTTAAATTAAGACTTGAATGGGAGTTTTACTTTTGTTCTGTAAGGAAGAAAGAAAGAATCTTCGAAGGAGAGAAATATGAAGTTCCTGAAGGAGAAAGTTGGAATTTCTGATACATGGGAATGTGGCTGGAGTATGAACAGAGGGAAGGAAGAGTGGTGTTAAAGAGACTGGAGAGATGGATTGTGAGGGAAGCCATTATCAACCACATTTGGCATTTCAGACTAATCTAAGGACACTGAGAGGTCACATGAAGGGTTTTAAGTTTGGGTATAACATAGTAATGACAAGCCAGGAATGCTTCTGTATTTGTTAACTTTACAATCTGTTAACTCTACAATCCTACTAGGTAGATAAACTGATCTCCTCTATCAGATGGGGATGTTCAGCCTTAGAAAATTTCAGTCACTGATGTTGGACAACCAGCAGAAAAGCCGAACAGGGATTCACACCCGGCAGCCCGGCTCCAGAACTGAGCTGAACTGTTACCTGACATTGCCTCTAATGAGCAGCTTTGTGCTTCAGAGGGCAGCAGATTGTTAAACGTGTTCTGTACATATTTCTTCAGTTGGATGTCCGTGAATGAGAGTAGAATAGGATCTCAAGAAGAAATCACTAGATATCTATCTGCCTTGGCTGTGTACAGCTGGTGGAGGCCTTTTGACAAATGTGAACATCACAACCAGAAGTACTTTCTGCACCTATTAGACATTTTGCACTTAAAAGCCTCTGAAAAAAAATGGAAGGCAGTCCGTATTTCAGCAACTTCCATTAAGCTGTCATGTACCTTTCCCACACTTCCTGTCATATGGCAAGCCTTGGATTAATAAGATCTTCCTTACTTAGTGAAAGTGCTCTTCTCTCATTTACCCAGCCATCCTGTATTCTACTCCTGATGTCATAGTGCAATAATTTGAAGGTGAGAAGCACAAGTTCAACCCAGATCTTGAGCCCTTGGGTGGTTCTGAATCTTAGCAACTGTAGCCAACGTTTTAAAGGCTAGAAACATACTGAGTTTTGCTTCCCCAGGACAACCTACTACGGAAAACTCTTCCCCACCTAGCTCCTGAGTGTGAGAAACAAGGGAAATAAAATACAAAAAGCTCATTGTTTAGTTGTGTTTTGTGTATTTTTGCATATGGAAAATTCAGAGAATATAGATGTAGAACTCTACAGTAAGCGTATTTTAACTAAGCATTTTAAGCTGTTGAAAGTTTCATTCAAAGTCTGTTTTTTAAATAAGTAATATATTTGCAATACAAATACAAGTTTTCACTCATCCTACTAAAAATTATATGCATATACATACATATATACATATATGCACATGTACATATATATGGAGATATATGTGTACATACATATGCACATATACTTGTGTATATGGAAACAGAGTTTCAATTATTCCTCCTACTCTTAAGTCACTTGTACCCACCAAACGTCTCCAAAATAGGTAAGTTCTGTTATTAGTTTCTTCTGTACCCATCCAGAGATTGATTTTTTTTCCTCATTCTTACACAAAAGGGCATACTATGCACACTATTCTGCAGCCATTGTTTTTCACATAACATAAATATTTAGGAAGTGTCTTCACTTTTCTTTAAACTATTTGTCATATGTGATTATTGAGCATGTGACTAGAACAACTTTTTGTCTTTTAATAGCTTGAGATAGTATTCACATCACATAATTCACTCACTTAAATTGTATAATTCAGACCAGGCATAGTGGTTCAGGCTTGTAATCCCAGCAATCTGGGAGGCTGAGGCCGGAGGATTGCTTGGCCCAGGAGTTTGAGACCAGCCTGGGAAACATACAGAGACCCCTTCTCTACAAAAAATAAAATAAAATTATCCAGGCATGGTGTCATGCACCTATAGTCCCAGCTACTCTGGAGACTGAGACAGGAGGATCTCTTGAGCCCAGGAGGTCAAGACTGCAGTGAACTGTGATCACACCATTACACTCCAGCCTGGCCAACAAAGCAAGATCTCATCTCCAAGTTAAAAAAAAAAAAAAAATCTGTAAAAAATAAAAATAAATTGTACAATTCAGTGTTTGTAGTATATTCACAGAATTAGGTACAATCACCACAATCTAATTTTAGAATATTTTCATCACCCCCTGCAAAGAACCCTAATGCTCATTAGTAGTTAGTCCCTGTTCACTCCCTCAAACTCCTCTCCTTTAGTCCTAAGAAATACTAGTATATTTTCTATCTCCACAGATATACCTATTCTTGACATTTAATTTAAATGGAATCAAACCATTCGTGGTCTTTTGTGAATAGCTTCTTTCATTTAGTACAATGTTTTCAAGATTCATCCATGTTGCAGCATGTAATATTCAAACATTTGTCTTTGAGCTTCTGTATGTTTCATTTCTCTTGGGTTTATACATGGGAGTGTAATTGCTGGGTCATATGGGTAACTCTGTGTTTAACATTTTGAGAAACTGTCAGTTGTTTTCCAAGGTGGCTGCACTATTTTGCATTACGAGCAATATATGAGGTTTCCAACTTCTCCACATCTTCATCAACACTTATTATTGTCTCTTTTTTATTATAGCCATCCTAGTATATGTGGAGTGGTATCTCGTAGCTTTGATTTTCATTTTCCGAATGACTAATGATTTCGAGTTTCTTTTCATGTGCTTATTGGCTTTTTGTATGCCTTACAAGTAATGTCTATTCAAATCCTTTCTCTATTTTTAAAATGGGTTATTTGTCTTTTTATTAATAAGTTGTAATAATTCCTTATACATCCTAGTTAAGTCCCTTATCAAACACATAATTTGCAAATATTTTATTCCATTCTGTTGACTTTTCTTTTCTCTTGATGGTATCATTTGTGACACAGAAGTTTTAAATTTTGCTGAAGTCAAATTCGTATATTTTTGTTTGTATTTTTGGTGTTATATCTAAGAAATCATTTCCTAACCCAGCTCCATGAAGATTTACTCCTAGGGTTTCTTCTAAGGGTTTTATAGTTTTAACTATAGATCTTTGATCAATTTTGAGTAAATTTAAGTCTTTGATTTATTTTGAGTGAATTTGTATGATGAATGAAAGAAGTCCAACATCTTTTATGCACATGGATATCCAGTTGACCCTACATCATTTTTTGAAAAGACTCTTTCTCCCTTAAATTGGTTGGCACCTTTGTTGAAAATCAATTAACCATAAATGTAAAGGTTTATTTTTAGATTCTCAATTATCTCCCACAATGAGTTATATGTCTATTCTTAATGATAGTTCTGCACTGTCTTAATTACCATTTTCTTGTATTACATTTTAAAATTAGGAAGTGAGAGTCTTCTTACTTTATTTTTCTCTGTTAAGATTGTTTTAGTCATTCTGGGCCCCTTGCACTTTCATATGAATTTGGAAGTGGCTTGTCAGTGTCTGGAGAAAAAAAAAAAAAAAAAAAAAAGCCAGGTGGACTGTTGTTAGGGATGGCACTGAGTCTGTAAATCAATTCTCA
>NW_012108130.1:903578-937574 GCF_000951045.1 Mandrillus leucophaeus
ATGATAGTTCTGCACTGTCTTAATTACCATTTTCTTGTATTACATTTTAAAATTAGGAAGTGAGAGTCTTCTTACTTTATTTTTCTCTGTTAAGAAGGTTTTGGTCAGTCTAGGCTCCTAGCACTTTCATATGCATCTGGATGTGGCATATCCGTTTCTGGAAAAAAAAAAAAAAAAAAAAAAAAGCCAGGTGGGCTGTTGTTAGGGATGGCACTGAGTCTGTAAATCAATTCTCAGAATAAGCCTTCCTTAACAAAATTAAGTATTCTGGTCCATGTATATGGGTTGCCTCCATTTACTTAGATTTTTAATTGCTATCAACAATGTTTTTAGTTTTCAATGTATAAGTCTTACCCTGTTTCCTTTATTTCTAAATATTTTATTCTTTTTGATGCTATCATAAATGGAATTGTTTTTTAATTTCATTTTTGAATTCTTCATTGCTAGCCATAGAATTACTGTTAACTTTTGTATATTGATCCATATACTGTAAACTTATTGAACTCATTAATTAGTTCCAATAAATTCTCAGTTGATTTCTTAGAATTTCTATATATGAGAGATCATGCCATTTATAAAGAGAGAGAATTGTAATTCTCCTTTTCTGATCTAGACATCTTTAATTTTTTTTATTTGCCTGATTTCCCTGGCTAAAATGCACAGTAAAATGTTTCTTAGAAATGGTGAAAGCAAACATTCTTGCCTTGTTCCTGATCTTAAGAAGAAAGCATTCAGTCCCTCACCATTAACTATGATGTTAGCTATGCGTTTTTCATTAGATATCATTTATAAGGTTGAAGAATCTACCTTCTATTTCTAGTTTGTTGAACATTTTTTAATCAAGAAAGGGTGTTTGATTTTGTCAAATATTTACAGATAAAATATTTCCCAAAATCAAACACCCTTTCATGATAAAGAAAAAAAATGTATTGAGATGATCATGTGGGTTGTGTTCTTAATTGTATTAATATGGTACATTATACAGATTGGCTTTTGGATGTTAAACTAACATTACATTCCTGGGATAAATTCCACTTGATCGTGGTTTATAATCCTTCTCACAGGTTGCTGGATTTGGTTTGTCCCTCTGCCTTTTTTTAGAGCTGTATATTATTCCAGTGTGTGAATGGTTTACTTATCCAGTTCCATATTGATTGGAGTTTTTTAATTGCTTACTGTTTACAAATAATGCTGCAATGAGTCAGCCCATATGTATGTAATTTCAGAAGTAGAATTGTTATTATCAAATAACTATTTTGATATGTATTGTTTAAAAGCTCTGTAGAGCTGGAATCCATTTACATTTCTGCAAGTCATGCATGAAATTGAACATTTGATCACAAGCTTGGAAGCTGAGTGGTATCAAATTTTTGGATACCTGTCTTCTTAATAGTTCCACATTAGTAACCATGAGCATTGTTTTCATGTTTTGGGAGCCATTTTCAGGGTCTACTGTTTTCAGTGTTTATTCCTAGGCCTTGCTTATCTTTTAATGAGGATACTGATGTTTTGCAATATGGTTATAAATGTAGTTATAAAAGTACTTTTTTAAACTAGGGAAAATGCAACTTGGCTTTTTTTAAAAAAAAACTTTTTGCTATGCAGGATTTTTAAAAATATTACTGGGTAAAATTTAGAGATTTTTATATATGGTTTCTGATTATTAGCAATAAATAGAAATGTCTGTTTTATGCTAAGGCAATTAGAATTTCCATTGTCTTTTTTTCTAGAACATTTATGCTTTTATTTATTACATGTAAGTAATTGATCCATTTGAAGTATATCCTGGAGTAAGATGTAAGAAAGATTTACAGTAATCTTTTTCTGATTTTTTTGGTCTACCAAAACTTATTGTTTTTATTTATTTGAAATGTCACCATTTTACATAACATAGTTGCACATTAATATGAATTAGTATCTATATAATAAACTCTCAAATTAATATTTTCAGATTTTTCTTCTCTGTTCCACTGGATTGTCTTCCTACTAATGTCTCAGCACCATGCTGCTTTTTCATTGACTCTTCAAAATGCATTCTTTGTTTCAATAATCTAATAGATTGATTTCTCAAATTCACTTAATTTTTTTCCTATTCCTGGATATGTTTATTTGCTTATATTGCTATATGACCCTAGAAACAGTCTATCTGGTTTTTGAAACGGTGATACTTTTATCAGGTTAGCATTGTATTTATAAATTAACTTAGGTAACCTTGACATTCTTCATGATGTAGACTATTCCTACTCAAGTCATAATATCTATCGAATTTTTCAATTGTTTTTGATGTACTATGATGTTTTATCTTTTTCTTCATATATGTCTTGCATATTTCTTATTTTTTCTAGGTATTTTATCTCTTGTTGCTATTATTTATGTTAATAAGATTATGTAATCATATCTAATAATTTATTATTGCTTTAATATATAAAAATACTAATTTAATAATTTTGTAGTAGTATGTTTTTTTGAAAACTTGTATTCTTTTTAATAGTTTTTAGTTGATTATCTTTGGTTTCCAAGGAAAATACATAATCATTATGATCTGGAAATAGTGATAGTTTTACCTCTTTCTAATTTTTAAAATTCTTTCTCTTAAATATTTGGGTTAATTTATATCTACACAACAAGTCTAAATAATTGTGTATTTCTGTGCTTATATAAAAAGTGAATTTCTTGCAGGTAGCATTTAGTTGGGTCTTTTATATTCAGTGTGATAATTTGTGCCTTCTAAATTGAGTATTTAGGCCATTTACATTTAATGTGATTTGAACTGTATTACATTTAAATCCATCATCCTGCTTATTTGCTCTCTATGTTCTTTGTGTCCTCTTTTCCATTTTTTGCCTTCATTTGGGTTAAATTAATATTTTTTAATGATTTCATTTCATCACTTGATGTATTAGCTACAGCTCTCTGTTGTATTATTTTATTGGTTGCTAGGACTTATGCTATACATCTTTAACTTATCACAGTCTGTCTTCAAGTGATAGTCTTCCACATCACATGTAGCATAAACATACTGCAGCAATTTACTGCTATGCTTCTATTCTGATATTTCGGATATTGTTGCCCTTTGTTTACTTCAACATATTGTATAAACTCCATATATAATTTTGTTTCAAAAGTCAACCATCTTTCAAAAGGAATTTAATAAGAAATGTCTGCATTTTATTTTTGTAACTACCATTTTCAGTGTGCTTCATTACCTTGTGGAGCTCAACATTTTTGTCTCATATTATTTTTCTTCTGCATGAACTTTTAAAAATATATGTCTCATAGTGCTGGTCTACTTGAGATGGATTCTTTCAGCTTTATTATATTTGAAATGTTTTATTTTGTCTAAAGAAGTATAGACTGACAGAAAACTTTTTTTCATTACTTTAAAAATGTTTTCCTAATGTGTTCTAGCTTGCATTGTTTCAAATGAGAAATATAATATTACCCTTGTTTTTGTTCCCCTTTGGGCAATGCGCATTTTCTCTTGATACTTTTAAGATTTTTTTCTTTATCATTGGGTTAAACAATTTGATTGTGATAAGTTTTGTTATAGTTTTCTTCATATTTTGTCATTGGCATTTGTTGAACTTCTTGGACCTGGGGGCTCATTGTTTGAAAAATTTTTTGGCTGATATGTTCACAAACATTCTGTGTGCCTCATCACCCCAATTCTCTCCTTAAGGACTCTAGTTACACATACATTTGACCATTTAAGTTTGCCCTACAGTGTAATAGTGCTCAATTTCTTGTTGTTGGTTTTTTTTTCCCCAGTCCTGTTTCATTTTAGATACTTTCTATTGCTATATCTTCAAATACACCACTTTTTATTTGCAATGTCTGTTCAGCTGATAATCTCATCCAATGTATTTTTCATTTTGGACACAGTTTTCATCTCTATAAGTTTGATTTTGGCCTTTTTATAAATCTTTCTTGTTTCTGCTTTACATGCCCAATCTAGCTCCTCAAGTTTATGGAATACACTCATAATAGCTGTTTTAATCTCCTTTACTAATTAGACTACTTTAAAAGAATTTAATCATTTTGGGCCTTGTTTTTTAGCTTTGTTTAGCTGAGCACCATTTAGTCTAGGGTTGATTTTCTCTGCTATTGAATAAAGACCCATTTTTACTACTCTAACTAAAGCCTCCTAACTTGAGGTTTTCCAATCTGAGTGTTGGGAACAAGCACTATTTCAGCCTTGTTTGAGTTATGAATGATTCCCTTTTATTCTTTCAGTAGGTCCTTTCCAGACTTAATTAGTGTTTCCACTGACAGACACTGATCACTCCTCAGCTGAGGACTTGAGGGAGTCTTCCTGCAGATCTCTGGCTCTCTCTGTGTGTGTGTGTGTGTGTGTGTGTGTATCTCCCTCACCTCTAGTGCCACGTCCTGTGAACTCTACCTACTCGGGCATCCTCAGACTCTTAGTTCTATCTCTCCCACTCAGGGAGACTGCCAGACTGTCTGCAATTCCCTGCCCTGTGACACAAAAGTCTGGACACTTTTTCAACACAATAAACTAGGGAAATTATTGGGCTCACTATTTGGTTCCCTGACTCCTGGGAATAATTGTCCTTCATTGACTGGTATTCAGTGTCTTGAGGACCATTGATTTTGTCCATATTTTATTTGTTTGACGTGATGGTAAGTCTCTGTTACTCCATTTTGGCTACAAGTAAACGTCTTAGATCTGCTTTTTCTGTCCTACTGGTCCTCTCTCTACGCTTCTTTGTTTTTTCATATGCATCTTCTGCTCAATACTAGCTAATGTTGAAAGTCTTATGCATATACTGGAATCAATATTACATCCATCTCCTAGAGTGACTGAAAATGGAGCATAAAGGTTTTAATTTTCCTAGTCTACTTGTTTTTCCTGAAAGCCTAAAAGAGAATGTGAAAGATGTTGACATTCTTAAATAAAGCCATTTCAGTTTCTATTTCAACAGTAGCTAAGGGCATGCACAAATCCTAGATTCTCATTTAAGTAGAATATATTGGGGCATATTTAATGCCAGTAAGTTTCTTAGGCCATTTGATGTTTCCAGGTCATCATATATGGGGGCTGCTATAGCCAATTAATCTTGATAATATTTTTAGTATTATTCAACAACTGGAAACATTTTCTCTGAAGTTTTGTGGCCATTATAATCACCATTATTAGTAGTAAAATTACCTTTCTCTAATGAGGCAAAATGCACTATGTCCTGGGGTAGTGGGTTCAAGAGACAGAATGCGAAAAGCATAGTGTGATTTTCCCTTCTTTATTATTAGTCTGTTCACTCCAGCCCCAAGTCTTCACCTCACCTTCTACTACTACTTAGAAATTTTGCTCCTTTGGTGCCAAATGAGGAAGTTGAAGGCCCATTTTTGCCATCCAAAGTTATTCATATATTCATGTAGCCACAACAGAAAATGGACCAGAGGAGGAGTATAGAATAAAGTTCTAGAGCACATGATTTGGAATGACACAAATCAGAATTTGAATCTTAGTTCTACTGTTTATTAGATTTAGGCAAGTCACTTAAACTCTCTGAACTATTTTCCATCTGTAACATGGAGGTTATCATAAATACATCATTGTTTTATTAAGGGTTAAATAAGTATATGAATTTAATTTCTCAGCCCAGTGCCTGACATCTTGCCAAGCATTACTATCATTATTATTGATATTATGTTAATAATATATTGCAATTATAATTTATAATGAGAAAAGGTTAGGAGTCTATTTTTCCCTCCAACAGCCAGTTCAGCATTACCAGTGTCTTGTTCAAGACTTCCAAAGGAATGTGCCAAGCTCAGGATTTATTGCCATTTTGATTATTTAGTATTCACTGAGCACTGAGAGAATGCAGCATTTGTGGGAACACAGAAGGAGGTAGGGGCAGCCTCTCCCACTCTGAGTGGAGAAGGAAACCTGGAGCTGGCTGGATGTGTGGCTGAGAACAGTACAGCCAAAAAAGACCATCTGGACCAGTGCAACCAGGGTTCCCAGGAAATCTGTGGGGCCTCTGACTAAACTAAGTTATTTGGCTTCTAATCAACTTAACATTAACATTCTCCAAGCCCTCCCGTCTAAGATGCTAATTTATCCTAAAGAGGCATGCGAAGTATAGGCACCCACATCAATCAAACTGCTCTTTTCTTCTGCCTCGTCTCACTTCTGTCAGCTAGGTTGATCCCCTGGAAAACAGAGACCTTAAAATAAAGTAAAACCTTCCCTTAAAATAAAGTAAAACCCTAATTTGAATGAACACCACTGCCAAACCCTCGCTTTGAGAGCCCTGAACACAGTTGGGGACTTAAGGCCTTGCCAGTCCAATAATAATTCTACTGAAAAAATGCTAAATTCCCTTTCTTTTTAGAAAAAGGGCCAAGCATTGCTTCTAGAATTGCCCAGTCCATGACCTCCTAACCTTCCAAAAATTGCTTTAAGGCCGAAGGTGTTCTGAATTCTGGACATAACATTAGTACAAAAGCTGTCCCCTCCAACAGGTTGACTAGTGACAGGGTTCAGTTCTAAGTCACAAAATGCATCCTGTAATTGCTTTCTTTACTTTATTACCTGCTTCAGCCCAGACAAATGGTATTCAGGGAAGCCTAAGGGTATCCACTTTCCCACAGAGAATTAAGCAAGACCTTCTTTTTAAAACCCTATCTTATAAATTTGACCCATTTCACCTAAAATGCTGAGGGAAATTTCAGATCAGACCCTCTGCCTCATTTTTCATGGTATTATCTTTACTTCCCCAGATACAGTGACAGGCACATGGAAGGTGCTTGGTCCAATGTCTGCTAAATTCAGTACAACCAAAAGAACCATTCCTCAGCTTCCATGGGTTTTTATTTGCAACTTTAGCTCCACTGGCATTTATTTCCAAACTTCATGGTCAGGTAGTATTACAGGAAGGTCTCAAAAGCAATTCTGCATAACTAGACAAGCAAATAGTCAATGTAGATATGAATGTGTGTGCTCTAGACATGTTGTAAGTTGGAGAGGGGAGGAGGAATATTTGTAGTCCTATGAAAATAGGTAAATCTATTGTAAAATGTCTACAATATGTTGCCACAGGAATCATTTCAGTTAATAATGATACTAACTGCTGATTATATGATGGTTGATGGTTCACAAAGGACTTTTGCCTATGGTATCTCATTTGATCTCCATAACAACTGAAGGAAGTAAGAAGGATCAGGATTCTTATTCCTGTTTTATCCATGGGGAAGCAGAGCTCCTAGAGTCAGCTGTGAGCAATTTACAGTGATGGAATTGGCCATGTTGACACTTCTCCTGCTACACTCCCTATCACATATTCTCAGCTGCTCCTGATGCTTCTCTTCTTAAGAGCTCAATCCAGGATCACTGAATCCACTCCTATACTTTAAAAGTTGACATACTGTATAATCATTTATTGAATAAATTATCCAGTGATGACTTAGATAGTAGGCACCATAATAGGTTGTGGAGGAAGAGAAAACATTAAATAAGATAAAGATCACTGTTTTTGCAGAACTCAAAGTCTACTTGGAGAAGTCAAAATTGTAAATATTTTTGTGTAATGTGGTAAGTCCCTACAAAGTGTTCAATAAGCAAAGAAGAGAGAAGAATAAACTTTTCTGAGAGTGGAAGTCAGTGAAACTTCAGAAAGGGTTGATCTTTGGCAGGGCTTTAAACGATAAATAAGAGTTTCAAGGCAGAGAAGAGAAAGGAAGAGCAGGGAGGGTATTTGAGTAAGGGGAAATGAGCGCAGGCATGGAGTCATGAACAAATATGGCCTACTTATGAAAAGATGAGCAGCTCAGCGTGTTACATTATAGGATATTTGGGAGAACTGGTAATAGGTGAGACTACAGAATAAAATCAGGCCAGATGGTTCCATACTGAGACATCTAGTTCCTAAACCTCTGCATTATATATATTTTCAGAATTTCATTTTTTAAAAAACAAGTTTTGTAAATAAGCATTTCACCTAAGTACTTGGTCAGTACCAAGCACCAAGTACACCAATATTTGAAATGCCTTCTGTGGAAGAAGGCCAAGTTTGTTCCAAGACAGGCGTAGATAGGATATGGACCTGGAGATCAATAGTGGAGATTGTCTGGGTGCTGTGGCTATTTCTGGGTGGCCACATGAAGAAAAGGGACAGCTTGTGCAGACCCAGAGAAGTAAGCCATGTCAAAAAAAAAAAAAAAAAAAAGATGGTTCTAATTTATTATAATCTTATAATCTTATTTATATGTTGGCAATGGCAGATAGCAGAAAGACTCCGAGGAAGAGATGTGTCTCAAGAGCATGGAGATGGGATGGACTAATTCTCCAGTCTCCCACCTCTCCACCTGATGATTCTCCTACACTGACTGTGGGTTATATTTCCCTGTTTAGTGCTTTGCAGTGAGTGTATGTGGATAATAAGTATTAAATGCCAAACAAATAAATAAATATGTGAAGCACTTCTTTACAAGGAATTTTGGGATACTTGGTACCTCTTTGACAAATTTGGTAGAAAATGTATTTTGCCAAAATAATACAAACCTAACTAAAGAATTGCAGCCTGCCACACTTTGGCTGTGGTTCTTCTTCCTTTCAGTCAAGAGCTTTGCACTTACCATAAAATTCTAGCTCCTTCTCATGGCCTACAGGGCTTTTGCCCAGTCCAGCCCAGATCACCCCTCTTCCCCCAGCCTTGCTCGCTACACTCAGTACATCTGCTTGTTTTTCTCAAGGCTGCCAGGTTCTTCCTACCTGTGGCCTCTGTCCAAGCTATCCTTCCTTTTCCTCCTCCACTTTGCATGGCTGGCTCAGCCCAAATGTCACCTCTTCATAAAGGTCATGCAGATACAGCTGCCTCGCTCTAGCCCTCTCCCAATTATTACCATATCCATTGGTTTTATCTCTATCTTACCACTTACCACTATCTGAAAATGTCTTATTTTGGTCTTTGTTTGTTTTTTGTCCATATCTCCCACTATAATGTGTCATTATTACCGGGATCCCCATGTTCACCACAAGGCCTGGCACAGCATAGTCACCCATTAAATAAAAAAAGTGAAAGAAAAAGCAAAGGTAGTTTTGGGGAGAGTCAAATTCTGCCTCTATTGGCATCAATATTTCAAACACCCCAATTTCTACTTGACTTTTCCAGTTATGGAAAGAAACAGCCATATATTATCTCACTTTCATCATATTATTTTAATATCCTTCATCTAAGTAACTTGTGAATCAATTTTATATCTTTACCCCCAACTCCTGACCCTTCACTCCACCCCATTTTCCTCCCCATGTCCCCATTCTCCCCCTTCATGTCCCCATTCTCCCAATCTAGTCTATTTCTGTGAGTGATAGGGAAGGAATGTACACTTAGCTCGCTATCTAGTATAACGCCCTTCCATACCAAGTACCGCACTAAGTACTTCTTTTTTTTTTTTTTTCTTTATAAACCACTTAACATATTTACTCTTGTACACAGACTATTCAAGAAAAACAAAATGGTAAATTTAAGAGTTCAGACATCTTAGACAAGACTTGACTTCTGGGCTTCAGCAAAATGTGGAAACTTTTTAAGAAGAATTTTTGCTTTCTTTCTCTCTAAATTTTCCTTCCGTGCTTTGATGCGGGCTCGTTTCTCACATTCCAGTCTGAGAAAATGGTCCACATAAGGCATGACAAAGAATCGTTTCCTATTGTATCTTTTATTTAGGTGCCAAGGTATAACCCACTGCTTGAACTTGTGCCAGATGATTCTTCCAAAGATGTCTCTTCTCCAAGCACCAGGTCTAGCTCTTTCTTGACCAGTCTGAAGAAGCCTTAGGGCATCTTCTCTTTCCTGGACAACTTTATCTAATGCATCCATGGAATCTACTACCTTATCTAACTGCTCTGGACTTGGCATTGGCAATCTCTGCCGCTTGGCCTCCTGCTCTAGGGTTAAAATCATGTTTCTTTCCTTCAGTAAGACATACGACAATTTGTGTAAATCTTCATTACTTTTGTTCCTTAGTTGCTGACAGGTCCATGCTGCTCCAGATTTTACTTTTTCTTGCCCCCAGTTTTTTGGGTCATCAAAAAATTCTTCTAGTCCTCTTCTTGACAATGTAGTATGAAATAATCTATATTGGTGAAAGGATGTCACATTTGGTGTACTCTTAGGCAACAAACCAAGAGAAAACCCTGTGCAGGCAGGGACCTGAGGAATTATTAACGACCTGGAAGCTTTCAGGGCAGCTGAGACTCTCCTGCAAAGAAAGGCCAAACCTGCCGCAGCCATGTTTTCGCATAACCCGCACTAAGTACTTCTTAAGTATGATCTCTGAATCTGATTTATTATAAACACTTTCTGAATATTGCCAGACCCTACACATTTGCATTATAACTGTTCCACTTACCTATTTCCTTTAAAAAAAAAAAAAAAACTCCTTTTTGCCTTCTATCTTTTCACCTCCTATTTATTTCTACCAATTCCCTAAAATAGTTGTATATCCAATAGAACGAATGTAATTTTAAAGGTCCTTTGATATATGCCACAACAATTTTTATGGCATATTTTGATCACTTGGTTCTTCAAATAGTCCATCAATCTTTCATTTTAAGTAAGGAATGCATGCCTTCTAGGACACCATCAGTGATGTTTTAAAAGCAGGGATTTAGTTCAGAGAAAAAGAAATGTTAATGCTCTCAGTTCACATTATACACCAGCCATTGTGCTGAGAGCAGCACATTAGTTATCTAATGATTACAATAACCTTGTGATATAGGTGTCGTTTTCCCCATTTTATTGTGAGGTAACTGAATCCTGCTTCACAATGTGGCCAAAACCATGCAGCTAGAAAGAAGATGTACTGGATTAGAAGCAGAGGCTGAGTGAATATAATGTTAGAGGTTAGACACAGATGTCTGGTGTTTACAATGAAACATCTGAAAGAATTAAAATGCTTCATTATCTTATTGATAACTATTGAGGTCTGCTAGAGGAAGGTGTGTTCCTGCAGATAACTTAATAATACTACTCTGTGCTGGGCCCAGTGCTAGGTGTTATTATTCAGAGATAAATAGAAACTAATACTTTAAGGAGGGGAACATAGAAAAACAAAACACACAAGACACAAAGTGACAAAAGCAAGAACACAAAAAGGTGATTGCTTGAAAGGCAGCACTGAAGATGGAATGATTGGCATTGGGTAGAATATTAGGAAAAGCTTTCTGGACTAGGGGCCATCTGAATGGATTCTCAAAAAATGATAACTAGAATTTATTGAGAACTTACTATGAGCAGTGAATTGCATTAAGTGTTTTACATACAGCTTCTCATTTAATCCTCACCTCTATTCTAAAATGGGTAGTTTTCATTCCTTCACTGAGTAAAAAACTGAGACAGACAGGTTGACTAGGTTGCTGGTGCTCAGACAGCCACTGTATCAAACATAGTCCAACAAGATCACAACAATTATTTTGTTTTTTCATATGTAAAATTTAGCCAGATATTGAAGAAATTGAAAGCAAAAAGAGAATAAAAAATAACAGAAGTAGAATTGCATCAAGCAGTTAACCCTCCTAATGCTTAGGGAATTAATAGAACCCAGAAGCTTGGAGGAGTAAACCCCAAGCTAAAACACTGTCCTCTGAGGAGGAGACACTGATTAATTAATGCTGATATCTTAGCCAGGGAGAGCCACAATGGAGCTGGGATCTAGACCTCCAAGGAAACAGTACAGTAACCTGGTGCTTTTCTCTGAGGGGATGTGATGAGGCTGGTTCTTTGAGTTTGGGGTCAACTACAAACTGGAAATACTGCAGGAAAAGAGAATGAAGTACTGCTGCCATGGTGAAGAAGTATTACTGGGTTGACACTGTTTGAGACAGGATCAAGCAGGAAACAAAACAAGAAGAAAGTCCACTTTTCCTCCCTCTAGGCTTCTGATACCCCTCTAGGGCCTCCTAACAAGGAGCAGCCAGCAAAGGAGAAATGTAGTTAACACAGTCCCTGCCCCCAGCATCATGAAGCCAAGAATACCTAAGAGAGTTGAGGGCTGAGAGACAATAGCTTAAAAACTGGCACAACCATGCAATCTTGCTTTCCTTATGGCCTTTTCACTCTCCACTCTCCTAGATGACAATTTCACTCTTGCTCCTCTTGTTTTACATCACTAATACTTCCTCTTTCATTGTCACACTCAGTTAATAACCTTGCTTCCTACTTCACTTAGAAGAATGAAGTGATCAGAAGAAAATGCCAGATTGCCTCCATCGTACCTAGCCATCTACCAGCAGAATTCTGTTATTGTAAAAGTTCTGTGTTGTACATAAATACCCCCACCTAGAACCAGGTACATGACCTGTGCACTAGATTCCATCATTTCTTGCTTCCTCATGTACACCACTCCAGCAATTCTCTCCTCTCTCTGTGAGTTGGTGGCAGTTAATACCCATCAGAAACCCATGTGTTTCTCTGTATTTCCCAGCTTCCCTTCAGTTAGGTTAGGGCTATGTGATTAATTTTGGCCAATGGCCTCCAAGCAGAAGTGAAAAGCATCCATTTTAAAAGGCACTGTAACAAATTTAAGATGTGGTTTCCCTTCCTCTCTCTCTTCCCTTGCTATCTCAGAGGCTAAATAATGTTCCAGATGGTGCAATTACAAGATGGAAGGGCCTTCATTATTATGAACACCTGTGTAATTGTGTGGCCCTCACAAGATAATGACTTTTGTAACTGCAGCCCAGACTTCTCTCCTGGATTAAAATACTATTTTTGTAACTCTAGCCCACATTCATATAAACAACTGCCTATTTGATATCTTTATGTGCTTGTTTAATAACTCAATTTGCCTAATACCAAATTCCTAATCCTGCCCCATCTTATAGGCATCCTCCCCTCTAATCTTTCTTGGCTCTACTTCTGAGATCTATTCCAGCACTAACAGTCCAAGCCTAACACCAACATTCACATCATTGCCCAATATTTACCACTGGACAATGCAGAAACTGTCACCTCAGTAATGAGAGAAGGAAAGTAAAGTGAAATACCAAGTTCTGGAATAAACAGGAAAATTTCATCAGGAAATATAAATTACTCCATGATTTGATTACCCTGAAAAGTATCTTTACGAAATATGTTTTTCAAGGGAGAAGCAATGCAGGTGTGTTGATTTCCTAAAGTTGATGCCTACCATATCAGTATTGAGTTTTTTCAGGACCGTTAGGGTTTAGCAATTCAGTAATATTTTAATCCCAAATATTAATGAAACTCTTCTGGACAAATACAAACTTACCTAAAGCAATATTCTACTTCCTGCTGCTGTTTTGACTTGCAGTTGATTGATGAATACATTAATTGAATTAACGAATTAAAAGTCTCAGGGTATAGGATTTGAGGGTTTTTTTTTTCCCAAAATCTATATATTGTAATATCTCTACTATTGTGCAAATGTTTATTCTCGGGCAAAAAGAATTCTTTTGTTGAAGGATAAGTGGTAAATTCTACAGTGTTTAAAAGCTACCAAGATGAAGGGGGAAGAGGCGGCGGAGGAGCAGAAAGAGGAAAAGGAGGAGGATAAGAAAAAGAATAAAAATAATTGTGTATTCTCATCAGCTATGTTTGATCACAGTGCTTCCCTCAGAACTTTCTTATTAGAACATGAAAAATTATCTAATCTAAGATCCTGAAAGACCATCTCCACAGCTTTATCTTTATAAAGGATTGGAGGTTGAATGGAAAGGGAATCTGCTTCTTGTTTATGAATTCAGAACTTACTGAGCCAGGGAAATCTACTCTCCTTTCCCCATCCAAGTTGATACAAGGTGCTGAACTTTATGAGTAGGTGGAAACCAGAAAAAAAGGCTTCGTCTTTCTGGGGCATTAATTATTCATAGAAAGTACTGCCGTAAAGAAATGCCAACACAGGGTATTCTTATTTCCCTGACCGTGGACTTTTGCCATGTCAGAGGCAATTTTGGAGTGGAGAATAAGGCAATGACAGAAATTCTTGTTCATCAATCTCACGTATATGCCCAATAAAATCCCCTATTCATCTCTATAAAAATGGAGGAGGAGTTAGAAACAAACCAGGGCACTGGTTCATTAAATCTCTACTGATTCCCGTTTGAAGAACGCAATTTAACTTCAAAGGAAACCCTAAATTCGCATCTGATCCTAATTCCATTGTACAGGTTAACTCACCATGGTTTACAATATCTTCAGTACAGCTGGTGCCCTTTCTTCTTCTGCAATATCCCAAAATACTCCTAAACTCAACAGATTCAGGGAAATAATGTTTGATAGTACTGTTGGACTGTGTATAACAACCATAGGGTTTTAATGGCTGTAAATAGGATAATTATGTTTTTGACAAATGGATATCCCTTTGAAGAAAGGAAATATAGGGCAATTATAATGATACATTGTCTCCAGGACTTGACTGACACTCCTGAAAGGGGTGCAATTCAGCTTAACATCTCTCATCACTTCCTGGCTTTATGGTCGAAGAAGCACAAGTTTGTTTTTCACAACTGTCAAGGGCTCCTGCCACATCTGACCACCATCTTCTTCCCCCATTGGGGTTTTATGCCCATAATTTCAAAAGCACCCCTGATTCTAACACATTATCTTCCATCTCTCTAGACAAATATGTTCCCCAAATGAGTTATTTCTTCCAATAAACGACTGAGAGTGAAAGAATGTATTCTCATTACAGTCCTCATTGGTGTCATGAAAAACATGTCCTGCCATGATTTTGGTGATAAAAAGATGACTTAACCCAAACTCTCTCTTTCTTGATTTTATTTTAAACAACACACACTAACATTTTAAAATAGAATTTAAACAGGTGCCCAGTAACAGAATGACAAACGTTAAGTGTGAAATCAGAAAGTTAAAAAACTAAACCGCAGATGGTCACCTTTTTATTTTTTTTAACATCCGCCTGCGCTGGACTGTTAAGTGGCCTCATCACTGTCAAGCCAGGCAGGATTTGTAAAACTTGGGATGTGGGTATTCAAAGATGACATTTGCTTGGTGCCTTTAATGATTTCTGTAATTAGTCATTTAAACAGATTGCCCTGTGATCCAAAACAGGGAATACAGAGAGATGAGCTGAGAAAATCATTTCCTGGAGGCACTTTAGAGCTAATTGTGGAAAATGAGGCTTGTCTCTTTGCAAGACTCTCTGGATCTTATTTCACTGGGTGGGGATGGAGCTGGAGAGCAACATTCTCCAGGAATCTATAAAATGTATATGCCTGGGAGGTGTTTTTCTTTTTAACACTACAGTGCTAAGAGACTTTTGTCAGGTCACAAAATTTAACAGATATTAAGTGATCCAAATTTGCCCCTGGCAATTCAGAAACCAGAGAAGGAAATGCACCTGGTCAGAGAAAGTTGAGGCTACATGACAGAGAAAAGCCAAGGACATGATATTTCACAGGAATAGTGTAAGACTTGGGAGACCTATGACTTTGTCTTCATCGCACTGGACAGTTGTACTTTTTGTTAATAAATGTCCTTGGAGTGACAATTCTGCTTTTCAAAGATAAAAGTGGAAGCTTTCAGAGAGAGTCAGAAAGGGATCCGACTATTTTAATTAATTCATCACTCTCACTAGGTAACAGCCTCTCAGTAAATGCCTTCATCCCAGCAAGCCTCCATTGCTTCCTCAGAGAAACAGCTGTTTAATTCTCACCAATAATTTTGCCGCTGTCTTGTGGGAACTGTGTTGATAACTCAAAATTTCTCAAAAGTTTAGATGATTTAAAATTCTGTGCCCACTCATGTTTGTACATAATAAAAACTAACAGTTAACATGTACTGAATGCTAACTACGTGCTATGCACAGCTCCAACCTTTTAAAGTGTCCTAATTTATTAAACTCTCACACATTTGAACAGGGAGGTTTTACTGATCAGGAAATAGAGGATCAGGGCATTTAAGTAACTAGCTTGAGGTCACAGAGCTAATAAAGGGAAGAGCTAAGATTCAAACTCAGGCAATCTAGCTTGAGAACTGATGCTTAATGTGTAAACATCCTTTCTTTCATGTCCTTCAACATTCCCATTTCCCATCTGTAACCAAACATATGGAAGGCATACATTTCTTTTATGGGTCCTAACATCACCATAGAGCCCTAGATAAATCTTAAGTGGGTGCTGGATGACGGTGAAGCATATTAAAAATGGAGGGTGGTGGTAAAGTTGACCTGATTTCACCACTCAGAAGAATAGAGTGTTGCTTTGAAAGACATAAAGGAATGTAGATGACCGGTTGATGAGTGCAGCAAACCACCATGGCATGTGTATACCTATGTAACAAACCTACATGTTCTGCACATATACCCCAGAACTTGAAGTATAATAATACTGAGAAAAGACATAGAAGATCATTAACGTCTTGATAGCTGCAGAGGATACAACACCATGAAGTAAAGAATTCAACTACATTATTCCACTTACTTCTGGTGGCCTGGAGTTCTAACCACACTAGGGAAATGGTAATGGGAGTCAGAACTTCAGAATTGATGGATGGTGCGTAAAGCCCCTGAGTAGCATCTGTTTTTTCATCTCAAAATCCTTAAAATCTCTGTTGTAGATTGCCTTGCATTTTGCCACATAAACATCTACTGTTCAGAGTTTTCAGTCTAGCTCACTAAAAAAGCAGAATTTCAGGCAAACAGCAGAAACACCCTGCACCCATGGGACAATTCCTTTGGTTGACACACAAATCTCCCTCCCTAATGATTACCTGACATTCAGTGAATTTCTGATATAAAATCAAATCTAAACATGGGTTTCAAAAGGAAGCAGAAGCAAAGAATTATACTAAAACTTGTGTGTTTGCCAAGTCACCTAGTCTTTAGGGTGTCCTATGCAAAATATGGAAAAGCAAAACCATTCAGTGGTCCTTGAGACAGGAAAAATGATTTGGCATAAACCATTCTTTCCATTTTGAGAATCGGATGTGGCAGGAGACACTGGGAACCTGAGGGGCTCTAATCCTGGTTGCCTAAACATGCTCATTGAGGTGAGGGATGAGTATATTCATTTCAACTGAGCAGGGAAAGCTCAGCAGAATGCTAAGTAGCCATTTCAGTGGTGCTGATTGATTTGCAGAGATGGCACAGATGTGACCTTCTCAGTCAAAGTCAATGTTTTCTTGGCCCTCAAATTTCAGAAAAAAAATACAAATATAAATGATAAATAATGACAAGGCCCAGATATAGTCTCAGAGTCATTGCCTCAACAATTATTAATGCCTGCTAGGTTTCTAGTACCCTGCTAGAGTCTGACAACAGCATAAAAATAATCTAAGACCTATCTCCTGTTCTCTACAATATTCATGACCATAAAGTTGCAAAAAGTATGTAGTTTTAAAAATCACAGCGTGGAGAGTTTTCTTTGCATCACGTATTTTGCTTTTTCAACTAAAAGCTAACAGACAAACATAAGTGTGCCTTGCGCCTAGTCTTCCTTTTGTCTAGAATGCCTTCTCTTCTTCATCTGCCTGGAGAACCTCCATATGTAATTCAGAGTCCAACAGGGTTGTCACCTCAGTGACATGAAACCTCACTGGCCATGCCCATCCAGCAATATCTATCGCTTTCCTTTTATACCCCACTACATCACTGCAATTCAAGATATTACTGTAGCTGCCTGTGTATGTGTCTAGCTGTCCCACTCAATGACCTCCTGTGGTTGACAATCTTCTAGACTATGGCTCATCTTTAGAAGCATCTCTGGGTAACTTTTAAAAATGTAGAAGTCCAGGTTCCAAACCAAACCCATTGACATAGGATTTCCAGAATGTTGGCCTGCATATCTTTAGTTTACTCTCCACAGATAGTGTTGAGTTGCTACCAGGACATAGAAGCACTTGCTACATCTGATTCCTCTTTATAGTTCCAATGCTAAGCCCAATGTCTAGTACAAAGCAGTGCTCAGATCATGCTCGTGGACTGAATGAATCGGTTGCATCTGCTTTATTCCTTCTTGCAGGTAAATATCTAAATTATCTGTAGCAACAACTTGCTGGGGTCAACTCCAATGTTTTTGTCGGCTGTTCTTGAAGACTGCTGGGTCTCTACAATCACATTCTTTGGCTGGTGCCAGTGTTTAAGCACTCTGGTAGGTGAAAATATTTTCTTTTGAACAGTGATTACATAAAGTTTTGAAATAAACAAGTTAGAATTTAGAAATAAGAGGGATTTATTGCCAAAATGTGACAAGTAAATAAAAATTAGTTTAAGTGCCTCTCTGTATATTCATATATATTTCCAATTCAGAGTAGAAAAAAAAAAATCACATTACAGCTTAGTGAGAGAACGAAGTTCTAATGGGGTGTTAGCATACAGAGTCATTTTATTCCTGACTTGGCTCTCCTTATTTTTTGTTTCTCATGTTTTGGGAAAATTTTGTGACTATTTTTCCCTTCCACTGATTTCTAGTAAGACTTTCCTGAGTTCAAATTTACCTATGTGTCCTCAAGATGCATTATTGGAAGGGAGATGAATTTTGTACTGCCGATAGTTACAAACAGCTGTTATTTCGGCTCCACTCAGGAATAATCTATATACACATTCCTGTAATTGAACACAGCTACTGATCAGTATATAATCCAACTGATTGATGGATCTCAGTGCCTCTTCCTTCATGGTGAATGGAGCTAACTAAATAGATAAAATGTGCATTGCACCATGACATGAATTGCTTCCTTTGGTTCCTTATTTTCTATGATGCAGAAACTGCATAGCAGCATGTTTGAAGGCCGCCTGTCAAATTTGGGAAGCTGACATGTGACTGAGCTAGTCACGGGGGTCTTCACAGAAAAGGCAGTCTGGATCCTGGTCGACTGGAGATTCCATCTGAATGGTGAGTGAGTACACCGTAAAGCTTTTGCTGAGGGCTCTAGCAATTTCTCTCCGAACCACTTGGCTCTCCCGGCTGGCTGCTGTTGATAAAGAACCACAGGGAGATTAGCGCTGATTGCACACGCATGGGTGACTGCTGTGACTCCAACTTCAAGTACTTTGTCTTTGACCTCCTGGGGCAGGGCAGAGGCAGGCCACTCAGAGGAAGCCATGTTGGCTCTGATAATCAGCTACACTCACACAGACAAGGCAGGGGAAACTCTGGTACAGGAAAGTGCCCTGTCGCTATGGGAACTCTTTCTGTCTGCTATTATCTCTGGAGTCTGGCATTCCTAGGAGCTTAGTATGGAAGGGGAGACAAGCCCTGGAAAAAGCCAAGACAGAACTATTATTTCTTATACAGCCCTGCTCACCAGCTCCCAGGGATCTCTGGGTTGCAGGCCTTGTATGTAATCAGAATTTATATCAAGGATAGTGACAGGAACCAAGAAGCGTTTAGAGCTCCCCACAGACCTTTCTTAGAGCAGCAACCCTCACTGCCATATTGTTTTCCTGTCCCAAATGCTATCAGCAGGCTGTAAAGCCCCCTCCATAGCAACCTGAGTGTTTACTAGATTCTTCCATTTGCAGTGAAATATTGGCATAGTGAATGCTGTAAATTCCCTGAAGTCAGACCTGAGCCCCTTGGAGAAGATGAGGATGTCTGAGAAAGCACAGTTTTCAAATGACTGTCACTAGTATTCCTGTCCCCTGCCCCTAAGTAACTTCTTGAGTCATTTTTTAGCAGCCTAATGTATTATCTTTGGCCTGAGCTTTCTCCTGAGGCAGTAAATGCTCTCTCACTACCTAGTCTCCCAGCTCTAGGACATATCAGAGACAAAAATTAACTTCTTGAAAAGGTAATTTTTAGTATAAACCTAATATTATAAGAATTTTCTCACATGGCTGCAGAATTTCTAACCACACAGTGTGGGACCCGCCATAATTCCTATTAGCACATCCATTTGCTTGTTAGAAATTGAAGAGCGGGGCCTGTGTCTCTTTCATCTTCCTATTTTCAGTTCTAGGAAAAACATCATATATAGAGGAGATACTCAATTAAGATTAAGTTTTTAATTCATTCCTATTATTTGACTGATAGGACACCAAGCCAAACAGATGAAGTTGAATTTTCAGAGTCCAAGGCCTTGAAGTTGGGGTTGCATTTTAGCCCTTTGTTCTGTCTGTCCTCGGCCCTCTGCAGTCAGCCCCAACGATGTCATGGGTATCATTGTTGCTATGACAACATCAATAAGTGGGCTAGTTTCAAAGGCCCTTGGTAATAGAAAACACTTTATAATGTTTTGACAAGCAACAGACAATAAGGGCAGCTCTACAAAAAGGAGGGAAATTACTGACTTTACAGGACAAGGACTGAATTTTTTTCCAGGGTGTTTACAAAACTCACTGACCTGTAGCAACATGAGCTGAGAGAATTACTTGATTCATTGTTAGAGACCAGATGTGCAGGCTGTGCACAGACACCACCCCGTCGACTGCTAAAATAAGCTCTTTCACACCATTGTAATTCAGGCTCTTTGGCACACCTGACAAAAGGTAAGAGATGGAGGCTGTAATTATTCAACTAAATACAGCTCATTGAATTACCTAAACAAGCTGCAAAGTCCTCACCCAAAGTTCAAGGTGCTTATCCCTTTGCTGGTTTCTTACTTCAAATGTTTACAAAGAAGATTTACCTGACTACTTGAAGGTTTACCATCAACCAAAAGTTCCCACTCAGAATACTTGCAGAATTTACTGTGCAATAACCAACAACGGTAATTATCCTTAGTTTTTACGGTATACTATTAAACTAACTGTGCCTTTTCCAACTATCTTTATATACACTCTGGAAAGTAAAATGAATAACATGAAATTTGGTATCAAATAATCATGGGTTAGCATGCTGATGACAACTATTGTGAATTTACCCAAATCCCAGAACTTCTCTGATCCTCAGCACATTTGTAGTAAAATAAGGGTGATAAGAACAACACATAGATCACAGAACTCTTTGAGGAGCAATTCAGAAAATATCTAAACGTTATGAACGGCAATGTTGTACAAAGATTAGTTACCCAACAGGTCATTTAGTGAACTGTGCTAATAGAAGATCCTAACATTGTATAATACCGTCTTATTCCTTTTGTAAATTTTCCATTATTTTAGCTACGCTGGAGGATGCTGTATAAGAGATGTCTAAGTACGGCCCTTTTTTAGCCTCTACTTCAGTTATGTACAAACAACACAAACACCTGGGCTGTTTATTAAAAACAAATGTACCACGACTCCATTCCAGACCTAAAAGGAAATTTCTATGGATGAAGCTCCAAAATCTAGAGTCTTTCAGAGTGGTTTTCAACCTTGGATGCACATTAGTATTACCAGAGGAGATTTTAGAAATCCTGATGACGAAGTTATAATCTAAGACCAATTAAATCAGAATCTCTGTGGATAAGGCCCAACATCAATGCTCATTTGGTGATTCTATCAGGCAGCCGAGATTGAACCACTGCACTAACATGCATGAGCCACTGAGCAGCTCTGCTTTGCAGTGGTTCTCTAACCTGACTACATATTTTTAAAAATACCAAAGCCAGCCCCAACCCCAGACAATTAAATCAGAATCTCTGGGTGATATAGTTTGCATATGTGTCCTTGCCAGTGTCTCATGTTAAATTGTATTCCCCAATGCTGGAGATGGGGCCTGGTGGGAAGTGTTTGCGTCATGGTGCCAGATCCCTCATGGCTTGGTGCTGTCTTTGCGATGATGAGTGAGTTCTTGCAAGATTTGGTCATTTAAAAGTGTGTGGCACCTCCCTGCCCTTGCTCCATTCTCATCATGTGACGTGCCTGCTCCCCCTTTGCCTTTTGCCACTATTGGAAGCTTCTTGAGGCCTCCCCAGAAGCAAATGCCACCATGCTTCCTGTATAGCCTACAGAACCATGAGCCAATTAAACTTATTTTCTTTATAAATTATCCAATCTCAGGTATTTCTTTATAGCAATGTGAGAACAGCCTAATACACTGGGTATGGGAAGCCTGAGAATAAGTATTTTTTAAAAGCTTCCCAGAGGATGATAATGAGCAGCTAGAGCTGAGAACCATCTACTTAAAGAAATGGGGAACCCTTAACCCTCCTTTTGAAAAATTTAACCCATTTATGCCTGAGGTTGCAATTTTTTGAATTTTTGTAATGAGACCTTGGCAATGACCTTGAGCAGTAGGATATAAATAACTCCCACATGCTTAGCATTCCAATAATGGAACACTAGGCATAAATAGGCTAAGAACCTTGTTCATGGGGGATTTCTTCCTTGAAGTTAACTCAAAATTCTCTACAGCATAAGCTGAGTTTTTGATCCTACCTAATATTGTTTGTGGAAGTAACAAAGAGCTGGTCATTATGCTGTTTTACTCTATGAGTGGCAAGAGACCTAGGCTCCTAGAAGCAGATGAAAGGAGTTCTTGTCTCAAATTAGCCATGCAATGTGAATAAAGTCATGGGTAAAACTGTTTTAATAATAATAACAAACTTTTATTGAGGGCCCACTATGTGTAAAGTTTGTGCAAAGTACTTCATTTATAGCAATTATCTCATTTAATATTCCTAAAAACTTTAGAAGCTAGTTATTAAGGTTACTTAACTAGAGGAGAGGAAATTGGGGTCAGTTAGATTAAGGAACATTGCTAAGGTCACAAAGAGAAGTGGCAGACTCAGGGATATCAGATCCCAACGTCTGTGCTCTGAGTACAAAGTGTTATGCAAATACTAGAGTCTAGGAATTACAATCGAAACATTATCTGTTACGCCTAATGTGTGTCATCTCTTTGGGGAATTACCATTTGAAGACCTGCTATCATTCATCTAGGCCCTTTGAAATTAAGTCATGATCCCACTACCCTTTTTTCACTTGTCTCCTTCATCTCATTACTATTATAGAGAACACAGGTCCACCATGACTTATTTTATTATAAGAAATAGTGTTGCCAGGCAAGAGGCATGGCCCCTCTGTCCTTGATGCTCCATCACATCCTAGAACTTTCTTTTGCCTGGGGGGGAGTCTGAAAAAAATATTAATGCATCCAGAAAAATATCTAAATTAGTGTTTAATAAATAACTTCCCAGACTTACAAATGTATTTTAAAAACCACTGAACACCATTCATAGTTAAATAATTGCATTTGAAATCAATAAGATACACTATTTCACCTATCAGAGTAGAAAAGAATGAACAGTTTGATAATACTCAGTGGTTGTGATGATGTGAGGAAAGGAGCATTTTCATATGCTGTTGGGGGGAAGGAAATTGATACTATATCTTTGGTAGAAATGGTAATATCTATCAAATTTTGAAATGCATGTGATATAGTTTGGCTGTGTCCCCACCCAAATCTCACCCGAATCTCACCTTTAATTGTAATAATCCCCAGATGTCAAGGGTGGGGCCAGGTGAAGATAATTGAATCATGAGGGCAGTTCCCCCATACTGTTCTCGTGGTAGTGAATAAGTCTCGTAGATCTAATGGTTTTACAAATGGGAGTTCTCCTGCAAAAGCTTTCTTGCCTGCTGCCATGTAAGGTGTGACTGTGCTCCTCCTTTGCCTTCTGCCATGATTGTGAACCCTCCCCAGCCATGTGAAACTGCGAGTCCATTAAACCTCTTACTCTTTATAATTACCCAGTCTCAGGTATGTCTTTATGAGCAGTGCAAAAACAAACTAATACAGCATGTAAGTTTTGAAACAGCAATATCACTTCTAGGAATTATTCCACAGATATTCAAGTGCTAAAAATATATATATCCAAGGGTGATAATTACATCATTGTTTATAATGTCCATCACAAGCAAGTCCTTCCATGCTGTGGAGTAATTACAGCTGTGAAGAACGGGGTATATCTATGTATGTGCTAATATAAAAGATCTCCAAGTGAAAAATGTCAGGTGCAGAGAAAAATGTGAATCAATATGTAATCCCATTTTTATTAAAAAAAAGGCACACACATACATCACATACACATATACATATACGTGTGTGTGTGTATATATATATATATGCAAATGCACAAATATCTTTGGAAAGATAAATGTCAACTTATTAATAGGTATTATCCCTGAAGAATAGGACTGAGAAGGCAAAGATGGAAATATAAGGAGACTTTTTTAAATTATTGCATACTTTTCTGTATTATTTTTAAATTTTACTAAGTACCATACTAACATAATTTGAAGACCTAATTTAAAAAGTAAGTGTCTTCCAGAAAGGAGTTATCTGCTAGTTTCTATAATTAACTGATGCAGACCAGTCTCTGCACTTTTCCTGAAGTAAAATAAGAAAGATAATCACCAAGGAAGAGCTATAGTGAGACACACAAAAAAAGTGGAATATAACTCATTTCAAATTGTACACCAACTTGTCTTTTATCTTTCTTTAAGTCAATAACTTCCATAATAGCAACAACAGCTGCAGCTCAGCACTTGGTGCTCAGGAAAGAAAATGGATGCTTCTGTGGCTTGACAACCCAAATATTAGAGCCAGAAAATTCACTGTTACTATGTGACATTTGACTCCTTTATCCATTTCACTGTTGTCAACACTATCATCTTTCAAAAATTGTAGTGACCACCAAGAACAAACCTTTAAATGTATACTTAGCAGTGAACGCTAATGAAATGTGAGCTGTCACTAAAGGCAACTGCACTCTGAGACCAGATCTACCTTATGTCAAAATGTGCTGGACAAAAAAAAAAAAAAATCAGCTAATGTCTGGATATTTCAATCATTCGGATATTTGATATGATGCAAACTTATAGCTCTGGCTGAATTTTACAGGTGCCATTCCCATGGCCAGCATGTGAGAATCCCTTCAGTGGTACGAAAAGATTAGTCCAGTGGTTCCTGAATTGTTGTCCTGGGACCAGCAGCAACAGCATCTTGTTAGAAATTCAAATTCTTGCCCCTCCTACTCCCCAATAAGATATACTGACTCAAGAATTGTAGGAGTGGGTTCAGATATCTGTGTTTTAATAAACCATCCAGGTGATTCTGATGCCACTAAAGTTTGAGAACTGCTGGGTTAGTCTAATAAGGGTTTTGGACAAATATGTATGTCCAAATACCTATTTTATAATACCTATTTTCCTGGAATGTGGGATAGAAAATGGTATCATTTGTTAATACAAATGGTCAATGTAGCAATGATAAATCACCTTCACCTTCTAAATATAATTGAGTACCTTGGGTCTCCAATAAACCTTATTTTTAAATTTTAAACAGTTTTAAATTGACAATAATTGTACATATGTAAGGGACACACAGTGCTATTGCCATACAGATAATGCATAGTGATCAGATGAGGGTAATTAGCAAATTCATCATGTCATACATTTATTATTTCAGCCTGTTGGGAACATTCAATATCTTCCTTCTAGCTATTTGAAACTATATATTATTGTTAATTGTATTATTGTCATTCTATAGTGCTATAGAACATTAGAGCTTATTCCTCCTATCTCATTGTAATTTTGCATCCTTTAACAACTCTCTCCCTATCCTACTCTTCCCCTTCCCTGCCTCTGTTATCTGTTCTACTTTTTACTTCTATGGGAACATTTTTTTTTTTTAGCTTCCACATATGAGCCAAAACATGTGATGTTTAACTTTCATTTCCTGGCTTATTTTACTTAGCATAATGTCCCCCAGTTCCATCCATGTTTCTACAAATAACAGGATTTCATTGTTTTTCATCACTGAATAGTATTCCATTGTGTATATACACTGCATTTTCTTGATCCATTCATCTAGTGTTGGACACCTAGGTTGTACTCCCACACTTTCCCTTTGATGCTCCAGTCAAATCTCCTCTAGTTATTTGTTGCCTTGGCCCTTTCTTATTGGGGGGACTAGCCCCAGCATCTCTAGTCAGCCATCTTGCTGATGTCACTCTCTGACATACTTTAATATTCTAAGATAATGTCAACGGGAGTCAGTAGTTCTCCCATTCCAAGTACCACTGAATAGTTCTTCTGGTGATGAAGATGGATTTATTCTGATCAAGACTCTCTTATCTGGCCTTTCTGAGGCCATCAGCATCTATGGCTGACTAGTGCTATCGCCACAGTCTATAACCAAGAATTGGGAATTTCTTCCTGTGCAGGTAAATATACAGTATAGTGTTTATTTCCACAATGTAGCTTCATATTTCCTATATTCCAGTCAACACAAAAATGCTAGCTGATAGTTTATATTTACCAAGCTTCCACTGTGTTCTAGCGTAATGCCATTTATTTCATCTAATCGTCTCAGCAACACTGTATCGTGGATGTGATACTCCCATTTTTGAGTTGCGAAACTGAAGTTCAGAGGAGGTTACCTGAGGTCTCACAGCTAGAAACTTGCATGACTAGCATTTGAACGAAGGTGGGTCTGATACAAAGACCTTGCTTTTTCAACTATATGATATCTCTCTGAGCTAACTCTGCCAGTAAAGATGTAGCCTAGAAAGGGCAGAAACCAGTAGTTCTTCAACCATTTTATGCCAAATGAAAAGAAAATCACCAAATTGCAGAATGGGGGAAAGGAGGCAGGCAGTAAGCTTTCGGCATAAGGATGGATTTCTTTGCAGTGAGGGTTATTTATGTGATCTGTTCCTGGATAGTTGGAAGACTCAAAGAGCCAGACAGAAATTTCACAGGCCCGGGAGAGTAGTCAAGGATAATGATAATGGGGCTGTAGGTGATGAGGTTAATAACATAAGATCCTACTCGGGCCTAACAGCAGGCCTCAGCAAAGCCTCTGGGACCACTGGCCCCTGCTCCCAGCCATGTTAAGATCTCTAATAAAAGACCCACACCTCTTCTTTGTAGCAGTTCCCACTATTGCATTTCAGTGTAATTTTTTGAATAATCTCTTTCTCCCCTTATTAAAGTATTATCCCCATGAGGACAAAGCTTTCATTTTTTTAAAATTTTATTTTGTTGAGGTAGGGTCTTACTCTGTCACCCAGGCTGGAGTACAGTGGCACCATCTCGGCTCACTGCAGCCTCTGCCTCCCAACCTCAAGTGATCCTCCCACCTCAGGCTCCTGAGTAGCTGGGACTACAGGCTTGCACCACAATGCCCAGGTAATTTTTTGTATTTTTTGTAGAGATAAGGTTTTCCCGTATTGCCCAGGTTGGTCTCAAACTCCCGGATTCAAGCAATCCTCCCACCTCAGCCTCCCAAACTGTAATTCCTGGAATTATAGGCATGAGCCACTGTGCCCAGCCCATATTTCATTTTACTATACTTTATTTTGAGAGATGGGGTCTCACTATGTTGCCCAGGCTGTAGGGCAGTGGCTATTCACAGGCACAATCCCACTACTGATCGGCACAAGAGCTTTGACCCACTCTGTTTCTGATCTGTGCCAGTTCACCCTTCCTTAGGCAACCTAGTGGTACCCTGTTCCCAGGAGGCCATATTGATGTTGAACTTAGTGCAGACACCTGAACGTCATAGCACACTACAGCCCAGAACTTCATAAGAGAGCTGTGTTCTGCTCTGCTCCTCTCTGTAACTCCAGTTCTGAGCACATTACCTCGCACAGAGCTGGGGCTCAATAAACACTTGCCAAACAAATAAAGGGTCACCCTTGTTTTCTTCTACTCAGAGATACAATTTGAAAAAAAAATGTTTAGCTCTAATGCAGCCTAGGAGGTAAATTTATGTAGTTTTTTCTTAGGTCTTTTCCAGGTATATTTAGGGAATAATTTATATTTTTGCAGTATCTCCTCATGATGTTTATACTTATTGTTTTTACACTGTGAAATATTACATAACAGTTGCTAGAGCAGGAATAGAAGCCAGTTCTTTTCACTTGTTCCCATATGAAAAAAATCAAACGATCGTTTTCACAAAAATTCCTTATCACTTTAAATTTTTTCCATAATTCAAATTAACAGTGAGCATGCCTTACAGTCATGCCCTTTTGTGATTCTAGGGAACAGAAAACACTGACCCTGGGAGTAATAATAAAATCACTCCTACCTTCCATGAGTAAGATGGAGAAGTCCTTTAAGATAGTGATGGTGCTGGCCAAAACCAGGATGGAAAAGATGAATGTGCAGATTGGGTCAGCTAGTTTATACTCTGGCTAGAAAAAAACAAGGATTTTGGTTAACTGAATTCATACCTCTCTTCCAGAAAGTCTGATTAATAAAATAAGTAAACCTCCCTGCGTCTTTCCTTCTCTGTCACTCATTCACCCTTTTGACATGTGTCATCCAACTCAGAGGCAAGACTTGGTTTTTGAAGACTCAATCCTTCCTTTTAGCTTTAAACTACCAGCAAATAAAGAAGTGAGGCTCCAAGACATGCTCTCCCCGTAATTTAAGAACTAAAAGGAAGAATATTCTTAAGTTTGCTCTCAAGAGCCCTGATTTAACTTCTTGAAGATTAATGAAAGTACAGAGTATGTGATGAAAGTATGCATAAATATGCCCACAAGATCCAATGACGTTTTGGCCTTAATTATAATGAGCAGAAGAAAGGATATTACTTGCTCAGAAATTGCATATGGCCAGCATATACCTGGACTATGCTCTTGGTTGACTGGGGTGAGTTTATTTCTTTGCCTCTCAAGTATTGCACATACTCAAGGCTGGCATCTTTGATGCAGTCTTAAGGGTGTGAACCAAAGTGTCATCCTTGCTCAGTCTCCTCACTGGAACCCTTAGCCTCAGGGTGAAATGTCTGCTTTTCTACCCTTGATGAAGTTCTTTGCCACAGAAAAGTATCTTTAAGAAACTCAGCATCAACTCAACTTCTGTAAGTAGACCCTCAAACTCCACGTACCCTTATGATTTTGAACTAGATTTGCCTTAGACTTAAAGCTTTCAGTGATCATTTTGCTCAACTGAATTCAGATATTTTTGTAATTTTTATTTACATGTTTTCCCTTTTTCAGGAAAAGCTGTGAGTCTCTGCAAATTAGACAATTGTGATGCAAACAGACAGAGCTAAATGTTCTTCTCCATTCTGTGCCTGCTAACCCATCTCTGTTATCAGTATTACCAGGTAGAGATCTGTAGTGGATATTTATTTATTTAGGGTCAGAGGCTTACCTGGCAGTCTTTCCCACTTTTCATTAGCACTTTGGCTTTTGGGGGAGAAGCCACCTCTCCCCCATTGGGGCAATACTGGTGGAACAATAAATCAGGTACTCTAACCTCCCTTCAGCCAAGCAGCAGACACAAGACACAACCTAGGTCAATTGGACTCTGTTCACAGAAATATCATTCTTCAGAAGTGACAAAAACAGAAAACAAAATTTGTTGAGACACATTTATTTCAGTGTGGTGTCTCGGACAGAAGTTGGACCGTTTCTAAAATCTAGATATCAAAATTTGCCCTTATTTCTACTTTGACGTCTGTCTAGGAGCACACACAGTAAATTTCAGCCATTAAATATACTTTTTGCTAAAGTGAGCCAGAGATGTTCCCTATTGCTTATAATCCAAGAACCTGAAGGTATTCACAGTTTAGTTGCTATTCATCTTAACACCATGGTTGAGGGTTTGTTTGCTTGCTTTAGCTTTGCAAAGTAGTTTGTATAGGTAAACAGAGGATGCCCATTCTCTTTAAGTTAATGTTGGAGCTTCTGTACTACCTAATCTATGTAAGTACTAGGATGGTGGGTAAACTCAAACTCACCTTAAAGTAGATAATAAGTGCACTAATTAGCACACTGATACTCTGAAATAGATCTCCAAGGGCATGCACAAAAGCAGCTCTGACGCTGGCATTGGCTTGCACTTCCTTGTGATTGTGGCCAAGGCGTCTCTGGTGCAAAACCACAGTTAGTCTGAAAGAGAGAACAATGTTCTTAGCACACATGAGATCAGTTTTCAAAATGTAGGCAGCATAATGGAGGAGCTGGCAATAACATGCATTATCCAAAATGATAGATAGTTGAAGTATTTATGCTTTAAAAAGATCTATCTTTGACTAATGTTTAAATACACGTGTCATAAAATTTTAATACTTTTATACAAAAACAAACCACAGAGACACACCCAGTTTACTCATTCATCCACCTAATGTTTCTCTGTTTCACATTGAAACTGGAAAGCATCACTTCTTAGATGAAAATCAAGCATTTGACAATGAAGGGAGGAAATCTCCTTTATTGAAGGTTGACTGTCAGGCACTGAGCTGGCTTAAAGTCAAGCTTCATTGGGAGCTTAATTAAAAGTACTGGTTTCACACACAAAAAAAACACAGGAAGGGATAAATAAGGGAAAAATAAAATAAGTAGTGAATTTTATTGAGGCTCTATTTTACCTTTTATTTTACTTAATTTTGTGCATTTTCAAAAGAATTTGAAATTTGAATGATTTCTTAATGTCCAATGATGAGAATATTGTGCTCATGGATATAAAGCTCTTAATCCAGAAGTAGAAATATATTAATGTATTAAAAATGATCTGGTATGTGTACATATATATATACACAATATATTGCAAAGCTGAGCATCTCTTGTCTCAAAGTGATCAATAGCAAATACTACAAACTATGTGCATAATTCTGTTTATCTATACCTTTAAGTGGTATTAGACTAAACGTAAAATTAGAACATTTTCACTGACAGCTCAGTGTTTTGCCTTTCTGAACCTTTTCTAAACATTTTGGAACAAAGATTTAAAAACAGCAACATATTGTTCAACGTCATGTATCCCATTCTATTTTCAGGTAAAGTGTCTGTTAAAACTCAGGTCATCACCACAAAGTGGAATGACCACTAGGCATCAAGATCTGATCACTACAGAATATACAGTTTTCAGATGTTCAGTGTTTGGGTAGAAATTCACTCTCAACTTGGAGTTACCATTTAAGGTCCCTTAGACAGCCTGATATGGCTGACAGATCATAGACCCTCATCTGATCTGCCATGTGTGTTCATCACATTGTCATTCATTCTTTTACTCATCTTATTGACAAAAAGAGACAGGAAAAAAACATATGTAGTCACTCATATGCAGACACTTGTAAAATCTTGGGCCATAAAGGTGAGTGAAAACAGATGTGGTCATTCCCCAGTGTAGCTTTAAATGTACTGGAGAAGGTAAAGTTTAAGCACCCCCCTCCCCCCCAACACACAAAAGTGGAAAATTCTAATTACAGTAAGTCCACCAAGAACTGGTACTATGGGTAATACAACAGAGGAGCCTGATTTAGTTAGAAAGACGTTACAGCTGAGTTGAACTCAAAAGCTTAAGCTAGAGTTAAATATGCTGAGGGAAGGAAATGTTTCAGGCAGTGAAAACTTAGCAGGCAATAGCCTTCAGGCTCTATTTATAACCTTCATCCTAGAATCTCTTCACAACTTCAATTGGAACTTTCTGTCCTGATTTTGAGTCCCCAAGGAATAGATTTATTCCTGAATCGCAGTTCTGATATCTTTATATTCAAACAATACAGCATCTAGCAGCATTTGAAACCTGTAATCCCAGTTTTTGGAGAAAATATTATAGTTACTCAGCATTCTTATCCATCAATAACTATCTACTCGCACAAAGAAGGCAGAGATTTCCAACTGCCTTGACTTTCTGAGTGTAAAAAGCACCTGCAATGTGAAGGTCAATGTTCAAAAGCAGTTACAAGAGAAAGAAAATTTGGATGATATCTGTTTAGAAAATCAAACCTGATCATTGAGGCCCCAGATTGATGTGATAGTTGGGTAGGTTTGTAGCCTTCATCTTTGTGTAGCATCAAGACAGCCTACGTGACATATGACTCTCAGGAAGTTAATACTTGTATTCTTCCTTCTGCCTCAAGACCATATTGTTCTCCTTATGCAAAGCAGACATTATTGACCTGTAGTCAGCAATATGTGTGCTCTGGCATATTTGTCTCCTAGGGGTGATAGATTTACATTGATCGACTCACACTTTTTCTCCCAGTGCCAATGTGAAACACATTTTCAAGTTAACTGGCTGAAGATAGGGATCTAGTCACTGACAGCAGATCAAACACCATTCTTCTAATTATTTAGCTCAGAGATTTTGAGCAATGGCTCACAAACTGAGAGCTGGGTAAGTGAGATGTCAAGAGGCAAGGCTATTAGAATGAACTGAGGACCTTTTTCAAAGTGTACGTGCTCAGCTATTCTTGAATTCCAGAGATGCCATTGTGCCCCCTCTTAAAATCCACTGTTTAAAACTTCATTTTTCGATCACTGTCTTCTCTACTTTCATGTGAAAATCTACCTCAGAGCATATATCAAGTTGCATTGCAAGATAGATAGGCAGATGATAAATAGGCTGAGTTTCCTATTGCTTCTGTAATAAATTACCATAATGTTTTAGCAGCTTAAAACAACACAAACTTATAGTTCTGGAGGTCAGAAGTCTACAGTGGGTCTCTAGGACTGCATCTTTTCTAGAGGTTCTAGAAGGGAATTCATGTTCTTGTCTTTTCCAGCTTCTAGAGGTCACCTGGCTCCAGGCTGCGTTCTCCATTTTCAACATCAGATATACAGCATCTTCTCTCCTCTCTGATCTCCTGTCTCCTTCTTATAAGGATGCTTGTCATTATGTGGGCTCACCTGGATAATCCAGGATAATCCCCTATCTTAATATCCTTCATCACATTTGCACAGTTCCTTTTGCCATATGATTTAACATATTCAGAAGTTCCAGGGGTTAGGATGTTTAAATCTTTTTAGGGGAGTGGGTCATTATTCTGTCCACCAACATGATAGCTAGCTAGATCACTAGACAGAGAGATGGGTGGATGGAGTTTTAAGTAGAGTTGCCCAGAATTAGATCCTCAAATGGGAAGGAGAAATTTGACTCAAAAAGATCAAAGTCCTGACCTCAAAACCCCATTGCCTGAGCAATCCAGTAGTTCATTTTAGGAAAGGGAGACTCATTTGTCAAGGGACATATGCTCAACTCCTGTAAAATTATTTAAGACTGCCTAGATAAAAGAATGGACCAGCAGGTTGAAACCAAAGGGAGAATTTAACTAACATAGCACAAGGAAGAATTTTCATGCAGTCACAATGCTGCAAAGATAATAGAGGCTGTTTTTGAGGGAAATAAATTTCCTTTTATGAGTTCTATTAAAATATATGAAACTAATGACCATTTTATGGAAATGTTGCAAAAGAGAATGCAAAAGTAAAATGGGGACTGAAGTAAATACATTTTAGAGTCCCTTCCAACGCAACCCACGGGGAGGCCATCATCTGCTCACCTCACAAAAATGGAACAGTAGTAAGTTACGCCCCATGTGGAACCATTGACATGCCTGAGAATGTAAAGGAGCTCAATTTCTGGGTCTGTGAATCTGGATTAAAATCCTGGCTCTGTACTACTTAACCTCACTGGGCGTCAGTTTCCTGATCTGTAACATAGGAGTGTTGTGAACATTAAAGTTGGTAATGTATATCCAAACATCCTAACCCTGCCTCTGGCACACCAGAAGCTTTCGAAACATGGTAGCTAGTGGAAGCCAGTATTAAAAAACACTTTAGCTTAAACAAAAGCAGTTAACCTTGTTTTCAATCTTAAAGCCATTCAAACACTCTGTCTGGCCTCTATCATCTTCACAAGTACTGAGTTTTTAAAAAGTCTTTGTCCAGATAGAGTTACAGGAGAGCCTCATGGGCACTGTGCGGGGACCAGGGGATGACTTACATAATGTTGGCTGCCACTGCGCAGCTGGAAACGATGATCATCACAGTCGCCTGGATCTGGTAATCGGGATACAGCAGGCGCTCACACGCCAGGTACACCAGCACGCCAGTCACCACCCAGATGCACAGGATGGAGAGCAGGGCACCAAGGATCTCTAGGAATTCAAACACATGCAGAAACCCACACACAGATAACTCCATCACCTACACCCCCAAAACTCGTAAGACTCTTTGCCGCTTCCCCACAAAAGAGGCTTCACACTAGTTCACTCAGTGATTCACAAAGTAAAAGTCTGGACAGATTTTAAAACTAAGAGAAGGAATTTTAATGTTGCATTCATAAAACACCAGCATCTGAGTCATTATGCTCCATGTTACTAAGTAATTTCTAGCAAATTTTTAGAACATATTAACTGCTGCCTACCCCCCTACC
>NW_012108130.1:937709-945452 GCF_000951045.1 Mandrillus leucophaeus
ACCCCACCACCCCGCCGCCGTTTTCCTTGGGGATCTTAATTTAAACAGGTGCTAAAATGATTGAAACTTATTAGGAGGTAAAATAATGAGACACAGAGAGTAAAATGTGTTTAGAAACTCTTAATTTCGCCATAAAACATTTACGACCTGCCAGTGCCAGCACCTTCAATGGAATAAAATAGTGAAAAGGGAAAGCTTCAGAGAGCACTTGAAGAAAATGAGTTTTATTTGCCAGTGCAACATATTATAAACACAGAGGTGAGCTCAGAGGCTTGCTAACACTCTGACTGCATTTTAAGAGCAACAGTAAGGAAAAGAAGCATCAGAATAGAAGTGTTTACATCAATATGTAGAGATAAAATGGTGTTCAATCTGCCCACTGAGGAAAGTGCATTTGCTCACTTAGGAGTTAACACTTCATTCTGACCTTTAATTTAAACCCACAGAGAGATTCTAAAAACCCAGAAGGGTCTAGAAACATTCTTTGAGTCAGTGGTCAGGTACAATCCATCATTTAGTCCTTCCCCACTTTAAGCTAATCCCAGAGATTAGTTCCTTTTAAAGCAGAGCAATGTAATATATTCTTACCCAGTGTGTGGCAATAATTTCCCAGACTGTAGTCATTTACAGACAACCTTCATAACGTTTTCCAAATCCACATGCTACTTGCCTTATTAACCACTCAATATTTTTTTCAAATAAATTCCCTTTTTACACTTAGCTTCTTCCTAAACAATGTTATCCATGAAATTACATATTTGATGTGCTAGTTTATTTTGTAATGGGCATCAGGATGTGTAATTATTGTCCATGTGACACTTAAAATTATCTGACCAACTGTGGAACATTTCTCACACTATGGGAAATGCTGATGCAGATGTTTAAGGCATGAGCTCAAGTGTCAGACGTATATGGACTGGCTATGTGACTTTAGACAAGTCGCTTAACCTATTTGAGCCTGAATATTCTTATCTATATGTATTATAATAATAGAATATATGTAGAATATAATAATAGAATAATAGAATATACATAGATTACAGGTTAAATTATGTTCCCCCAAAATTTATATGTTAAAGTACTAATCTTTGGCCGGGTGCGGCGGCTCATGTCTGTAATCCCAGCACTTTGTGAAGCCGAGGCAGGCAGATTGCCTGAGGTCAGTAGTTCAAGACCAGTCTGGCCAACATGTTGAAACCCCATCTCTACTAAAGATACAAAAAAAAAAATTAGCTGGGCGTGGTCCTGTAATCCCAGCTACTCGGGAGGCTGAGGCAGGGGTATTGCTTGAACCAGGGAGGTGGAAGTTGCAATGAGCCGAGATTGTGCCACTGCACTCCAGCCTGGGCAAGAGAACAAGACTCTGTCAAAAAAAAAAAAAAAAAAAAAGTACTAATCTTCAATTCCTCAGATTGTGACCTTATTTGGAAATAGGGTAATTGCAGATGAAGTTAGTTAAGATGAAATCATACTGGAGTGGGATGGTTTCAATATGGCTGGTGTCCTTACTTAAAGTGGAAACCTGGACACAGACATGCAAATGGGGAAAATGCCATGTAAAGATAAAAGCAGAGCTCTATGAGCCAAGGAATGACAGACAGTTTCTGACAAAGTTTGCCAGAAAACCACCAGAAGCTAAGAGAGGCCTGAAACTGATTTCCCCTCACAGACCTCAGAAGGAACCAAACCCACTGACGCCCGATTGCAGACTTCTGTTTTTCATAACTGTGAGGCAATAAATGTCAGTTGTTGAAACAGAAATGTATTTAAAACCGAGTAATGTATTATTACCCAGTGTGTGGCAATTATTTCCCAGACTTCAGTCATTCATAGACAACCTTCATAATTTGTTATGAAAATTAATAATGTACCCCCCCAAAATAATGTACCCAATTTGTAGTACATTATTAAGGCAGCATAGGAACCTAATATAACATATAGCAAACACTCAAGAATCTGTTATTTTATTAGTCTACTCAGGCTACTTACAACTCCCCTTTGCAGAAGTTTATGAGGACCAGGCCCAAAAATTTCTGGTTTGCTGGAAATGGAAGTTGAGTCTGTGGATGTCAGGAAGTGTGTTTCCTACCCGTGAAAATCCAAATCAGGGTATGAAAGTGGAGCGTGTCTAACTCAAAACCCATGGTTAGGAAGCACAGTGGGAAAAGAGCTGCAGGTGTAAAGCTCAAAACCAAGAGCAAGAGTCAGGAGTCAGATCTCAAGACAAAACAAAGAGTCAGAAATCCAAAAGTAACTAGTTAGAACGGGAGACACATGAGGATCATTGGTAAATGCTACCATGATTGCTTAAAAAAAAATAGCTTAGCTGGGCTCATTGGGTTGACCAGATGATGGGTGTGTTGGGTATGAATGTGTTGGACTCACCTCTATGTCTATAGAGGTGCTGTTTAATATGGTAGCCACCAATCATGCATGGCTGTTTAAAATGAAATTAAGTAAATTTCAAAATCTGGTTCTTCAGTAGCACTAGCCGCATTTAAAGTGTTCAATAGCTACATCATACTGTATATTACAGAATATTGCCCTCGCAGCAGAGAGTTCTATGAACAGCTCAGGGTCTTCCATGGCCACGATGCCAAAGTACAAGCAGAGATCTAAATTCTGAGTTCACCCTACATTTTCAAACCATCTTAGGTTTACAAAACTGCTTTGACAAATGGTATCAGAAAGGGTCAAGTACATGTAAAACTTTACACCGACAAATAATGGGTGCTTAGCCAGAGGTCCATGTTTTCCAAGTGTAGTGCTGTTCAAGCACCGGCAAAAGCATTCTCAGATCACATTGTCACGAACTCTCTTTACTGCTGTTTATTGCCTCATCTCCTGGATGTTAAAGGGAAGCAAGTCAAAACACCTGTGATGATCAATGGTTTAGTATGAAATTAGGACTTCCTGCCATTCTAAACTTGAAAAACTGCAGTCCACAGGTGTCAGTCTACAAGCTGTGACACGTGTCTAGCAGCCCTTTCAGTGAAGGCTGGCCACCCTTGCTCAGCTCTCCGATTTCCTCTACATTGAGGTTCTCAACCAGTGTGAAAATGTGGAATTGTGGCTATTTGTTCACATGATTTGCACAAAATACTCAGTCAGAAGCTCCTCCAGCTGATATAAGGAATAACACAGAGGAGAACTGAAGCTGCAGAGTATGGGGTTGTGGGGGTGGGTAAGGGAGCGATTGTAAAAATGAGTCAAAGTAAAAACCCTCATCAAGACCTAGGTGATGGGTTACTCAGTGAAGGAACCAGCTGCAAGAAAGGAGAAAAAGTAAACTTTCATCCTCTCCTCTTCCTTCTCCTCCTCCTTTTTTGCATTATTGTTGATTGAGTGAGCAAGCTATTCAGCTGGACCATTCACTGAATGGCTAAATGCTGTGTGTGAGCAGGAAAGCCTGTATTCTATTCCTGAATCCTCTATAAGAAGTTCTTCAATCTCTGTAACTCTCTTGGGTGCTCCGTGCCTCCTTTTGCAATATGGCAGAAGCTTTACTCCTATCCTCTCTTCCAGGGATGCAGAGTAATTTAGTGAATTGTATTATGTCTATCACCAGGCACAGAGTCCCTGAGGCTGGGGCGGTTGCTGAAGTGATACACGTGTTCCTCTTGTCCCAGAGGACTAGAGATAGCACCATTAATCTGTCTGTTATCTGAATTAATATTGAAAACACATATTCCCACATAGACGTTTGTTTTATCCTGTGCATCAGAAATGTGTCTCTAAGGATTTTCCAACAAGGCTTTGCTTTGTAGCTTCCATTTTTACCCTTGGTTTGACTTTGCAGCACCAGCCTGCTGTTATTGCTCACTCTATGAACTGTACCTGCTCGGTGCCATCCAAACGTCAGCCGCTTAGAGGGAGGCTTCGATGACAACCACAGGGAGAAGAGACTGAGCAGGAAACTGGTCAGGTCAATTAAGAGGTGGGCAGCATCTGTGACAACAGCAAGACTCCCAGCGAAGTGCCCACCTAGAGAATGCAAAATAGTACACTGTGTTAAGGCCCCAGAATGCAGCTAGATTCATAGACATGCTAACTATCGTGGGTGAAAATGCCGCAGACTCACAAAACTTTAGAGGAGAAAGAGATCTTAAAGTTGATTTAATTCACTCCTTCTGCAACTCAGAGAGTGGATATGATTTGAACACGTAGAAATCAATTTCAAAGGAGAAGCCATTCCTTGGGTAGCAAAGACATAGAGATTAGAAACTGTGGGGCAGGCACATCTGGAGAACACCTTAGTTAGACTGGGGTAAGAGGATTCAAAAGAGAAAAATACAAGAGGATCAGGCTGAAGCAGTGTGGGCCAGATTCAAAGAGTCTCATAACCCAAACTGAGGACATGGACTTTTGTTTATAAACTAGATGTTGCGATCTGGCTCACAGATGTGTTTTTATTTGACTTATAATTTAATCATCATCTTTACCCTTTCCTTTTTCTCTATTAATTCATATTATCCACCTGAGCTTGAAATCCCTGTAATAAATAATAGGGAGCAGAAAGGAGAAAGGGCAGGTACCTTCCAATGGGCGTCTTGAGTGCTACAATCCAATAAAGCACAGGGATGCAATGTAAGCCATGAGAGTCCTGCCTGGCTTTTCCCTTTATTTGATGTGCTCCCTCTACTTCCCTCTAATCCTCCTTTGAGAAAAGACCTCCAGCCTCCAAAATAGAAGTTAAAGAAAAACCTTGCCCTTTCCTTCCCAGACACGGTTTGTTGTTTGAGAGCAATAACCTTTATTGCTCTTACTACATCTTCTCAGCAAAGGGCTTTTGCTGACTGATTAGTTCTCCCTACAGCTGTTTATTGCCTTGTGTACTACAAAATAGCAGAGACTGTCAGCCATCAGCCTCGCCATCATCAGACTCACCTTGTCTCGCCTAATGATTTTTAAAAATTACATAGATAGCTCATAATTGCAATAATCCCCACAGGCCATTGGCTCTATCTGTAGTTAATAACTGGTTTGTCAAGGTTTAATGGGCTGAAGCAAAGTAATCTTCGAGCCTGTTACCGAACAGTCAGTGCAAAAATCAGAATGATTCATTAGCCGAAAAGCAACATTTTGCTAACAAATCAGCTGTCCTTCCAATTATCCTCTAATGTTGCTCTATCTGCCAAACTTGGTCCTGATGATAAAACTGTGTTAATAAGGCATTATTTCTTGCCCGGAGAATAACTCCATGCAGATAAGCAGTATGCTGCAATCACAGCAATGAGTGATGATGATTCTACGTGCTGGGTTGAAATATAGTCTAAATCAAGGAAATGAAGTCAGTCTTATAAAGTCTCTTCAACAGTCTCAGCTGAGGCAGGAAGCACCTGAGAAAGAAAAAGGGCTTGCTTTGGAAGAAATCATGTTACTATGGAGGCTTGGAAACAGAACCATTTTGCAACCTTCAGAGCTACTTATAGGAACCATCCAGAAAACTGTAGGCAATCGCTGACACATAGAGCAAACTGCTTGCAAGAGGTAATTTGTGACTGATCTTGCATTTGCTTCTGAAAGCATGGAGTATTATTGACAATTAATTCAATTATCCAGCCAATATTTATTGAGCCCTTACTGTGCATGGTACCAGGGATTGGGTATACAAAGATAAACAAATCATAGCCTCTCTTCAGTGATCTCCTTGTTTAACACTCACTGTACCAGAGACAAGTTAATGGGCTAAGGGATCGGAGAGCTGCTCTTACTGGGAGGAGTGAGGAACTTTTCACAAAGAGAGGGGTAAGAATTAGCAAAAACAGAAGGGGTTTTCGGGAAGAGATAAAACCACGGGCTAAAATAGAGTGAAAGAACATAGCACTTTTCGGGAAAAGCAGAAGGTATGGAGTGTTGGAGGAAAAATGGGAAATGAGCCTGGGAAAGCACATTGGAAATGCCTGTGTGGGGTATTATATGTCAAGCCAAGGGGTTTGAATGTGATTCTATGGCTAAGGGGATCTACTTATTACTTTGAGGCAAGGTTGTGGTATGTTGAGATCTGTTTTTAAGAGAGACGTCTTAGCCAGCAATATGGAGGATGACTTTGGAGAGAGGTTAAGAGGAGCTAGAGGTTAAGACTCGACAGTGTTAGCCAAGGGAAATTATGATAAAGGCATGAACTAGGGCAGCAGCAGTCATATTTCTGGAATACTTGACAAGATGTGGAGAGCAGTACACTTATACCAAGATAAGAGACACACAGAAAAGACTCAGACCTGAAGACTTTACTTAAGGCCTGTGGGGTGAAGGTGACAGCAATAGAGCAGAGGAACCATGGGGCCTGGGTCTCACAAACTACCTCCGATTAAGATGGTGTTAATTCCCCATGTGGGTTTCCATGGAGAACAGAGACTTACTGACAGCAATGAAAGAAGTAAATGTTTATCTGACAACATCAGCCATGTGTCCCATTGCTGGGCTTACACCGTTGTGTGCTATTAATTAATTTTTAAAAATTCTTTAATTATTTTGTGAATAGTATTATGATACTATACCATATGTTGTGTCAAAACCCCATTGAGTTGTTATTTAACAAATACAACAGGTCCTCAAATAACATCAGTTCATTCAACATCCTTTGTTTATAACGTCGATAAGAAAATAAAATGGATTCCTGACCAGGGCCGCTGTCTGTGTGGAGTTCGCATGTTCTCCCCATGTCTGCGTGGGTTTTCTCTGAGTATTAGGGTTTCTTCCCACATTCCAAAACTGTGCACGTGAGGTTCACTGGCACATCTACATCGTCCTGGTCCTGGCGGGAGTGAGTGTGGGTGTGACTGTGCCCTGTAATAGGAGGCATCCTGTTCAGGGCTGTTTCCCACCTTGAGCCCTGAGCTGTGAAAAGCTCCAGCTATGAAACTGGAATAAGAAGGCTGAAAAAAGAATGAATGAAAACAAATGATTGTAAAATAAATATGTGTAAGGCAGATGATCATCATACAGATGCCCAACAAAAAAGAGTATGAAAGTGCTCAGCAAACCCAGCTCATCTTTTCTTATTTGGGTTTGAACTGTGTGGTGGTAGGAGGCACTCCTGACAATTTTCACTTTGCAAACATTTATTCCTTGATGTAACCACCACCATTATGACCACCCTCACTCACTGATTCACCCAAAATTGCATAATTATCTCACTTGTGTTTATCATCTTTCTTAGATGTATGTATAGCTCACATTTATTTCAGTGTTTAATATTTGAAGTGTCTTGGCCTTATTTAGAAGTTTTGTGATGTTTTTGTGACCAGTAATATGGCATGGAAACTTGACTCGTTTCTATCAGTTGGCCTATGGTAAAATTGGTTTTTGTTATATGTCATTTCACTGAAAGTCAAAGTTTCCAAGAACTTCTCCACGATGTTAAGTGAGGACTTACTGTGTTTAAAATATATCACAGTTCTCATGTTTTGACATTTCTTAAAATATTAATACCAGGAACCTCCAAAAATATAAGAGGCCTGAGCTACTACAATCCCTTGGCTGTGCAGAACAAGGTAAGTGCCCTGATCAATAAAACTTGTGGTTATCACACCACCCAGCAATATCTTTCTCTTAGTAAAAGAGAAGTTTTTCACTCAGATAGTTACCGTCTTCCCCAGGCTGCTCCCAGCTCTGAATTCCTGTCTGATAATCTGGTGTTTTCTCTATTTTTTTTTTTTTTTTTGAGACGGAGTCTCGCTCTGTCGCCCAGGCTGGAGTGCAGTGGCCGGATCTCAGCTCACCGCAAGCTCCGCCTCCCAG
>NW_012108130.1:945502-952965 GCF_000951045.1 Mandrillus leucophaeus
GGTTCACGCCATTCTCCTGCCTCAGCCTCCCAAGTAGCTGGGACTACAGGCGCCCGCCACCATGCCCGGCTAATTTTTTGTATTTTTAGTAGAAACGGGTTTTCACCGGGTTAGCCAGGATGGTCTCGATCTTCTGACCTCGTGATCCACCCGTCTGGGCCTCCCAAAGTGCTGGGATTACAGGCTTGAGCCACCGCGCCCGGCCCGTGTTTTCTCTATTCTTACTCAACTCAGAATAGTCCTACTTCAGACATCTCCCCTAACTACTCTCAATTTCTTCCAGCAAAGGCCATACCTGAGCTTTTTTTTCTTCTGAGGTCTTAGCATCTGAACGTGTATCCATTCAAATAGAGAAACATGTTTACATCTGCAACATAACACCTCTTTTTGGCCTTTCTACAAGTAGGAATTTTCACAAGCTATCAGAAAGAGTCCCAATTCAACAGGTTCAAAGGTCCCTTAAGGGTGGATACATTATGCTTATATCCTTCTTTAGTTCATTCTCCAGTTTGCTCTATACTCTGTCGCAAATTATTTCCCTCAACACAGCTCTATGACCTGCTTCTCCCCCATTCTAAATGTCAATTACTCCCCAAAACCTATGAATGACCGAGCCTCAGCTCTTCTTGGCCCTCCAACTACCATTCTAGTTATATTCTCCATTAACCACATTTTACCCTACACTCCTGCCTTGGATAGGCTTTCGCAGTTGTAAGCCATGAATGCCTAACCCAAACAGCTTAAACAATACCAACAACAATAATATACCAGTATACTGGCTCATACAACTGAGAACATATCTGGGTGGGATTGGATCAGATGCAGCCCAGTCCTAAGGCTCAAAAATGTTCTTGGGCTCTGCTCTGTCTCCAGCTACTGCTATTGATTGTCCAGTTTAAGAAAGACTTTTCCTCCATTTCAGCAACAAAGGTAGACCTCTAAAAGCTCCAGACCTGTATCACTTCAGCTCAGTTTTTGTAGAGGAAAGAGAGAATGCTTTTTTTCCAGCCTCCCTATGTAAAGACCCAGAGACTCTGATCAGTCCAGCTTGGTATCTCATATCTAGCCCAGCCTAAGAGCATGAGGTTCTCAGACCAGCAGGACCAAAATTGCAACCAGAGAAAAGAATATGACAAAGCTTGCTGAAAGGAAATACCAGTCTACTACGGACAGTGGTACCCAAATTTCTAAGAATACGGATTTCCTTTCCTGTTTCAGACCCATGCACTTGGAATCTTTCAAGGCAAGCCCTGATAAATATCTATCTTCTGGACCACAGCAGTAAGTAGTGTGCTGTTCCTTCAGGCCACTCCATCTGCCTTTTGGCCATATCTCAATTCCTATTCACTTTTCAAAGCCTTGCTCAAACCCCATATCCTGCAGGAGGACCTCTCAGGTTTTCAAAAGTGATCTGAGAATAGTAATTGCTTTCTCTAACATAGCCAAGAATGGCTTTGGGGAGGAGGTGAGCTGTGGATCAGGGTCTTGACTAATGACCAGGATTTTGATGAGTATGGAGAAAGAGGAGAAGGCTTTTCTATTCAAAGAAAAAAAGCATAAGAATAAAGTGCAAAGATTATCTTGCAGAGAATGAATAAACAAATGTGGCTGAAACAGGATAGTGAGGGAAATAGCAAGATAAGAATATTGATAGTTTTGCCACCAGATCATGCAATGTCTTGAAAACCGAAGTAGGAATTTTTCATTTTTTCCAGGATGCTAGAGCTTTCCAATATACTGATCTTTTTTGACTTGAGGCAAGCAATTAGGGCCTAGCACAGTGGGAGCCTCTGAAGCGGTCTCTTCCAGCTACAAGCACCCTTGTCAGTTTATCCCAGTGCTCAGTAAAATGTACTACGCTTGTCATGAAGGGAAAAAGGTTGTGAACCCTGAACTAAGCAAAGGGGAGCCAGTTAAAAAAAAAAAATTTTTTTTTTTTTTTGAGACAGAGTCTCACTTTATTGCCCAGGCTGGAGTGCAGTAGTGCAATCTTGGCTCACTGCAACCTTCACCTCCTGGGTTCATGCACAGTTCTTCTGCTTCAGCCTCCCAAGTAGTTGAGATTACAGGTGTGTGCCACCACATCCAGCGAATTTTTATATTTTTAGTAGAGATGGGGTTTTGCCATGTTGGCCAGGCTGGTCTCGAACTCCTGACCTCATGTGATCCACCTGCCTTGATCTCCCAAAGTGCTGGGATTACAGGCGTGAGCCACCGCACTGGCATCAGTAAAATACTTTGAAGACAGAAATAATATAAGGAGAGCAATGTTTCAGGAAAATTGGCTCAATCTCAATATAGCTCAAATGCTGAATATTTTTCAGTCAGTATCAATTTAATTTATTTACTGACATCATCACTCACTTCTGCCCCTAAAGTCAGATTAGAACTCATAAACTCTAATGCATAGAAATGAGAAGGGAAAGAGGAGGTTGTGAATGAAATTAGACCCTTATCTCATACCATATACAAAAATCAACTCAACATGGCTTGGAGACTTAAATATAAGATCTGAAACTCTAAAACTACTAGAAAAAAAATATAAAGGAAAAGCTCCATGACATTGGTTTGGGCAATGCTTTTTTTTAAATATGACCCCAAAAGCCCAGTCAACAAAAGTGAAATTACACAATTGGGATTACATCAAACTCAAATGTAAAGGAAACAATCAACAGAATGAAGAGATAATCTACAGAATGGGAGAAAATGTTTGCAGACCATACATATGATAAAGGGTTAATATCCAAAATATATATAAGGAAGCCAAACAACTCAATAGTAAGAAAACAAATAACCTGATTAAAAATGGGCAAAGAACCTCAACAGACATTCCTTGAAAGAAGACATAGAAACGGCTAACAGGTCTATGAAAATATGTTCAACATCACTAATCATCAGGAAAATTCACCTCACATCTATTAGAGTGCTTATTACCAAAAAGAGGAGAGACAAATGTTGGTGAGGATATGGAGAAAAGAAAAGAAAAGAAAAGAAATCTTGCAAACTGCAATGTAAGTCAGTACAGCCATTATAGAAAGCAGTTCCTTAAAAAATTAAAAATAGAACTACCATATGATCCAGCAATTCTGCTACTGTGTATATATCCAAAGGAAGTGAAGTCAATATGTTGAAGATATATCTGCCCTGCCATTCAATGCTGTTCATTGCAGCATTATTCACAATAGCCAAGATATGGAATCATCCTAAGTGTTCATAGACGCATAAATAGATAAAAAGAATGTGGTATGTATACACAATGCAGTTCTGTTCAGCCTTTAAGAAGGAAACCCTGTCATTTGCAGCAACATTGATGAACCTGGAGAACATTTTATTAAGTGAAATAAGTCAGGAACAGAAAGACAAACACCACATGATCTCACTTATGTGTGTAATCTAAAAAAGCTGAATTTATAGAGCAATGAGTAGAAGTGTGGTTACCAGCGGCAGGGATAGGGGCTGGGGAAGGAAGAAGCTGGGGAGGTGTTGGTCAAAGGACACACAATATTAGTTAGATAGAAGGAATAAGTTTAAGAGATCTATTGTAGAACATGGTGACTATAGTTAAGCACAATGTACTGGATTCTTCCAAATTGCTTAAATGAGTAGATTTTAAGTGTTCTTACCACAAAAAAATGTTAAGTATGTGAGGTAATGTCCATGTTAATTAGCTCGATTTAGTCATTTCACCATATATGCATATTTCAAAACATCATGTTATACATAATAAATATATATCATTTTTATTTGTCAATTAAAACAAATTAATTTTGTGAGCAGAAGACCATCTCTTTTCAGACTATTTATTAGATATCAGCCGGAGGGACGATGCCATCTATTCTCAGCATCCATATGGATTCAGGGAAAAGCAGAGGAAGAAAGTAGTGGAAGAAAGAAGTCAGTCAATGAATCTTCCTGAGCTGTGTTTGCAGGTGGTAGTGCCAGAATTTTATTTGGATGTCCAAGAACATCGCCTTTTCAAATCACATTTCAAATGAATTCTGTTATTAGGTTTTTCATTATGTCAATCTTTTACATAAGCTATTGAATATTATCCACAAACTTATTAATTCCAATAATGATAAGCAATATCCCTCTGGTATAGATGTCAGTGAATTTCCAAAAGGTGTTTTCCAAATTAGAATTGCTAAAAGTAAGTTCTTTGCGACTCCATCAAGCTATTAATTCAGCTTCTTCAAAGGAACTGACTCCAGGAATTTTGTGGTATTAGTTCTGTAAACTTTGAAAGGATATTGCCAACCCTGGAATTGTCTTGGACTAGACGTGTCTAAGTTCTTTCATAGTTTTCAACAGTTATAAATGTCCAAATATGAGTGTATAGGCCATTAGACTCCATAGCTAGAAGAAACCAGCTAATTCTGGTTGCTAGATATTATAATGCAAAAAATAGCTAAGCAGAGTCTATTTTTCTCTAGTCTCAGATTATGATTAATTTACCCCTTCTTTTGGATAATAGAAATGTAGCCACCAAAATATTGGTAACAGAGTGTGAAGGTAACATTTGATAACAGATTGGTAGTAGCTTGTGGTCCTATACGTCAGGTAGTTTACAGTGTTCTTTTTTCTATTTGGGGAAAAATAATAAGATAACATTGCATATCAGGACATTTGAACTAAGTTAATACCAACATGAGGCTATCATGTTCCATGGTATGATAATACATTTGAAATTTTCAACGAGATGAATGACTTTGAAAAAAAATAAATGGCCAAAGTGTACCCAAGATGGAGAAATTTTGAGTGTATCAATAAGTGAGGAAGAAGCTAAAAATCACATCTAACGATCATCTCCAAAAATGTCTCCAAAGCCATACAAATAACTAGGTAGTTTTTTAAAAAGGAAGAGATAATAAAATGTTACATAAACTGTTTTTATTTCTTTATAAAATTATTAAAATTAAACTTCCCATTTAAGCATGCATAATTCAAATATAAAAACCTAGAAAAATGACATAAAAAAGAAAACTATAGTTAAATTTCAATTATTAATAAAGATGTAAAAATCCTAACAAAAATATCAGTGACTCAGATTCAGCAATGCATTAAAAGGATGGCCCGCCACAGTCAATTTGAGAGGCACCATAGTTAGGGCTTAGGAATATAAGCTCTGGAATTCAGACGGCCTGCCCACTTACAGGTATGTTTCCAAGGGAGAGTTACTTTACTCTTTGTGCTTCTAGTTCCTTCTATAAAGTGAGATTAACAATGAGAGCTACCTCTTAGGGAATTCACCAGGATTAATTAAAGTAATACACGGAAAGCACTTGTCACAGCTTCTAACACGTAGTAAGCATTAAATAAATAATAGCTATTATCATAATGCCAAAAATGCAAAGATCATAACATGTTTCAAAATCTCTTTATATAACGCACCTCAAACATGGGTCAAAAAGCTTTAAAAAACAATAAATTCAAAAGAAAAGGTATTTGATTAAAAGTCAACACTCGTCCTTGATTCTTTGCTAATAATTACAAAACTGAAACAAAGAAACATTTCATTAACATAATACAAAACACTTAACCCTTCAAGAAGCATTTTGCTTAACAGCTAAATAATCAAACATAGATTTGATTTAGCATAAGGTATTGTTTAACATGATAAAAACATGAAACACACAAAAGAGATATAACTATTGAAATGAGGAGAAATATGTTTTCTGCACAAGAGAGGGTGATGTCCTGGGATGAGGAAGATGCACGAGACAGGAAAAGGGGACATGCACTGAAATATATTTAGAATTGACAATAATTCAAATGCATAATTGAGTACAAAGTGAATATACAAAAATCAAAACTTTAGAATACAAAAAGTAATTATTTAGAAAACAAAACATGAAAAATGGTGGACTGCACTCACCCCTGGAAAGAATAAGCCAAACACATACAATAATCAGAAATAACTCTTTCAAGAAGTAGGCTGTCCGTGTAGTCAGATGAACACCATAAAACCTTGATGAGACATGTAGAATATTTGGATAAATAGAGAAACATAACATATTCCTGGAGGGAAAGCTGAATACTTAAAGATACTATGTTCTCAAATTAACTTAAATATTAATAAAATCATAATTGGATGGGGGAAAACTGAACAGAACAATTCTCATGTTTAATTAGGATAATAAAGAGAGATGAATAGCCTTTGCTTTTCTCTGCTAAATTAAAAATCATTAATAGGAAATAACAGATATTATATCATATAAATCTACATTAATTATGTCCTTGACAGAGACTAGAAACACAGATCAGTGAAACACCTTAGAAACAGACCCTGCTATTTATAAACCGTTGATAAGTGATTAAAGAAATATCAAAAATCAATGGGGAAAATAATTAATTATTTCATAAACGATGCTGAAAACTGTGTTAGCTATTTTAAAAAAAAATTCAGTCCTTACAGCATACAAATATATCTAATATCAACATTAATTTTAAAATTAAATACAAAAGTTAAACAACAAAAAAGCTATCTTCTCAGTAGATGGAGAAGGATTCTTAAGCACTAAAACAGTAAAAGAGTAGTAAAAGAAATGAGCTCAAAATGAAAACTTTAAAACAGTTACCTATGTAAAATTTAAAACTTATCTAAGTCAACACAAACATCAAAAGGTTAAACAACAAACTGGAAAAGCACTTATAACTAACATAACAAAGGTCTAATATCCTAATATATAAAGAGCTTCCAGAGATCAATATAGAGAATTTAAAAATTTTCTAAAAAACAAATGAGTAACAGACATTAAGAGACAAGGAGAAAATGCATTAACAGAGGGAAATACAGATCACTAACAAGCATGCAAAAATAGTCTAATAGTAACAATTAAAGAAATATTAAAACATTCATCTATACAATAGCAAAGAGATTTTAGAGATTAAAATTAGTTGTCATTAAGATTTGCAGTCAGAATCATTCTCAAGTAGAGCTGGTAGACATGAATTGTTTAGCTTTCTCAACAGCACTCTGGCAGTATGAATCAAGTAATACAAATATTCATGTCCTTCAAGCAATTATTTCTACTTTTAGGAATCTCTTTGAAGGGATTAACCAGAAAGGCAGGCAGAATTTTCTTCAAGATTTTGCATTGCAACATTGTCCATAAGCAGGAAAAAACTCCCTAAATTTCTAACGATAGAGAAATCGTTATGTAAATTACAGTGGAGCATATTAGAGAATATTGTTCAGGAATAAAAATGTTTTTGAAGAGTATTTGACAGTGTGGTCAAAAGCATTCAGTATGCTCTCAGTTATGTTTAAAAAATAAAACCTGTGAGCTATGAGTAGAAAATGCATTGCACAAAACACTCCCTAAAATTATTGAAGGCTATGACTCGAATATGGAATAGTGATGAATTTTTTTTTTTTAAATTTATTATTATTATACTTTAAGTTGTAGGGTACATGTGCATAACGTGCAGGTTTGTTACATATGTATACTTGTGCCATGTTG
>NW_012108130.1:954401-972700 GCF_000951045.1 Mandrillus leucophaeus
AATGGGAGAAAATTTTTGCAATCTACTCATCTGACAAAGGGCTAATATCCAGAACCTACAAAGAACTCAAACAAATTTACAAGAAAAAAACAAACAACCCTATCAAAAAGTGGGCAAAGGATATGAACAGACATTTCTCAAAAGAAGACATTCATACAGCCAACAGACACATGAAGGAATAGTGATGAATTTTATTTTGTTTCCTACTGTTTTTCAACTTATCTACAATGAGCATATTGTTACCTTATACTTACAGAAAATACTAAATCTTACTTTAAAAGAACTTAGGTAACCCTCCCATAATGATGCAGAGTTTTATTTGTTTGCTTGTTTAATCAAAAAAGTCTGCAGAAAGACTCACCCACGACCTCTGCAATCATGAAAATGAAGCATATTGCTGAAGCAGCACAGAGCTTCCACTTGGCATAGGCGTGCTCATTCGCCCTGTTCTCTGTGGGCTGGGAGCCACTGTGGCAGTGGTACATGCCTCCTGACTCCAACTCCTCTGGTCTCTCTCTGGGACATTGATCTTTATTCACCGGTTTCTGTTGGAGTTCCACACTAGGAATGAATTTGACAGAAGCAAGAAGTGAACATAGTTGCAAACCAGCCACTCACTGACCCACGCTGCCCATACTTGGAACCACTATTAGGACATTTGCTTACTTGCTAGGAAGTGTTCATTTGCAGCTCTTTCTACAAGAAAATATCAAGTGTAAGAAACAAGCAAGAAATTTCCTTCTAAACTTTAACTACGAAAAGTTGTACTTTTATTCAGTCAAACTCTTATTCAGTCAATGCCACCAATGATTAAGAGATATCAAAGGAACAGGAGAAAAGAAGCAAATACATTTTAAAAGGATTTCTTCCCAGTTACTTCACTCACAAAAGACTTGGACACTGTGCTACAAAAAATAATAATAAAATAAATCAGACTACATTGTACGATATGTGTATATGAGCCAGACTGAGGATTCAAATACTCATCAACATCATTGACAGATCATAGTACTTTTTCCTGCTGACTCCGTATGTACTCTGAGACCTTCTTACCACCGCTCTGCAGACAGTGGCTACCAATTAATCAATGTTATGATGAGAGTTGAAACCTACTTATACTTCCCAAAGCAGGCAGTGAATATCAGTTCCGCTCAAATATAAAGCAAAATTTAGAGTCACTCGTAGAATTTCACAGATGGAAAGGTAGATAACATTTGGTCTAACACTTTTTTTTTCTTTTTTTAAACAATTTTTATTGATGCATAATAAATATACCTAATTTAGGGTACATGTGATAATTTAATACATTCATATAATTTTTAAAGATCAAATCAGTATACTTGAGATGTCCATCACCTTAAATATTTCTCTTTTCTTTATTCTAGAAACATTTCAATTATTCTTTTCTGGCTATTTTGAAGCATATGATAGATAATTGCAAACCATAGTCACCTCACAGATCTATCAAACACTGGATCATTTTCTTCTCTCAAATCATATATTTGTACCCATTTATCAACCTTCCTTCATACCTTCCTCCTCTCTACCCTTCTCAGCCTCTTGTAACCACCAATCTACTCTCTTATCTTCATGAGAGCCACTTTCTTAGCTCCCATATATAAGCGAGAACATGTGATATGTGTCTTTCTGTGCTTGACTTATTTCACTTAACTGCAACCCCATATTTCTTGGCTGAAGTAACTAAGGTTCAGGGAGTTTAAGTAACTGCCTGAGGTCAAATATCCAGGAAATTTTGGAGTGGGAATCCCAAGCCCAGTGTTTCTTCTGTCATGCCTAAACCAATTTTAGGTGTCCTAATGTTGGGGCAGGAAGGCAGATGTCAATATCCATGGATCTTGAACTAATCATATTTTTAAATTTTTAAAAATAAACTCATGTACAGAAATAAATAAGAGTCTTGGAATTAAGAACTTTGCATTCGTGACTCTGAAAGGTAAAAACGAACAAACAAACAAAATTAGCAATATATTAGCTTTCACTTTATTTCATTTAGCCTATCACCATTCAGGATTAAAAGTCTGATGGTTTTGGCTTAGATGAACATTATTATTCTGACTCTAATTATTATATATGATTTTTCTGAATAAAATAATATATATTCATTATAGAAAATCTGGAATTACAAAAAAGTCACAAAGCAGAGGGAAAAATAACTGGTAATCCTCTCCAAGAGACAATTATTATTGATATTTTATTGTGTAGATTTGTAATATATGAATACACTTTTTACATAATTAGATTTCAGATTAATTAGGACGTTTTGGGTTATAAGTATGGAAAACAAGACTCTTGCTAGAATAATTAACAAGTAAGAATTATTGGTTCTGCAACTGAAAACATCTAGAGGGGCCAGGTTTCAGATACTCTTTGACGAGGTCTCCAGATTCATGTCTTGGTTCTCAGCTATTCTTCAACCTCAAGCTTGTCTTCCCCATGGTAGCGGGATGGTTGCCAAAGGTAATCAGACTGTGTATTTATTTTTTAACATATACATAGAGAGATTATCCCCTCAAACTGCTAAACAAGAGTCTTGATGTGCATGTGGATTTGGCTAAATGAGAAACAACCACTATAGCCAGGGGAATATGGATGAGCTGCTTGACTTAGGCATTGCTATACTCAGAAGACTGGCAAAACCCAGCCATGCTGACTCATACAGCTGAGAATAGGGAAAACTTTACCTAAACCTGGCTGCTCCTCAGTGGGGAAGCGCTAGAATGGATGTGAATAAGATGATTGCATCACAAGAGGATCCTAACAAAGATACAGCTTCTGAACCTGATTCTTAGCTATAAATATTGTTAATATTTTTTCCATTTATAAAATGTTGTATATCATTATTTTTAAAATATGGAGGGCAGTATATATTTAACATAGCTACATCATAGCATAATTAACTCATGTTTTTAAATTATTAGACAACTTGTTCTTTTGCAATTACTTGCTCATATAAGCACTACTATGATTCACATCCTTATAATCTTTGCTCAATATATTATCTCCTTAAAGTGGAATCTTAAAGGGGAAATTACTTGGTCAAAAGGTACCTACATTTCTAAGGATTTTGACATATATTGCCAAACCGGCTTTGGAATATACATTACAGCCAATTTACGTCATTGGTTTATTTTTTATCAATTATGTGAATAGCACTTAGGATTCTGAGTAGTTCCAAATAAGCTTCTTAGTTGGAATAAGAACAATTTGGAAAGTAACAAATAAAGTATTTATATTTAAAATGAGTAGACTTTTGCTTTTGTTATGTAATAATATTCTAATAATAAACAACCATAGAATATGGTAGTGTGGGTCCCCAGTGGCCATCAACTCAGAGGAACCTGAGTACTAACACGAACACATTGTTGAGATTTACTCCTTCCTTGGGCTGAGAAGACAGCATGAGCAAAGCAGGCTCACCAATTGTTCTGGAACTGCCTGGTGTGCTGTGGTCATATGAAGCGTTGCTTTATTTTAGGTTTTCATAAATCTTATGACCAGGGAAAGCCAAGTAGTCAGTGACCAGGAGAGAGAATTTATCTTGGAGCAGCTTAGAAGCCAGACCAAAGCAAGAATCAAACCTGGGAAAAAGTCCCTGGGCAATGCCACCAGGAGGAAAGTATGAAAATGTGGGCAATTTTTACTTTTGTGTACTGTTTCCCTATCTTGGATTCTAAGTTTAACAAATATGGGTATACTTTGAGCTGAGACTGCTTCTTGAAGAACTAAGCCAGAAATCCAAAAGTGGGCTTCATAAGGTCCATTGAAATTGTATATAATGTGTTCGTGTGTGTGTGTGTGTGTGTGTGTGTGTGTGTGTTTTATGGGACAGGCAAAAGTACACAGTCTTCACTTAGCTTCCAAAAGAGTCTGTGACCCCAAAGAAGTTAAAACCCAAAGTTAACATATATTCCTCATAAGCTCGTTAGAGCAAAGTTATCTAAGTCTCTCTAGATGCAGAACGGCTCTTGATCACAACAATGATGTGACTTTTCAATATTATTTTAAGAAGAAAGTTATAAAAAGCAAGTTCTATGATGCAACAAACACTGAAATGTGAATCTGCTATTAATGAATAAATCCCAAAACATTCCCATGTATTCAAATATGGCCAAAGCTTTAAAAATTAGGAATAATAGGCCAAAGAAATTTACTGTAGCATCAAAGAAAACAAAGATGGAGAAACAGAGATGAAAAAGTATGGAAATATTAGAAAATTTGATGCCAATATTCTAAAACTTTGATTTCATCTGCAAAAAATGGGATTTAGAAAATGGGACTTTATTTTTGCAATCTTGGAGAAACTTTTATTTTTTAATTCTATTTTTGTTTAGTGGTAGAAATTAAATTCTTTTGCTTCTATCTCCAAAATAATGTTGGTAAAATTTTTATTTTTTACCCTCTTATTTCAAATGTTGAGCACATAAAAATCACTTTAATTTTGTAGTTTCACATCATTTTCCCCAAGAACCTCAAATCACTATTCCTGTTAGAAGGGGAGATAAAAGCTTCAGCCTCACCATGAATTTTTAACATTTTATTCATTCATCATTAAATATTTATTGCATACCTAAAAAGGGCCTGCACCAGCAGAAATGTTAATGATACCATGTTGTACAAGACAAACAAAGGTCCTTCTCTAAGGAGCCTGTATTTTAGTAGAGGGAGACAAAGAGTAAATGAATCAATTTACTTTGTCTTTGGTAGAGGCTATATAGTATGATGAATGGTGAGCAGGAGAGGGAAGATGAACTACCTTAAATGTGGTGGGAAAGGAAGGCACCTCTGTGGAGGTGATATCTCAGCACCAAGTTACAGAATTACCAGGAGAAAACCTGTGTAAGTGAAAGCTATCACAAGTAGAGGGCATTGCTAGAGCAAAAGCCCAAAGACAAGAAGGATTTTCTTGTTCAAACGCTTGTCTTGAACAGAAAGAAAACTACATAGGTGGCCCCTGTGGCATAAAGAAAGAGTGAAATGGAAAGAGGTCAAAAAAGGGATCAGATTTTGCAGAACAATTCAGGTCACTATAAAGAGTTTAATTTAATTCAAGGTCTAAAAAGAAAAATTTGGAAAGTTTTGAGCTGGGAAGTAACATTACATGGTTCACATATCTAAAATGATTGCTTTGGGTGCTGCCTGGAAGACTAGAGTGTAGAAGATCAAAACATAGAAACCCATAGAAGATGACTACAGCCAACACATTGGTGGCTTGGACCTATGTAGTGACAATAAAAATGGAAAGAAGTAGTCATATTTGAGGGACTTTTGAGAAGTGGAGTCAACAGGAATTGCTAATCAATAGCATTAGTTCAGGGGGAATAATAGAGAGGTGGGACTCAAAGATGACTTGTTGGTTTCTGGTTACAGTAACCAGGAGAAAGGAATGCCAGTTCCCAAGATGGGGCTGAGTGGCAGGCAGTGAAGTATAGAGGCTGAGAGCTTGGGCTCTGGCAACCCACCACCTCAGTCAAACTCCCAACCTTACCACTCACTAGTCATATGACTGTAAAAAAATTACTTAACCTCTCTGTGCCTCAATTTCCCCATCTGAAAATAGGAATAATGATGGCATCACTCTCATAGGCTGGTTGAGAGATTTTTAGCTAATTCATATAAATCACTTCAAAGTGTAACTGGAACAAGATAAATGCACAAATTTTAAAATTATTTTACCATATTCATGAACCACATTACATTATTATCATTGTTATTTAGGAAGGATAAAGTAGGCTATACTGCAAAACAACTTTCAGGACAAGCATTTTTATAACAAGACTTAGATAATAAAAAAGCAAACCAAGTTTTTGTTTCTCTTTTACCCACATCCACTATTCCAGATTTTACTCCAGTGACATGACATCAGTCTTGTATGAACTGACCCTGGAGATTGACTGTTCATTCCTAAACAGAAGATAAATATCAAAGAGGGAAATAACATTCCTGTAATCCCTTAGCAGTTCTTCACTTCTGTTTCCCTGCTACACCATTCTCCTTGTCTGCCCTAGAAATAGTTCTATGTGCTCAATGCCTGGGACCCTGTCTTGAGCATATAGATATTCAGTACATATTTATTGAGATTATATTTCACTCAATGTTTATGAAATAAATGAGTGATGTGGAAGAAATAGTTTGAAGGGTGAGAACTAGAGAAAGTGGGAAATAGAAACATTTACAGAATCAGATGTCATGTTTTGTCCTAGACAGGTATTCAATCACACACCCCTTTTTAAACAACTTTATTAAGATAAAATTATAAAATTTGTGTGCTTTGGGAGGCCAAGGCAAGCAGATCACTTGAGGTCAGCAATTCAAGACAACTCACTAGAGATGGAGTGAAACCTCATCTCTACTAAAAATATACAAAAATTAGCATGGTGGTGGGTACCTGTAATCCAAGCTACTGGGGAGGCCAAGGCAGGAGAATTGATTGAACTCAGGAGACAGAGGTTGCAGTGAGCTAAGATCACACCACTGCACTCCAGCCTGGGCAACAAACAGAGCAAGACTCTGTATCAAAAAAAAAAAAAAAAAAGATCTAATTTTAGTATTATGGAAATGGTCTATTTAATCTATATAAATTAATGGTTTTCAGTATATTCACAGAGTTGTGAAACCATTACCAAAAAAAACCCATATTCATTAGCAGTAACTCCCCATTCTCCTTGCACCCTCTCCCAGGCGACCACTAATCTTTCTGTCTTTACAGATTTGCCCATTCTGGACATTTCATATAAATAGAATCATATAATATGAGGACTTTTGTGAATGGCTTCTCTCATTTAGCATCATGCTTTCAGGGTTTATCCATATTGTAGCAAATATCAGTATGTCATCAGTATTCCATTGCCTTTTATTTCCAAACGGTATTTCATTGTATGGATACATAAAATTTTACGAGTCAGTTGATGGATATTGGGTTATTTCTTTTTTTGTTGCTTTTTGACTATTTCAAATAATGTTGTTATGAAAAGTTGTATAGAAGTGTTTTGTAGAAGTATGTTTTCACTTCTCTTCCAATCAAGCAATGGAATTCCTGAGTCATAAGATAACTTTATATTTGACATTTTGTAGAACTGCTGGACTCTTTTTCAAAGCACAGTACCATTAGACATTCCCATACACTGTGTGAGAGTTCCTATTTCTCCAAATCCTTGCCAACACTTGTTACTATTTTTTTTATTATAGTCATTCTAGTGGGTATGAAGTGGCATCTCATTGTGATTTTGATTTGCATTACCCTAATGACTAATGATGTTGAGCATATTTCATGTGCTTATTATACATTTGTATGTTTTCTTGGAGAAATGTCTATCAGTATTCTTTACATATTTTAATTGATTTATTTGTAGTTTTATTAATTATAACGATTATTTTACATATTCTTATACACATCCCTTATCATGCAATTTGTAAATATTTTATCTCAATATGTGCCTTATCTTTTTATTTTCCTGTTAGTTTTGTTTACAGAACAAAATACTTTATTTTGATGCTCTCCAATATATATAATTTTTCTTTTATCACTTATGCTTTAGGCATCATACCAATAAACCGTGACCTCACCCAAGATCACGTGTTTTCATTTAGGAGTTCTATAGGTTTGGCCGGGCGCGGTGGCTCACGCCTGTAATCCCAACACTTTGGGAGGCTGAGGCGGGCAGATCACGAGGTCAGGAGATCGAGACCATCCTCGTTAACACGGTGAAACCCCGTCTCTACTAAAAATACAAAAAAAATTAGCCGGGCATGGTGGCAGGTGCCTGTAGTCCCCAGCGGGAGGCTGAGGCAGGAGAATGGCCTGAACCCGGGAGGCAGAGCTTGCAGTGAAACGAGATTGTGCCACTGCACTCCAGAATGCGACAGAGTAAGACTCCGTCTCAAAAACAAAAACAAAAACAAAAACAAAAAAAAGAGAGTTCTATAGGTTTTGCTCTTACATTTAGGTCTATAATCAATTTTTTAGTGATTTTTTAAAATGGTGTCAGAAAGGTATACAAATTCTTCTGCTTATGTACATCCAATTGTCCCAGCAATAGTTGTTGAAAATACTTTCTTTTTTTTTTTAACCATTGAATTGTCTTGGAATCCTTGGTGAAATACAATTGACCACGCATATAAGAACTTATTTATGGACTAAAATTCTATCACATTGGTGTATATGTCTGTCTTTATGCCAATATCACACTCTTGTTGTGATAACTATAGCTTTGTATTAAATTCTGAAATCAGGAAGTGTGAGTCCTCCAAATTTATTCTTTTTCAAGATTCTTTTGCCTTTCGTAGGCCCCTACTGGTTCCATATAAATTATTGGGCTAGCTTAACTTCTTCAAAAAGACAGTTAGGATTTTAGTAGTAATTACATCAAATTTCCATGTTAATTTTAGGAATAATGTCATCTTAGCAATATTACGTTTTCTAATCCACAAACATGGGATATCTTTGATTTATATCTTTTATTCTTTCTTTACTATTTCTAACTCACTGTTTTGTAATTTTTAGTGTAAAAGCTGTGCACTTCATTTGTTAAATTTATTCTAAAATACATTATTATTTTATGCTATTGTAAGTGAAGTTGATTTCTTAATTTCATTTTCAGATTTTCCTTTGCTACTGTATAAAAATACAATTACTGTTTGTATATTGATCTCTTTTACTGTGACCTTACCAAACTTGTTTATTAGTTCTAAAATTTTTAAATGGATCTTTTAGGACTTTCTACATATAAGATAATGGCATTTGAAAACAGTGATAGGCTGGGCACAGTGGCTCATGCCTGTAATCCCAGCACTTTGGGAGGCCGAGGCGGGTGGATCACCTGAGGTCAGGAGTTCGAGACCAACCTGACCAACATGAAAAAACCCCATTTCTACTAAAAATACAAAAATTAGCTGGGTGTGGTAGCACATGCCTGTAATCCCAGCTACTCGGGAGGCTGAGGCAGGAGAATCACTTGAACCCAGGAGACGGAGGTTGTGGTGAGCTGAGATCATGCCATTGCACTCCAGACTGGGCAATAAGAGAGAAACTCCGTCTCAAAAAATAGGAAAGGAAAGAAAAGAAAACAGTGATAATATTAATTATTTCTTTCCAATCTGAATGTCTTTTATTTTGTCGTCTTCCCAATTGCTCTGGCTAGAACATACAGTATCATGTTGAGTAGAACTCATGAAAGTGGACATCCTTATCTTGTACCTGATTTTAGGGGAAAGTGTTCAGGCTTTCACCATAATTACTATAAAAGACTGCACTTTGGTACAGTGTACACTGCTCAGGTGATGGGTCCACCAAAATCTCAGAAATCACCACTAAAGAGCTTATCTGTGTAACCAAACACCACCTGTTCCCAAAAAACCTATTGAAAAAAATTATGATGTGAGCTGCACGTTTTTCATAGATGCTTTTGAAGAAGTTTCATTTTATTTCTAGTTTTGCAGGTGTTTATATAATTAAAGGGTGTTGAATTTTGTCTATTCGTTTTCTGCATCTAGTGAGATAATCATGTGAGCTTTGTTCTGTATCCTATTAATATGTTGTATCACTTTGATTGTATTTCAGATGTTAAATTAAGCTTGCGTTACTGGAATAAATCCCATTTCATCATTGTTTGTAATTACTTTTATATGTTGCTGGATTCAGTTCATTAGTCTTTTTCAAGGATTACTGCATCTGTATTCATAAGGGATACTGTTCTGTAGTTTTATTTTCTTGTGATATTTCCTCCTTTTTTGCTATCAGCAGAATATTGACCTCATAAAATGAGTTTGGAAGTGCATTTACGCCTCTTCTACTTTGAGGAAGAATTTGTGATGAGTTAATATTAATTCTATTTTAAATTTTGGTAGAAATCACCAGGTGAAGACATCTGGACTTGAGCTTTCTTTGTATAAGGTTTTATGAAATTTATTAATAATTCAATATCTTTACTTATCAGATTTTCTGTTTCTTCTTAAGTTCATGTGGTAGTTTGTCTTTCTATGAATTTATCCATTTCATCTAAGATTATATACATTTTATTTTATGCAGTTTACTATTAAATCAGTTAAGAGGAAAAAGGAGAACAAATCATGTCTTTTATAATTACCCACATTATTACCCTTATTGGTGCTATTTTTTTTTAAGTATTGATTCAACTTAATATCTGGTGTCATTTGTTTTCTTTAATATTTCTTCTTTTACTATTGCTTTCTTTACTGATTTTTGTAAAGTGAATCCAACAACAAATTATCTTAATTTTGTTTGTCTTTATTTCACCTTTATTTTAGGAAGATAGTTTAGGTGGATATAAGATTATTGGTTGATAGGAATTTATTTTTCTTTTACCACTTTAAATGTCATCTCACTGCCATCCTCCTTTGCTTCTGGTAGAAGTCAGTTGTTAATCTGATCAGGATGCTCTCACACATAATGCATCTTTATTTTTTCTCTTGCTGCTTTCAAGGTTTTTTATTTGTGTTTTGCTTTTAGTAGTTTTACTATAATGTGTGAGCGTGTAAATCTATTTGCTTGATTCTTCTTAGAGTTCACTGACCATCATGAATGTATAGATTAATATTCAACAAACTTCAAAAGTTTGGGACCATTATTTCTTTGACTATTTTTCTTCTCCTTTTTCTCTCTCCTTCTGGCCCTCTTATTATGCATATGTGAATATATTTAACAATGTACCACATTTCTCTGAGGCTCTGTTGATTTTTTTACTTCATTCTATTTTCTCTCTGTTTTTCATGTTGCATAATATCTTCCAATCTATTTTCAATTTCAGTGAATCTTTCTTCTGCCAGCTTCTATGAGTGCAGTTCTACTGCTGAACCCCTCTAGTGAATTTTTAATTTCACTTATTGTACTTTTCAGCCTCAGAATTTTCATCTGGTTCTTTTTTAAAAAATAATTTCTAACCTTTCATTGATATTCTCAATTTTATGAGACATTTTAATCATACCTATCTTTAATTCTTTGTTCTTTGATTTTCTTTAATTCTTTTAACCTAGTTATAATAGCTGTTTTGAAACATTTGAATTCTAAGTACAGCACCTGGACTGTTTCTACTAACTGGTTTTTTTTTAAACCAGGTGTTGTCTGACTTTCCCTCCATGCGCAGCCTCTGTTGTCATTCCTCAGAGGGTGCATGACTGGGTAGATGTACAGTCATTCTTATCCTCTCCCATTTCCAAAGGATAATAATCACTTTAGTTGTGTTCACTTTGACTGTTTCTTTCCATGGTCTCGCTGTTAAGTGATTGTTCTGCCTGTGTTGGTATCACACCCAGATTTTGGCCTTCTTAATTGTTTGCTGAATTGTTGCTCTACGGTTTTCAATAATACTCTGAGGTATGAATGGACCAACAATCTGATCCAATTAAATTTGTCTGCTTCAGCTACTGTAACAACATACCACAGACTGTGTGTCTTAAATAACACAAATGTTATTTTCTTACAGCTCCAGAGGATGGAATTCCATAATCAAGGTTCTAGCAAATTCACTGGTGAGGGTTCCCTTTCTGACTAATAGATGCCTGCCTTTTCGTTACTTCCTCGCGTGGTCTTTCCTTAGTGTATACACCCAAAAAGAGAGAGAGAGTGAGATATCTAGAGTCTCTTCTTATAAGAACATTACTTCTGTCAGATCAGGACCCCACTCTTATAACCCCAATTAACCTTAATTATTCCTTAGAGGCCCCATTTCCAAATACAGCCACACTGGCATTTGTGCTTCAACATATAATTGTGGGGGACATAAACATTTAATCTATAAACAGGCTTCTGTATAGGGGTAATATCTGGGGCCAAATTTTGTGGCTAGTGCCAAATCCAGGAGGGCATTTCTTACCTCTTTTTCTGCCTGTCTCTGTTTAACTTCTAGCCGGTCTGCCAATAGCTTGTTGCTATCATGAAGCAACAAGCCTACTCTTAATTGCTCACCAGAAGAATCTTCATTGTTTTCAACAGTGTCCCTATGCTTGAAATGCCCCATGCTCTCTTACAAATAAAATTCCAGCTTGTGTATCATCAGTCTTCTAAGGCAAAGATACATAACCCTCTATTCTTATGGCCTGCGTTTCCCATAAGTAGTACCTTTACACCACTGCACCAGAGCTGGCAGAAGAGACTGTGACCTACTTCTCCTGGAGCCATATTCTTGTTCCACAAGTGGAGCACTGATTACGGATAGTAGTCCCTAGTCTTTTTTGCTTGTGCCTCCTGGAATACGTCCTGCACACTATGAGTGATCCAGGGCAGGGATATTCAGGACCTTGCTGCTCCTGGGTTAGAGATTATACCCTATGAGAGGAGGCTGGGTGAAGGAAGGAAACCATAGTCCTCTTGGTCATGTCTACAATGAAGAGACTTTCTGCAACTTGAGGCTGGGACAATAAGAGATTCCAACAGCCTTTTGCTCTAGGGGTGAGCTATGATATTTTACTGGAAGCTGAGAGGAGAGGGAGTCTTGTATTTTGGCTACATCCACTCAAGAGTTGAGCTTCCATCATACTGAGCTTGGGGAAGAGCAGAGGTTAATGGAGCAGATCCTGGTTCAAATGCCATAGACTCTCACTTCTTACTGAGATTTAGATTTTCTAGAATAAATAATTCTTAATTTTCTGCATGCCCTTAAGACAACTTCCAGAGATTTTTATTTCTTTTTTATAACTTTTACCAGTTAAATAGTTGTTGAAAATGTTCTAGCAGTTTACCTCTACCATCTGTCCCTACCCTTACTTCCTCTGCACTTCTTCAACATATGGCTGGGGAAAAGAGAAACTTGATCCCTTCCACCTAGCACCAAGAAAAACATTGATTGTTTTTCTTGTTGTAGTTCAACTTTACACAGCTTTTTTTTTTTTTTTTTTTTTTTTGCTACAATGAACCCAAAGCCCAGAGGATCCCATCAATGAAACACATTTGGAGAGACTGGAGAAGGTAAAAAACATGGTTCATGGCACCTACTGGGTCCAATATTACTACTTCCTGTAGTAAAATGTCTGTAAAGATTACCTCCAGCAATTCCTGTCATCCAATATGCACATGCAATCAAGAGATAGAATCTATTGCCTCACCCATGGAATGTGAGACTTGGGACTTGCTTTAATCAACCCATAAATTGTGATAAAAATGATACTCTGCCAGTTCTGGGATTAAGCTCTCTGAGAATGGTCAGCTTCCACTATTGCTCTCTTGCTACTCTGAACTGCCATATAAGGAATTCCAGGCTAACCAGATAAAGTGAGACACCATACAGAGAGAGAAGCCATGGGAAGAATAATTAAGACACCCGCCCCAGGCAAAAGCCAACACAAAGATCTCAGTCATGTAAGTGAAGCCATCTTAAACCTTCTCGCCTAGCCCAGATACCAGCAGAATGCAGCTTTCCATTCCAGCTAATATCACATGGAATGCTGCCCAAATCCTGACCCACAGAATCATAATGAAATAGTTGTTGTTTAAGCCACTATGTCTTGGGGTAGTTTGTTGCAAAGCAATAGATAAATGAAACACTTCATTTGTGGAATTAGATAATAAAGTTTTCTTCAGATTAAGTTTCTTAACAGCTGGTAACAGTTTAAATAGAAAACTGATAATAAGTAGAAAGAAAAAGAAGTAGAAGGAGAAAAGAGGAGGACTATTAGGGGACAAAGTTATCTATGACTAATAGAGACAGAACAAAATAAATGAAATAGATTGGGAGAGGTGAGGGAAAAAGTGAGTAAGTGAGGGAAATCAGGGACATGTGACCTAAGGAGGAAATAGATTAACGATTCAAGAGCCCAGATGGTGGACGTATGAGTACAGGAGATGTAGAGGGAGAAGGCAAACACTAAATTAACAAGCAGGGGGCCTGGGTCCACAGCACAGTTCTATTGTAATTAGCCATCTGCCCTCAAGAAAGGCATTTATTTTGACCTCGAGAAAGGCATTTGTTCTATATGGCATTCAGTTTCCTACATGGTAAAATGAGGGATCGAGATAAATAATCTCTTGCAGATTTAACTTATTTCCCTTGACAAGAAAATACAAATGAATTTGACAATTCTTATAAACACTCTGTCCTGAAAACCATACCTATTTATGGGGTGAATGAGACTTTGTACCTATAAGTGGTTGGCTTATTTGTGCAACAAAATGCTAATAGTCTACATTACTGAGAAAGGAAATATTGTTATTTCAGTAATGTGGAGATGCTCTATTGATAGTATCTGTAGGGCTAACAATTTTTTGTCCAAAATTTCTGCCTGACTTACCACGAGGCTTTGTTTTTTATGTTAATAACCTCAATAAATCATATCTAATATTATTTTCTAAGAAAAATAATTATTTCAATGTGAGACTGCTAGACTCTTTAAGACAAATTATAAATATCCTTTTTATAAAGTCTCTTTGCTGTTGCTAAAATATTTGATGCCATCAAACATAGTATCACTACTCCTTAGAATATTAATTTGGCTTTGTGAAACAAACAAGAACACTACACGTACTATTAATGGGCAAGTATTCTCTTAAATTCTTCTTCTAACATGATTCTTTTCAGATTTTCATTAGCTCATTTATATTCACTGAATGTGTTTCTTTTTTGAACCCCATTCGGATTCAACTCCTCAAACAAACTAAGCTCACATCTTATGTATGCGAAAGTATATTTACTGTGCAATTATCTAAGTCTGCAAAACTTTCCTTAAACCTATTTTCTATGTAGGTTATCCCTAACCCTACTTTAATTCCTTTTGATTTTTCAGCTCTTAGCCTATTACTTCTGAAAAAGCTTCCTCTGATTCCAAAGTCCAGTTATTCTTACTGAATGCCCTCAGTATGACACAAATACACTGTTTTGTAATTGCCTAGCTCTAATATGTATTTCACATTAGACTAAGTTTCAAGAGGACAAAGATCTGAGACTAGACATTTTTTTCTAAGTCCTGCACTTAGCACAGGTGTGTTCAATCAACAATTGTTAACCAAGTGAAAAATGAATGAATGTATTGCATGTGACACTGTGGGAGACATTAAAAAGAAATGGAATATTTTGTAGAACATTAGAATCAGCTATATTTATTATAGGTATGTATATTAATAATGATATTTTATGAGCATGAAAGCAACAACTCATTTTAAGATCAATATAACTACAATTATGCCATATAGTTGAAGTCTTAATTTTTTCTAAATATAATAAAATTTACTATCTATCATAAAACTGAGAATAATTGAGAAAAGGAAAAGTCAACACATTAGATTATATAGGTCTATTTTTTGGAATAAACACTACAGATGAAAAACACATCAATAAAATGTGTTCTTTACGCACTTAGGATATTTAAGGAATCAAATCAACTATATAAAGTATTGCATTTTTCAGAATATAAAATACATGTCAGTCAACAACTTATAAAATGTTCCAGAGTGCCCCAAGTTGCAGAGTAAAGGTTTACAGTTCAGAAGCAACAAGGTATAGGAATTAATTGGATGATATTCAAGAGAGAAACTTGTGAAGCAGACACAGACATCTATTACCTTTCTAGGGTGAAAGCATACATCTTGGCAGCTTTATCATTCACCAGATAAGTTCTCTCAAGAAACTCCATGACGACCAGGATAAGAGCTGCTGCTGCTGTTGTCGCTGTTGAACTCACCGCCCAGTTTTGGAAGCAAAGCAGCACTGCAACTATTTATACACTTTCTAAAGAAAAAATTAAAAGGCTCCAGAAATTAAAATAATGAGCTTCCTACATCAGTGCTGTTGGTAGGTCTGCTAAAATTACAGCCTCCTTGGAATATTACCTGGCTTCATTGTTTTCACCTACAAAAACTGCTTTTCTAGGGAGACTTGCAGGTAGCATTATATGATGTGTGTATGTCTTTCGCATGGTATCTGATTCAATTGTGCTTTCTAAGAGGTAGAGGAGCTCAAGAGTTTGCTACGAATTGCTGATGTAGGGTTTTGACCTTCAGAGCACACCTGGGTGAGCTGCAAATAGCTACCATTCTGTACACTAATCTAATTTTTTCTTTTCCTCTCCCTCCTCCTTTTTCTAGACTCTTTATCAGCCTAAAAGTATTTCTTTGGAATTTAGTTCTAAGATGACCTCTAAGCAGCTGTCAGAATTTACTTGTCTCTCCTAGGACCGTTTTGGGATTTCACTATTGAAAGGGAAGACAAGGGTCAACAGTTTCTGAAACCAGTAATCTGAAAACAGTTCTTGGTACAGCAGCTTTGAAATCCTTTTGACCAGCAAAGGAAGGACAGACTCTGCTTTTACGTAAATAACAGCACTCCAAAACACAAGAACCAGAGTGAGCTTACTTCTCCCTGGCCAGGGTACTCTCTATTAAAGATCAAGGATTCACCCTATCAGGCATGCCAGTTCCAGCTCTCAGGAAAGAAGCCTTTGAGTTGCTCCTGAGAGACCTTGGACTCTTCAATTCCTAGGAATCAGTATTTACTTCATTACAAAGCACTTTCCTTCTCAAGTAAGAGAAAGAACTATAGCCTTATGGCAAGAGCTTGGACAAACAGTAGGCATTTGTGTGGGGGCAAAAGGTTCCAAGACCTATACAAATGTATGCAAGGATGCAGAGAGAGGGGGTTGTGTAGACTGGAGAAGAGGAGTAAACCCCAGACCACTAGGTTCTTGTTGCCTTTTCCTTGTGTGATCACTAACTTTCTAGTGAGAAAACTCAGGGTAGTTAAGTCCCAGAATAACCCAGTGGCCCAGTATAATGGGAAGTTGCCCATTATGCTGAGCTGAGATCTCTCACAATGGCCTGATAAGATGAATATTGTCCTCTAAAATGAGGATGGGGTTCAATGCCAGTTGTCATAGGCAGTGACAGGAGAAGACACCTTTGGTTCAGAATGAGAATATTAGGTCTCCTATCACATCTGTGGTGTGATCGCTGTACCTCTTAATATCTTAAGATTTCAAACACTCTCATCTATAACGTAAATTCTAAGGTCTTCTCATATGACCCCACTCTTATCCTTAACTTTGCTCACACAGTTGGGAGCCTCTAAGAGGCTCTGGGGGAGCCTTTTCCTTGCAAGTGAAGGCATTGAAATCCTGGGTCTACTGTTAGCAGAATAAAAACCAATGTATTTTTTCTCATATATTCTTACTCTTAACCTTACAAAGTAATCAGTTATTCTGTGGAGGCAAAAATAAAAAACCAGAAAAGAATTACTAATCCACCTGTGTGACACATTCAAGCTGCCATACGTCACAGCTTGAATCATTTGTGAATAGTTTCACAGCTTGAATCACTGTGAATAGCACATACAAGAGAAAGAGAATTCAAGTGAATGAATGTCAAAAATGAGCAAACAAGTCCCAGAGCAAGATGGCCGAATAGGAACAGCTCCAGCCTCCAGCTCCCAGTGCAAGCGACACAGAAGATGGGTGATTTCTGCATTTTCAACTGAGGTACAGGGTTCATCTCACTGGGGAGTGCCAGACAATCGGTGATGGTCAGCTGGTGCAGCCCGATCAGCCAGAGCTGAAGCAGGGTGAGGCATCACCTCACCTGGGAAGCGCAAGGGGGAAGGGAATCCCTTTTCCTAGCCAAGGGAATCTGAGACACACAACACCTGGAAAATCGGGTAACTCCCACCCTAATACTGTGCTTTACCAAGGCTCTTAGCAAACGGCACACCAGGAGATTATATCCCACACCTGGCCGGGAGGGTCCCACACCCATGGAGCCTCGCTCATTGCTAGCACAGCAGTCTGCGATCTAACTGCAAGGCAGCAGCAAGGCTGGGAGAGGGGCGCCCGCCATTTCTGAGGCTTAAGTAAACAAAGCTGCTGGGAAGCTCGAACTGGGTGGAGCCCACAGCAGCTCAAGGAGGCCTGCCTGTCTCTGTAGACTCCACCTCTGGGGATGGGACAAAGCTAAACAAAAAGCAGCAGAAACCTCTACAGATGTAAAAGACCCTGTCTGACAGCTTCGAAGAGAGCAATGGATCTCCCAACATGGAGGTTGAGATCTGAGAACAGACAGACTGCCTGCTCAAGTGGGCCCCTGACCCCTGAGTAGCTTAACTGAGAGACATCCCCCACTAGGTGCAGACCGACACCCCCCACCTCACACGGCATGGTAAACCCATGAGACGAAGCTTCCAGAGCAAGAATCAGACAGGAACACTTGCTGTTCAGCAATATTCAAACTTCTGCAGCCTCCGCAGCTGATACCCATAACAATATTAACCTTAAATGTAAATGGACTAATGGTCAAATTAAAAGACAAAGACAGGCAAATTGGATAAAGAGTCAAGACCCATCAGTTTGCT
>NW_012108130.1:976912-1032397 GCF_000951045.1 Mandrillus leucophaeus
GAATCAACCCAAATGTCCATCAGTGACAGACTGGATTAAGAAAATGTGGCACATATACACCATGGAATACTATGTAGCCATAAAAAAGGATGAGTTAGTGTCCTTTGTAGGGACATGGATGCAGCTGGAAGCCATCATTCTTAGCAAACTATCACAAGAACAGAAAACGAAACACCGTATGTTCTCACTCATAGGTGGGAATTGAACAATGAGATCACTTGGACTCTGGAAGGGGAACATCACACACCGGGGCCTATTATGGGGAGAGGGGAGTGGGGAGGCATGGCATTGGGAGTCATACCTGATGTCAATGACGAGTTGATGGGTGCTGATGAGTTGATGGGTGCAACACGCAAACATGGCACAAGTATACATATGTAACAAACCTGCACATTGTGCACATGTACCCTAGAACTTAAAGTATAATAAAAATAAAATAAAATAAAATAAAATAAAACCTTAAGGAAATTTTTTAAAAAATGAGGAAACTACTTTAAATCAGTCTGAAATTCATTAAAGGTAAGTACAGAAAAGAAGAGATAAGCAATATTTTCAAATCAGGAAGGAGAATATTTGGCTATAGATATCAACAGGAAATAATCTCGAAGTTTGAGATTCCTCAGTGCGAACTTTGCCTCTAGTACAAATACAGATGTACAGATCTAGGTATGTCTATTTATAATTCTATGAGTGTGAAGGATACATGCCAGGCAGTTAATTTGGATTGCCTATGGGGCAAGAATCAAGTGAGAGTAGAATGGGGTTGATGTAGGACAGGGAAAAGTGAAGACGGGAAAAGAAACAATGAGAGACCCAAGCAAAACAACAAAAAATATTGCTACTCCCTGTCAAAAATGTATCTTACGATCTCTTATATTTGTCTATAAGATAAACTATGTAAGTCCTATGTGGTCTAATATCAGCAATTTTATATGGTTCAACTTAAATATATATGCACACATATACAGATACCTAAAATATATGTGTGGATATGTATATTACATTTATTAATAAAAATGTATGTATTTATAAAGTATTGGGAAATTAATTATGACTTTCATCAAAGATTTATGAATCCCAAAAGTTACTCTTGAAGATGATTACCATAAACCAAAGCTTCCAGTGTGAGTAGCATAAGAACAGGAAACAGTAGATTACAGCAAATAAAATTATGTTTAAAAAGTAAGTTTTGCTACCATAAATTTAGATGCAGATAAGTTATGATCCAGAATTGCATATCATATTATGTAAAATATGCATCTGCTGATCACTTTATCCTTTTACAAGTTCATTTTAACTGCACCATCATTCCCTCTCTCAAATATTTTGTCAGCACAACATTTGTGAAAACTCTCTCATCCTCCCTGACTAACCTTTGGTCTACTTTGGCATGAACTGCCCACCAAGGGCCAACAGCCTAACTGGGCTCCACAAGCAGCATAAAATGTATATTTGGAAAGCAACTCGGATGAAAAAGGAAAATCCCATCCCCTGTTGACATTGGTTTTAGTGGGCATTACGCTGCTCATTTCAGTTTCCTAGGTAACTGGCTTCCAAACCATCCCGAGGTTTGGAAGAGGAGAGGTTGTCCTCTCCGCCCACTCTCCTTCACAAGCTTGGAGTAACTGAATGGGAAACACACAATCTATAACAGCTGCCTGTGGAAATAAGTTATTCTGTCAGCCACAAGAACATCACCAACATCACTGAAGAACTAGTTTGGCTCTTCAGTGCTAGCTGTTGTCAGCAACAATTTCTTAATAGGATGTTATAAAACAGTAGCTAATACTTGTGCAAAAATAATTTCACAAGTATCTTAAACATTGTTGGATATTTCACTTGCAGAAAGGATGTATGGATTTATAAAAAGCTACCGTCATCATCGCTAGACACTAAAGTACCATGTCTTATAATTTGTGTTCCCCATATTTAAACTCGTATTTCAGAAATACTTCTGAATGTTGCCAATGTGTTCATGCAGCCATCTTTTTAAATCAGACATAGAAATGTGCTTGTTTTTAAATAATAAATGTGGACTTTCATCATGTTTTTCTTTTTCCTGCTTGTATGGAGAGGTAGTGTGGTGAAATGGTTTAATACATGGGCTTTCAAGTTAGGTAGACAATTTTAGTTTCTGGTTTGACCACTTTCTTAGATCTGTGACCTTGAACAAGTTGCCTGACCACTGTGTTTTTCAGTTTCTCACCTGTAAAATGGGAGTATTAATAGAATCCATCTTAAAGACTTCTTGTGAAGAGGAAAAGAGATAATATGTGTAAAAGTTCTTAGCACAGTCTCTGCTATATAACCAGTTTTATATAACTGTGAGTTTCTATACACTGGGCCATGTCTAAGTAAAATATTTTGGCTATTGCTGAGAAATTGGCCCCAGTCTTAGCAGAAGGCTAAGAATTACCTATGAATGAAGCATCCATCAAGGAAATAAAGGTTATTGAAAAGGAAGATCTGGGGACTTCAGCTATTGGCTCTGTGACTTTGGGTAGATCTCTCAAACACTCTGGAGTCTACTTTCTCAAATTAGATTGAGGTCCGCCTCATTCTACCCCCTCACCAGTAGAGTGACATTCAGAATGATCTTCACTATGGAGCTGTCTTCCACAACAGGGGAAGAAATTCAGACTCAACCACTGTAATCACCCACTAAAGATTCTGGACTTACGCATTCTCACATAGCTATAAAGATCTTATTATTTCCAAGTTGGGTAATATCTTCTTAGCAAGGTAGCTTTATGGTTATAACCACAGTGTGAGTATTTCCGAAGTTTCATCTAGAAATGTGAAAATAAAGACATTAGAAATTTAATTGGATTGTATTTTAGAGAGCATTATGAAAATTTTATTTTAATCTAAAGTAAACATGTATAAAACACAAACCATTTCCAATATTTTATACATTACTTGAAAATGGACTGAAAGCCATGTAATGTTTATTTCCTTCTTGATAAATTACGACCATATTTTTTTTTTACTATTTCTAAAGAGATCGAGCTGTAGAAATGTTCTGGTGAAAATGCAATTTGCATTTGTTAAGAATAGAAAGACTTGATAAAATATTGATACTAAAATAATAAAAGAAGTATTAAGTCTCGTAGATGCAAATAAATGATAGAAAAATGAATTAGCATTATTTTGTTGGGGAGAAATATTGGGGCTAGCTGCTTGAAGTGTTTATGAAGTATATATTTCTTCAATTCTTCTCCATATACCACACTTCTTTTTCCAAGCACTCTGCATATTTGAACTAATTAACCCTCAAAAGCACCCTCTAGGTGAAATATGGTTGATTATGTCTTACAAACTCCAAAACAATGGTCTTTCGGCTTCATAATCTCACAACTATATGTCTTTTTATTTTATTTACATAAAAAGGCAAGAGAGGATTACAAAGAACTAATCCATTATTTTAAAGCATTAGAATAGAAAAAGTAGACAAAAATATACTTTGTAATATTCCAACTCCTTAGTCTATAAATGCACAGAGCATCACTGAAAACTAAAACATTAAATGTTGAAATTTAATAATAATAATAATAATAATAATAGAGTCCTCTTGTCATTATCTGGAATGCCACCATTTAATTTTCATGAGGGCTGTTTATTTTCCTTCAGTGAAATGTTTTAGGGGCTCATAATTCATCTTTGGGAGATGGATTTTCACAGTGCGTTCCCAGATGAATACCAACAGAGCAAAGGCAAAGCTCATCGTCTCCTCTGAATCTCCAGGCCTGGATTTATTTGACTCCTGGCTGACAATACTGCCTCTCAGGAGATAGTCCAGGAGACAAGACAAAGCTGCCTCAGAGCTTTCCCCTGAAAGACTGAACCATTGCTTTTCACGTTGAATCCAAAATGCATCAAGGGAACGGATGGCAGCTGTCTCTCCTGCTTGGAAGCACAACCACAAGGCATTACTACTAATTCATCTCTTCTTTTGTATTAGTGAATTTGCTTCCAGTAAGTCTACAGTTTAAAATGCTGCTAATCCAATTGTAGCAAATCTCACCACTACCATCAGGAGATGAGTTATTTTAATCCGCATCCAATGAAGACAAGTGAGGCACCTTATCGCCTTTTGCAACCCTAAACTCTTGACGAAGTCACCCAGATATTGATCAGTGAGCAGATGACAGGAGCTTCCATTTCCTTTGCAGTCAGCTAACTCCAAAAGACAACACAAAATGTTTAATTATAACAAGCAAACACAAAACATTATTGAAAACATTATATTTAGCAACAGATTTTTAAAAGCATTATATACCTAGGATAATATTCCCCTTTATCATTCAGAAATTAAAACAAAGAAGATTATTCTCTGAGTCTCCACCAGAAATGTAATACATCATCATTCACAAAATAACATTTTCATTTTAAACTTTCATATTAAACTGTTAAAAAATAGTATCAGGACACAATTACAATGTTTTCCTATTTTAGGTATTACATATATGTAAGAAAAATCAATATGACAAAGCAATATGAAATTTTTAATAAGATTTGTTAGAATGGAATTTGGAATAATCTGCATTTCCTAGTCACAAGTTAGTTTCCAAGAAACCTAGTGAATAATAAACTCAGACATCCCTTGAATTTTTCCTATGGAAGGAAACAAAAGTAGAAATCAATTCTATGAATAAAATGATGTCCCAGTGGATACTAATTTTCCGTCACTTCTTAGACTCATCATTATATGGATGTTGCTGACAACAAATGAACATTTATTTCTAATCCACTTTATAACACACGGTCATTTCTCCTAACTTTTTAATAAACACAAGGCTCCCAACTAAAGTGAGGTACACTGACTAGTCCTAAAGTTTGAGAACAACGGATTCATCGACTGCTCAAACATATCCTTTGCCGGGCTAACTGGCCAGATGAAAAGCCCTGGAGCATTCTACTTTTATTCAACATAGTCATTAGCTACTAACTGAAACTCCTTGCTGGGTAGATGTGATTATCTCATTGCTACCCACAGTGTATTAAATTCTGCTCTGAGGAGACTTCTTCTCAAGACTAGCATACTTGACACCTGAATCCAGCCCAAGCACCCATTTTAACTCTTGTTACTGCTGAAACGAACATGTTTTCATGCTGAATGCATTCAGTTGGTATATCTGGAGGCTGTGAGTTCGAATTCTTTCCATCTCACTGATTTTCAGTGTGTCACTGAATACGTTTGCTTCTTTCCGCCCCAGTTTCCTAACCAGAAAAAAAGTGAATGACACTGCTGTGAAACCTCAGAAGGCTCTTGTCAGTAAAAAATAATCCCCTTTCTCCTTCAGACTAAAGGAAACACTTTCCAAGTATTTTGTTGTGTACACTATTTACGCTAAGGATTGAGAAGTCATTTCTCGCTAAAATAAATAAAATGTACTACCAATAAACTGCCAGCTAAATAAAACTTTTAACATTTTAATTTAAAAAGTAACATGTGCTCAGCAAGGTGTTTTAAGTTTCACGAGTGTAGACAATGGAGAGCAAGTCTTCTTGTTACCCTGGGCAATAACACAGGGAACATATGATTTTTTAAAAGAATATTCTGAATGTCTTTATAAAATTCTTTGTGTATTTATGAGCATGCACACAGACACAGACACACACACACACACACACACACAGCCACATCTTTTTATACCAAATTTGCCAGACAGCAGTCTGGTGACTATAAGGTAGCATCAGTAATGAAGCATCAATAATGAGACTATTTCCTTTCCTGTGGCGGCTGCTAGGAAACTCCCAGTCCTCTGCCTCCTGGACTGGGAAGGTGTGATGACTGTGACTGCTGTGCCATAATTCCCCATAAGTCAGCAAGTGCATGCCCACTTCTCACTCACCTCTTGCTTACTAGCAGATTGAACAGGCTACAGTTCACAGAAGTGGTTTTTCACTGGGAGAAAACTGAAAGAAACAAGCAAGGAGCCCAGGAGATAACTCAGGTAACTAACTGCTCAACCCAACAATCGCCACGTCCTCTTCTATCCATGCCTTAACAAAATTCCTACTTCTAATGGCTAAGCTCTAAGCTGATGCGATACTCAAGCAATTTAGACAGATGTAACTTCTGCTCTCTGAGAATTTATAATATAAGAGAGAATTGCCTTCGAAAAGAAATACATTTGGTACGGGGTGATATACAACTCATTGCAAACTAGCAACAGGTCACACAGCATTGCCAACATTTTATCCTTAAGGTATATAAATTCATTCATAAAACCAGAATAAAGACTGAGGAAGGAAAAAAGTGAATACCTCCAGGCCGGTTACCTTCAGTATTAACACTAAAAATTAGAAACACCTATCTTAGCCCTTGGGATTATTAGATCTGACTCTGTCAATCAAAAACAACATCACACATCACACAGCATCTGATAATTTCTCATGGCTTTAATACTCTCTAGAGCCTGGAATTAGAGACACAAACTTATAACACTGTGCTGAACAGTTAGACAAATGAAACATTTAGTTTGTCACATAAATTCAAATATTTTCCTGTCTTTCAGGAAAATGTCACAAGATGATGAATCTTTTCCTGCTTAATCTAATTGTGAGAGACAATGACAGAGCACAAGAAATAACGTCTCTTCCAACAACCTAAGGGCAACATTATCTTTGTTGCTCTACACTGCGGATCTCTTTCATGAAGAGTTTTAGTTATTGCTCTTCAGCATAGTGTTTACAAACACTCAGCAGCTTATTATTCAGTAGATGAGAGGAAATGGGAAGATGACCAAAGAAAAAGTAATTTAAAACATTAAATAATGTGAAAAGACTAATTATAAGTGTGAACTGCCCGAACTGCCCATCATTTTTCCCTAAGAACTTCCACAGGAGACTTCTTTTTCCTAGGTTTCAAATATAATTTGGAACGCATACCAATTATGCTTTAGAGATGCTTAGCTAAAAGGAATACATTTATGTACCTGTGGATCATCTCATAAACAAAAACTCAAGGACAGGTCCGGTGGCCTCTGTTCTAGAGAGCAGTATGGTATGTAATGAATTGTAGACAGTTTCCACTGAACTGGCTACTTTGCTTTTAAAATTGGCACTCAAGAGTAAGCTTCAGTTACCTGGAAATGGCACTATTAGACACCCGGTACTGTTGGGTTTGCCTGGAACATGTGCTCTCCCGCTGGCTGTGCACACAGATGCTGCATTCTCATCCTGCCACGTATCACCTCCTCAGACAGCGCCTCTCACATCCCCCTGTGAGAAGCACAGTGAGCTCAGCCATTTCTAGTTTTTCCTTTCCACACCGCTCTTCATCCCTTTCAGCACCCTTATTGCTCTCTGTCTTCCCTCTTTGATTTTGTGTTTGTTTCTCATCTACTCCTGTGAGAACATAAGTTGTTAGTGGCCAGGGGCTTTGGCTGTTTTCACACTGTTGTTTCCCCAGTTCTTCATAAATGGTATCTGGAATATCATGGGTGAAGAATATATTTTTTATAAATCAATAAATGGATGGATAGATGGATGGATCGGTGGATGATGGATAGAACGTACTGATGAGAAAGCCATTACATAGTGAGTGATTCAGAGTAAAGCCTCTGAAGTCAGAAGACTTGGGTACCATTCACCAACCGGCTAATCAAAATCTTTCTGAACCTGTTTTCTTACATATAAAATGGGGATAAATGATTTTTCTCTAATCCTAATTTCTCTAAGATAGTTATAAAAATTAATGCAATGATTTAGATAAGTAAATTTTATATATAAAGCTCATAGTAATTGCTTAATAAAGAAAGACTTCATATTAATACTTCCTATATAAAACCAGCCTGTTATCATGTAGGCATTTCTGCCTCATCAAATAAAAAAGAAAATCACAAAGTACTTTGAGATCTAGTTGTCAAGTCAACAAACATGGAGAAAAAGTTATACTCGATTGGACTTCTTTGCCATAAAGAATAATAATATTTGGAGTTGGCAAGAATATTAAGCTTGAAATTGCACTGCTAACTGGCAGGTTATAGTTTCTTCTATGCTTCCTTGAGGGGGGAAAAACACAGCTAGAGAGAGATCATTGAAGTTGATGCATTCTGGGAGAAAACAAAAAACTCTGACATTCACTAGATCAGTTATTATACACCCAGATCCTATTATTACAGATCCTATTTTAATATTTTTTCTTCCTAAAGTACAGAAATTATATTATCTTTTTTTTACTAAAATTTGCAGAATATGTTTTACTCTAGTGCTATTTAAATTCAAGTACATTTGTACTGTATATATGCATTCTTAAATACATGCGGAGAGAGTCAATTTGTTATGAGACATGAGGAGTTCTACATTATTTCTCATTGGTGCAAAACTAATTGGCTTTTCTCAGTCATTGCACAAATATTTATTTTTCCATTTTATCATTCTTGTAACTGCAGCTGAAATTAGTAAAGGGCACAACCACCTGGCGAAATCTGGAGCAGGAAGCTTTTCATTTCCAAGCATCCTAGCCACATTCATTTTCCGACCTCAGGAGATGCTGCTGGTGGAGCTCCCTCATAGTGCCACTCCTGCTAAGAGCACAAGTTTCCCATACACATCTCCATTCACAAAAATACCTGGTGAATTTTTCTCTTGAGCTAAAAAGACATTCCTAACATGTTAGCACTGTCTGAGGCTCAAGAAGTAGGAATGGAAATTAGTGGCATAAACTACTGGTTCCTCTGCCGACCACATTAGAGTCACACAAATCTGGGCTGATGTAAAATGGAGACAGAATGATAAAAACTGTAAAAGAATGGAATAAATGAAAATTACAAAAATGCATAAGACAAAATTACATATCCAAATTTGGAGACTGGATTCAAGAATCTCAAATGCAATCATGGCAACACCAAAACTTCTTATTCTGATAAAAATCTTGTATATATTCTGATTAAACTATCTGGAGATCAGTTGCTCAGTTTGTTAGTTCTTAACCCTCACCCGCAAGTGCCTATCAAATTATTTTCCCAAATGAAAAGAGTTCTTTCACTAAAAAGAAACTCTGATGTTATAATTTTGGTATCTCAATATTTTTTTATTGTGGATGTTTTCCTTCATTTCATTAGATGCTATATATGTAACAATCTTTACTGATTTTTTATTTCAACTTTTATTTTAGATACAAGGGGTACATGTGCAGGTACATTACATGGGGATATTGTGGGATGCTGAGGTTTCGGCTATGGATCCTGTCATCCGGGTAGTAAGCATAGTACCCAGTAAGTAGTTTTTCAGCCCACACCCTCCCCCATCTAGTAGTCCACAGTGTCTATGGTTCTTATATTTATGTACATATGTGCTCAATGTTTAGCTCCCACTTGTGAGAACATGCAGTATTGGATTTTCTGTTCCTTTACTGTTATTCACTGATTTTCTTTTCTTTTTTTTTTTTTTTCTTTTCTTTTTTTCTGGACACAAGGGAGGGCTTCTCTGCCCTTTTGAGATTGGAAATTGGATGTGGTCGTATTGCTAATTCTTCCCAATGGAGTGAAAGTCATATGAATTACTTTTTGGTTGAGGTATTTAAATGCCAATGTGAGATCCCACAGCACTGATTTTGCCTGCTCTGGCAACCATGAAAGCCTGTGTTCAAATTGAGCTTGCATGAGCCCGGGTGCTGGAATTGTAACAATGAATCAGCAGAGCCTCTCTACTGACCTGCATTGGGTTTGTAACATGAGGGGAAGCAAATCTTTGTAGCTGTGAGCATCTGAGATCTGTTGCTCATTTGTTTGTGCAGCATCAACTAGCCTCTTCTGACTAATATAATATTCTTATCGTAAAAGCATGGCACAATCCTTTACTCCCCTCTCCCTATAACTAAAGATTCATTTTCCTAGACCAGTTTTTACAATCACAGGAATGAGCTCATAAAACAGGTTATATCCTTTCACAATAATCTATACGAGTCTGAATGCATGAAAAGGCACTACTTTTGGAAAATGTGTTCCTGGGAATCAGTTGGTCCTAACTCCCATCCACAACCTTCCCCAGCTTTGCCTCTCCTGGGACATCTCCTGTCAAGAGTCTATCATGTTGAAATTAATCAGGCACTTGCTTCTCAAAGATACAAGAATGTGCACACCAAGGGTAAGAGATGAAAGGATTCCCCACAGCAAGTTAACGTACCAACTGCACTAGCCAATACCTGATGCAAGCTCTTTGTTCAATTTCCTCATCAACAGTTTCCAAAATCTTCAGTGTCCCTTTCAGTCATTTATAAATGAATTGAGAAATTAAAATAAGCAACTCTAACTATGTTGTACAGCAGATCTTAATGTGAAACACATTAAGAATGACATATTGTGTTAAAAAATTAAAATGTGGTGATATTGTACAACTTTGTCAATTTGCTAAAAATCACTGAATTATACACTTAAGTGAACTTTATTGTAGGTGAATTATACCTCAAAAAAGCTGTTAAAAATGACAAAGTAAAATATGTAATTGCTATAAAGTATAATTTTTTTAATCAAATATTGCTTTACATATGAAACTTTTATATTACTCTTCACACAAAAGATATCTTATAAACTTTTATTTCCATATTTCAAGAAGTATGATCATTTTCCCAGGGTATCAATGCCTAATAATGAAATTAGTTCAGGTTTCTAATTAACGCTACATTTAAAGATTCCTTCATGCTATTTTAATATTGATAGCCTGTTTATGTAAATGTCATCCATTAGTCTCATTCTGATGTCTGTTTATGCATTGCATAAAATCAGCTAGATTACATTTTTAAAACATGAAGGTTTCTGGTCAGGGAGTACACCTTTAGTCTCTGTGTCATCTGAGTAAATGAGAAGGTTTAAATGTAGACACATCTGTCGCCATTATTAAAACTTAGACCCAGAAGAGGATAGTTAGTTTCCCAGTGGCAAGGAGCAAATGATGAAAGTAAAGGAGATGAAGCCTGACCTGAGGTCTGCTCTCTAAGGTAAGACAGAAGATGGAGAAACTTCCCATTAATTCATTCAACAAATATTCATTACATGCCTGGTCCATGCCAAGCAATGGGTTTAGTGAATAAGGTGCAACAGTGAATAAGTCCAACTGGTTCCTCTCCAATGGAGTGATATTCTAATAATATAAAGGAATGCCCAGTACATTTCAAAGACCATCACAAGCTCCATCATCATTTGGGAAGCAATTGACTTAAGGATTTCTAAACAGAGGAGCAGAGTCCATGGAGGGGAAAGGAGACTGTGGTCCTCTGTGAAAGAAAGGCAGAGTCTGGTCTTCAACCAGGATGCCAAAGACATGACAAAGCTCTGTGATCCTTGCCAGAAAAGAGACTTACACTTCAATAAGGGAGGTCTTCACTAAAACACCCAGAGCTGAAGTGTGGCATGTGGCCTATAACCAGGTTCTACTAAAAGAGAGTAAAACAATGTTTAAAATTACCTGCCTCAACTGTGCATTCATCTGGGGCCACCATAGATGTCAGTACTCAGATGAAAAGTGCTTGTAGATGGTAAGCCCAGCTCTTGGAAGCAATGAAGAGAACAGACAAGGAGAGGGAAAGATTGGATGGTTAAGAGTTACAAGCCTTGTAGGTGAAAGGCCTGGGTTTGAATCCCAGTTCTGCCATTCATGAGCTAGATAACTTTGGGAAAGTGATTTAATCAGTTTCCTTACATGTAAAAGGTGGACAATTATAATAGTATCCAACTTACTGTATTGCTGTAATTATCAAGGGAGATATTGAATGAATAGTGCTTAGAATAGTGCCTAACACTTCATAAGCTCTCAAGACATGTCACCTATTATTAAAGGATGTCAGGGCCTAAATGTTGCAGTTGTAAGCAGTTCTCTTAATCTCAATTTTCCACATACAATCCTACTATAAAGCAATTAGAATAAGTCTACAGGCCATACAAAGGCCAGTCTTATCACTGCTTCTAAGCCTGTTACTAATTAGTAATTAGCCTAAGTATAAACACCCAATAAAGCAATATGACATAAAAAGGACCACTCTAATACCTGATTTCCATTTCAGTTAAATTCCGCATATCATAGAGGACACTGACACACTACATTGTATATGTTTTTTATTGTGAAAAACATGAGACCTACTCTCTTAGCACATTTTTCTAAGTGTATAGTATTGTAAACTATCAGCATGATGTTTAGGTCTTGAGAACTTTTCCATGTTGTTTAACGGAAACTTCATACCCACTCAACAGCAACTCACCATTTCCCCCTCCCCCACAATCCCTGGCAACTATCATTCTACTTTTTGCTTCTGAGTTTGACTATTTTAGACACCTCGTATAAATGGAATCATGCAGTGTTTGTCCTTTTGTGACTGGCTTATTTCACTTAGAATGTCTTCAAGGTTCATCCACGTTGCAGCGTAGGTAGGTGCTACAGGCTGAATATTTGTGTACCCCTCCAATTCATGTTTAAATCGAATCACCAATGCGATAGTATTAGGAGGCGGCATCTTTGGGAGGTGATTCAGTTCATAAGGGCAGAGTCCTCATGAATGAGACTGGTGTCCTTATAAAAGAGGCACCAGACAGAATCATGTGAGGATTCAGCAAGACAGCACCATCTGGGAACTAGAAAGTGGGCCCTCCCCAGACACTGAATCTGCCAGTGTCATGATCTTGGATTCCCACCCTCTAGAACTGAGAAATAGATGTCTGTGGTGTATCAGCAGCCTGGTTTATAGTGTTTTGTTACATTAGTCTGAATGCACTAAGACAGCAGGATCCCTTGCCTTTTTAAGACTGAATAATTTTCCATTGTATGTATACACCATGTTTTCATTATCCATTCATCCATTAATGAACGTTTAGGCTACTTCCACATCTTGGCTATTGTGAAAAATGCTTCAGTAAACACAGGAATGCAAATCTCTTTGAGATACTGATTTCTATTATTTGGGATAAATACTTAGAAGTATGATTGCTGGATCACCATAGTTCTATTTCTAATTTATTGAGGAACCTTCATATTATTATTTTCCATAGTGGCTATAACACTGTACATTCCCACTGACTGTGAGTAAGGGTTCCAATTTCTCCACAACCTCAGCGACACTTATTTTGTGTGTATGTGTGTGTTTATTTGCTTTTGATGGCCATCCTAATAGGTATGAGCTGATATCTCACTGTGGTTTTTGATGTGCATTTTTCTGATGATTAGTGATATTGAGCATCTTTTCATATATCTATTGGCCCTTTGAATGTAGTTTTTGTAGAAATGTCTATTCAAGTCCTTTGCCCCTTTTTAAAACCAGGTAATTTGGGTTCAGGGATGATGAGTTTTTGTTGATTTTAGGGTTTTTTTCTGTAGAAGTTCCCTATATATTTTAGATATTAACCAAATATCAGATATATGGTTTGCAAACATTTTCCTTTAATATGTAGGTAGCCTTTTTTATTCTATTGATTGTGTCCCTTGTTGTGCAGAAGATTTTTAATTTGACGTAGTCTCACTAGTCCATTTTAGCTTATGTTGCCTATGCTTTTGGTGTCATAACAAACAAATCATTGCCAAGACCAATACTGTAAAGTTTTCCCCCTATGGTTGCTTCCATTTCAGATCTTATGTTAAAATCTTTAACCCATTTTGAGTTGATTTTTGCGTATGGTTTAAAATAAGGGTGCAATTTCATTCTTTTGCATGTTGTAATTGAGTTTTTCCAACATCATTTGTTGAAGACACTATCCCTTCCCCATCATGTATTTTTGGCAACCTTGTCAAAGATCAGTTCACTATATATGTGTGGGTTTATTTCTGGGATCTCTATTCTGTTCCATCGGTCTATATATCTGCCTTTATGGAAGTACTATACTGTTTTAGTTACTATGGATATGAAATATGTTTTGAAATCAGAAAGTGTGATACCTTCCATTTTTTCTTTCTCAAGATTACTTTAGTTATTTTAGGTCATTTATGTTTCCATACAAATTATAGGATTTTTTCTATTTCTGCAAAAAATGCCATTGTAATTTTGATAGAAATTGCATTGAATTTGTTAGTCACTTTGGGTAGTATGCACATTTGAACAATATTAAGTCTTCCAATTCATAAGCACAAGATGTCTTTTTATTTATTTATGTCTTTTCTTTCATCTATGTTTTGTTGTTTTCAGCATATAAGTCTTTTACCTCTGGTTTATTCCTAAGTATTTTATTCCTGATGCTATTGTAAATGCGATTGTTTTCTTAATTTCCTTTTCTGACAGTTCATGGTCAGTGTATAGATGTATAGAAACATAACTGATTTTTATAGGTTGATTTTATATCCTGCAACTTTACTGAATTTATTTTTAAAAACACCTTACATTTTACCTTAATATAGCACTGCTGTACTACAGCTTCTACCATCTCCCAAAATGCTCTGTCTCCTGCAAGGGTTTTAAGGATAAGGTGTTATATGATATTAGCCATGCAGAATAAAACTTAAACTTAATGATTATGCATACACCCAGATGATGTGATATGGGAGTAAGGTGGGGCAGGGGAGGTTGTGGCACAAAAGTAGAGTGATTGAAGGGGTGATCACGTAGAATAATTCCTAAAAGAATGTAGTCTTCTCTCATTCCCCTTGACTACTTCTTGGACTAACCTGGGCGTGGCAAATGGGGAGGATACTTCAGCAGCCAAAACCCTGGCATTGGCCAGCAGTCTCCTTTCCTCTTTCCTTTAGAAACTCAATCTAAATTATGAAGATGGGGAAAAAAGTCAACATGGACTGACTCCCCAAAGATTCTAGCCCAAGGTGGGTCTCCAGTAATTCCCTAACACAAAACAAATGAACTAAGGGTGCAGGAGACAACAGTCAAAGCTGGGAGTTGCTTTGTGAATATAATGGATCTTTGAGATGATTGTTTACTGCTAGCCTCACAGTATCTCAGCATCACATTCAAGTTTCTCTTGGCCTACAGGTAAAGCCTATCTGGAACCTTTTCCAGAACACTATATCTGATATAGGTAACCAAAACTTGGATTGTCCTTTTCAAATTAGACCTCTATATTCCTTACCATGGAAGCCAAACAAAAGGAGGCTGACTTCGTTGACTTCTACCCAGTCCAAATCCCAACAGACATTAGGCCTGTCTCAGAAGCCCATAGAAATTTGCCTCATTTCCAACACCACATCTTTGAGTGAGTTTTGATGTTAACTGAATTGTTTACACTATTTTCTTTCTATAAATTTGCCAGAACGTTACCATCACCTGACAGCAATGCAGATGAATGACTCAAATTGTTCAGTTAATAAAAGACCAGATTGATTAGTTTTACACATCAAAAGATAATAATGGTATGTTTCACGTGAGGAGGTATGCTTGGAAAAGGAACTAGATGTGTTTAGAGACACACTTGGAATGACTATTTTTTAATATATTTGTGCAAAAAATAAAAGGAGCCTGCTGTAAAATATGTTACCAAATATACATTAGGCTGCTGTAGATTTTCAAGGTCTGAAAATATGACTTATCTGGCTTGGCAATGCATTAAGAATGCTCCATGGTTTAAAAAAATGAGCTATTGATCTTAGAAGATTTTAATTTAGATTAGTTCACTTAAAAGTGTAATAAATGGCAGAGCTCACATGTTGAATCACTAAGGCAGCAATTATTTTAAGAGTATCAGTCATCTGTGCTTCCAATTTAATCAAATCTCTTTACAGAGTTTTTAGACAGTATTTGAAATAGCCACATAACCTGTCTGTGAAAAGGTGTTTTGAGTTGCATGTCAAAAGTTGAAGAGAAATTAGAAAGACAACTTGCGGTTTTAAAAGACCAATGATGACAGATGGGCAGTTGCTTTTATTTTATCTGTGAGCAACTGTTATTTTGCAAAGGCTTTTTTTATTTGTTTGTTTTTGAGACAGAGAGAAGGTATATCATCTGAACTGGAAAAGTAACCCAAAATGTTTCTGAGTTAAATTTGCAAGAGCTAAGTCTTTAAGAAGTTAGAACAAGAGTAATCACACAATTCTGGTGACCTCTAACAAACAAATTCTTGCTCATGTTCATAAGGAAAAGACAAACATAATAAAAAAGAAAAAGAAGAGACAGACCTTGTTGTTAGTGTTAACTTACAGTTTTACCTTAGATGTCAAATATTTAGTCTGAATGGACTTTTTACCTTTGGCCTTTTCAGGTTTTAAAGAAGATTTCATCATATTGGTTTGTGAGATGCTTGTAGCTCCCTGCTGAGATGAAGACAGGCCTTCATCCCTAGAGCCAGAACCGCAAGCTCTCCCTTAAGTCCTATAAAATTCATTTAGAACCATCTTTCCTGACATCTGTACATAAAGCAGTGTAAAACATTACAATATAAATTACATCTGGGTGATTCATCTGAAATTCTATTTCGCTGTTCAATAATTAAAAGTTGAAAACCTCTCCATAGCTTTACTGCACTCTCTAACAAGACTAAAATTTTTTGATAAAGCATCTTCCTTCCCAACAGTGGAAGCCTTTGCTGCATTCTGCAGAAATGAGTTTAGTAATTAATAAATCGCATCCTCTGGGATCTGATTCTGTGTGAAGCTCTTACTGAGGGGATGTTACATATTCAGAACTCCCAAATTATCCACATATTTAGAGTATATGAATTTACCATAACTTTTTTTGTTGTTCATAAAATGGGGATGACAATAATACCTGTTACACAGAGTTGTTGCAGGATTAAATAAGTTAATATAAATAAGTGCTTAAAAGAGAGTCTGCCACACAGAAAATACCACAGTATCAGCTATTGTTTCAACTGTTAGTGGTTTTGTATTATTCAGAAGAGCCCCTTTGCTTCATATAAAGAGAAATTATTCTAAAGATGGCCCTTTCCTAGGAAAGACAAAAATGCTGACAGCTACAAATTATTTTTCATTACCTTTTGAGTCTCAGGCATTTCTGGAGGGCTACGGCATTCATTTTCAAGAGTGTAGAAGCCACAAGGTGGTAGGAAGAAACAGTGTTCTAAAACATCAGTATTGTATAGGTGGGGTAGTTTCAGGACTTCTAAGAAGGGCTCTTGCCCAAATACTGGCCTACTATAACCCTGACTCATGCCTGCACTCACTCACATGAAACCATTGCTCCTATTCAAATGCATATTCTTAGAAAATAAACATATTAAGTCACTGTCTCCTATGGACACCTGACTGTAAACTAAACCATCAGAACTTTTCTGATTTCACTATGATGGGTATCTGAGAATAGACTTTGATGGTGGCAAGAAGAAAGAGAGTAACTTCAAGGACAGACAGGTTACCTACCAGTCTGGAAGGCATACTGGGAGCAATGTGTAATGAACAGTTCTAATTCTAATTCTTTATATAAAATCCAGGCACACCTGACAGTAGTACCCCTAATTATGCTACTCATGCATTCTGATATGTTTTTTGGAGCAGAATAGAAAGAGTACATTACAGCTAAGATACTTAGAATTGCCTTTATTCTATCTTGCATTTCATCTGAGCCATTGCCTTATGAACAGGAGTCACATAATATGACATTCCTAGCTTCCATAATCATAAATGATAATTATACAGAATTTCAATTGTCCGTGAAATCAGGATTGTTTTAGTATTTTAGTTCAGTTTAATCATATTCTGGACCAGCCTGTGAATTGGGTATTTTTTAGATCAAAACATGAAAATCACCATTCTGTCACTTCTAATCAAAGCCCTCCAGTGCCATCCCATCACACTCCGAACAAAATTCAAACATCTTGTCGTCACTGCCTACCTATAAGGCCTTGTAGACTTCTCAGGCCTTAGGTCATGCCACCTTGCCCAAACACAGCAAACCCCAACCACACAGGTCCTATTATCATTTCTTGTTTTTATCTCAGTCTTTGCCGAAGTCTTCAAGAAAGGGCGTACAGAAGTTTGGAAGGGGAGCTCTTCTCCCCTCCATAAAAATCTCTACAAACCCTCCTTAAGCCACTCATAATATAAGCACACAACCAACACACAATATAAGCAAAAGCAATGTGCTTGCTCTGCAAATGCAACTTCCAGACAAGTCCCAGAATTCCCCTTCCTGTCAGCCCACCCTCAAGCACTTCCAATGGCTTTGCATCTGCATTTCCTCTCTATGGAATGAGCCTCCCCAGATCTCAGAACAGCTGGTCCCTTCTCATTGATTAGGTCTCAGTTCATATGCCACCGCCTCAATGAGCTCTTTCCTACCCACTCTGCAGAAAGTGGCTCCTAATCCTTCACCCTCATCTTCAGGCCTCCAACTGTTGAACTGTTTTGCGTTTATTGGTAACTGAAATTAACCTATTTCACTAATTTGCTTGATTGGCATATGACTTTCTCACCCAAAAGGAATTTCACTGAGGAAAAAACATATGTTTGTCTTCTGACGGTGCTCAATGCTTATTTGTGGAGAGAAATAAAATTATAATAATGAAAGAATGATTGTAAAGAGAATACTTACTGCTGCTTATAAAATGTAAAATTGGTGAAGAGCTTGGCAGTGTGACCAAAGGAGTTCAAAATGGCAGTAGGACAAGAGAAGAAGTACCCCAAAAAGGAACAAAGAAAATTAGAGCAGAAGATTGATGGGGAAAAAAAGAGGATCAAAATGGCAGACAGGGATAATGCTTGGCAAAGACAACCTTTCACAATTTTGACTTTACATCATACCTCAACTAGAGCAGTTCCTCCTGCTGGTTTTCTATTTAAGAAGACAAAGAAGGTTAGATGAGAACTGTGAATCACACGTGTAATCCCAACAGTTTGGAAGGCCAAGGCAGGAGGATAGCTTGAGACCAGGAGTTCAAGACCAGCCTAGTCAACAGAATGAGACCCCACATCTACAAAAAACAAAAATTTAAATTATAAACAAAAAATAAAATTTAAAAATTAGCCGGGCATGGTGGCACAAGCCTGTAGTCCCAGCTATTCAGGAGGCTGAGACAGGAGGATCACCTGAGCCCAGAAGTTTGAGCCTACAGTGATCTATGATCACTGTAGCCACTACACTAGAGCTTGGGTGACAGAGCAAGACCCTGTCTCTAAAAGACAGAGAAAGAGAAAGAAGACAGAAGAGAGAAAGACAAAAAAGGCAATTAACTTATAGAGCCTAAAGTATAATTCAGATCTCTACATTCCCATTTGAGACTGCTCCCAGCCTCTGTGATTCTGGAGGCTGAAATTGATCATTTTCACACTGCTATGGAATATTTTATGGCTGGGGAAGCATAACCAACAAAATAGTGGGCTTCCTGAACACCCCCACTTTTTCTCTCGGTAGACTCCAGTCTCTTAAATCTCACTTAGATGAGAATCTGCTGAATCAGCAGAGGTAGGAAATCAAGAGCCTTTGGCTTACTAAACAGCCAATTAATTCACTTTACCATATGAAACAGTTTTAATAGGCGGGCTAAGGGATTTAAAGCTGACGGGGATCAGCTTAGCCTTTGAGGGGGGAATTCACTCTGGTGATTACCCCAGGGCTTAAGTGCTCAGTAAGAAAACTTAATTTCTCCAGATTGATTTTCTCCTCTCTATCATCACCAAATTGTTGCTGCTTCACCAGGTATACTCCCTTGGTGTTCAAATTCTGTGTTGTGGAATACGAATAGCAGTTCAGAGGGGCAAGGTGGAAGGGGATATATAGACAGGAAGGTATCGGTTCAGTGATGGTCCTTGTCAATTGAACACGGTCATTTTTTTTCATTCAAATCCTAATCTCATTTCATCTAATAATTACTCCTAAGTGTAGACACGCAGTAGGAAAGCCATTTCCTGGAGAAACAATATGAATGTTTGGAAAGAAAAAGAGCTTCTATTTTAAGTGCTGTGTGTCTGAATTTTGCAACTTGATGGCTAAGACAGGGCATTTGTACCTGGAGCCAGGTCATCATTTTCCAGTAATCTAGTGATACTGTTCTCCAGCACCTGGGAGGTCTCATGACCCAACCACCCTGAGTTTGCTAAGGAAGCAGATGAGAAAAACATCATCTTTAAGTAATCTGTTGTCCTCTTGTTTCACAAATCTTCTGTTTTATAAATCTACCCATGTCTTCACCTATTGTCTGAACCACACTCAGTGCATCTACATTATTGTATCATGAATTACAATTATTTTGTATATTACCTCACCATCTTAAGCACCACTTGAGGGCGGGAACCAAGCATGCCATACCCCAAAGTTTTTCCAAGTAGACAAGCCCTCATTAAGTTTTATGGAAATGAGATGAATACATAAAACGTCTAACACAACAACTTCTGTATAACTACAGCTAACAAGCACTAGAACCTCTCTGCCTGCTGGCGCCTTCGCAAGCCTGTTACATCTCTGAATGGTAGAGATAAGGATGCCTTAACAGAATCACAATGCAGGCAATTGTTAAATCAGAATAAAATTCCAGTTCCTTGGCAATACAGCCAGGCTTAGTATACAGAAGCTTCTCCAAACTTTAAATGTTATAATAACAATACCTCACTTTGGATAACACTTACACTTTCACAACTATTTTCTTATCTCATCTTCATAATAATACACGAGGGAGGAAGGGTAGATAATATTATTTCTATTTGGAAGATAATACATTGAGTTATAACATAGAAAAATGACTTGCTTCCATTCTGTTACAAGCATCAGAGCAGAAAGCTGGCAACCAGTATCGGTTAGTCTTCTAAACCACTAGTTCATTACTTTCCCACTAAACTCACCATGACATGAATCTCCTTAGAGTTTTGCTTCTCAAACTTTCATGTGCATACAAATTGCCTAGGGATCTTGTTAGTATCCCGGTTAAAAGCTGATTCCGTTTGTCTATATTTCTCTAACAAACTCCTAGGAGATACTGATGCTCCTGGTCCCCTGACCACAATTTGAGTAGCAAGATTATAGAAGGCAGTGACTATGGCTAACCATTTTTATATCTGTGCTGCTTGGCACATAGTAGGTGCTCAATAAATAAGATGTTGACTGAATAAAAGAACAGTCATGCTTGACCCATTTTTTCTATCTGTAGTGCTGAGCAAATAGTAAAACACTCAAGAGATAAGTAGTGAGTTAATGAAGTAATCAATGGTCAATGAAACAAAGAAAGTGCTGACTCCGTAAAACAGCATGTAATCACGCTGGAAGGAAAAACAAATAATTTGCAGAGCAAGAGAGTCCTTGGGATACACCCCAGCATTTCCCCTGGGCTAGCTATTGAGTCCATAATAACACATTTTTCTTATGCAATTGCCTCCATCAGAGAATCTTCATGACCCTACACGTAATATGATGACTTTTTTCCAAGTATTTTTTATAGTTTGAAGACATTGTCTTCCTAATACTTCCTGCCAGTGCTCAACGAAGTAAACCAATTTCAGCATCCTCATTTTTGCTCTGGGAAAAGAAGGCTGAGTTGTCCCAGTCTCTCTCTGGCAGGGGTGAAATTAGAGCCGGGGCTTTCTGCCTCCCAGCTCAGACCTTGACACTCAACTGAGTCTCAAGGGGTTTTTCATTTACACCAATTCCTTTAACTGTACACCCCTCCTGCGTGGTGAATTGGCGGGGGCTGTACTTCAAGCAAAATATGTAACTATTCTGAACTGAGTTATGAAATAAAGGGCTTTATTAAGAGTAAGGGATGAATACAACAGAGCTTAATTAAAATTCTCTGAATGGTTGGTGGGTTAGAACAATATAACCCACATTAAGCCATTTTCCAGGAATCTCATCTTTCAAGGTCTGGAGCACAAGACACTCTGGCACATTGAACCTATCTCAGGAAAGCAAAAATCACCTGTCATTTATCAATGAACCCATGAAGTGGTATCTTCACAAACTCCTAGTAACAGTTAAATTTTTCAAGAAATGGAGTTGGAGGACAGAAAACGATAACTGAAATAGACAGGGAAGAAATGTCACTTCTCTTTTTTACAGAGGGACACATAGTCCAGATGCTGCTGCTTGTCTCTGAGTCCCTGCAGCCTTCTTCTTAGATGACTTGGGGTACCTTGGCTCCCACCTGAGGCACAGATGGGCCATGTTTTCTAGACATTTCCAGACATTAAACAAGAAGGACATTTTGAAATTGAGGATAAAAAACTCTCCAATTATAAAGAGGAAGAAAAAAAATGCCTCAACCAGGAGCGGAGCTGGTTTTATGCACAGTTACCTCAAACCATGTAATCGGGGACTTAGTTTCCCTCTATCTCTCAACTCTGCATTCCTCCAGGTTGACTTCACGGCATCAAAAAGGTGCTCCCTTCAGGGCAGCAAGATGGCCTCCAGCCCCTCAGACCTATATTGTAGTAGCTTTGCAGCCCCAGTCGAAAGACAGTGCCTCTTTACCACTAGTTTGAAAAAATAGTGCATAATGCACTCTAATTAGTTTAGTCCACATGTCCAAAGTTAAACCAACATCACAGCCAGAGAACATGGTGTTCTAGGCAGCCAGGCTGGGTCGGGTACTCCATCATGGTCTGGAAAGTGGAGCCCCATTGAAGCGCAACAACCAATAATTTGGAAAACAGAGTGACCCAAAGGAAAGGTAGGGTGCTGTTACTAAAAGAAGAAAGAAGGGATGGTGAGTAGGCAAGTAAGAGTGGTCTACTGCTAAAGTCTGATCTTACTTTTTGTTTGAATTCTGATAACTAGGTTTTTCCCTGCTTCCAAAACCCAGTTCCTAACCTGAACACCATTTTTGACAACTAGCTCCTTATCTTTTCTTGTACCTGGATCCTGTCTTGGAAACATGCCAGAAAACAATAAAAATAGCTACCAATGTTTATTAAATATTTAGCTTGTGCCAGGATTTCTGCTGTTAACTATTTTTTCTAATTTTATTATTACAAACACCTACAAAGATGTGTTTTATCACAATTTCATTTGTAGCTGAGACACCTGAGGCTCAAAGTTAGGTAGCTTTCCTAAGAGAACATGACAGTTATGGAAAAGCCAGGTATAAAAGTCTGTCTGATTTCAGATTCTAAGCCATTAATCATATGACGTGTTGCCCGGCTACCTTTTCATGGACTTGCCTACAATTAATGCTTGCCTATTTTAAGGCTAATCACCTGACGGCCTCTATCTTTGGTGTCCTCCTCTGTAAAGCAAGAAAGAAGATGGCTTCCTCATTTGCCTATCTCATCTCTCAGGGCTATTGTGAGGATTTAATGAGTCAATATACACACAGCATTATGATTAGGATCATTTCTTATAAATCAAGCCAAATGACAGCTATGGACATGAATCTGGATATCCACATACATACACACCACACCAGTTCCCACTGTCACTTACTTCTGGCTCTGCCGAGGATGGACCCTTCTCAGCCCATTCCTCAATCCTCTCAGAGACTCTGGGGCTCAGGACACTTTATCCCCCTAAAAGGAGAAGCTTCGTCATGTGCCCCTGCATGCCCTGGCATCCAGCCAGCTCCTGCAGATCCTTTGCTCTCAGCATCTCACAGTCCTGCTCTACAAGTGTGACAGCTGCCCCTGGGAGGACATCTTGCCCTTCCACTTCTCTGGGCCACCACTCCCTACTCAGGACATCATGACACATGGTGACCTTATGTCATTTCCTTGGCTCTTTTTATCTTCTTGGGACTTACACCCACAGGGCTGGAAAGAAGTCCTCAGTTCTGTCAATCAGAATGACAAAGTCACAGAAAGCACGATGTAAGACTACCATTTAAACTATTTGATGGGGTTTTTCTTTTTTTTTTTTTTTAAGTAATGTTGCTGAGTCTATAAAATTCAGAGGAGTGGAAAGAATTTGAAGAAGCCTCAATACCTCTCTCTGGGGCCCACGCCAAACATCAACAGCAGCCACAGCTTCTGTCATCTTATGGAGGGTTTTTTTGAATCAACATGTTTTTATTCTAATACTCTTTCCAGGTGTATCTATCTTACAAGGTGTAATGAAGATATAAACAAGTCAGAAATCCTTCATTAAGTTAACAAAATGCTTTGCACTTCAGTTTAGTTTTTCAAAACAGAGAGGGCTTGGAAAAGTCAATAAAGAAAGCGTAAATATAAGCACCTTAATCATTAAAAATGCTGAGCCAGCTCTTCTGTGAAGCCAGCCATTTCCTGACTGGTATCCAGGGTGGTAATTCCTCTCAGATCATCCCCTCAAAAGAATGTCTTCTTTGAATTCTCAGCATTTGTCCCTAACAGCACTAAGGCTCTTTGTTAGAGAGTTTTTACCTTAGGAGACAAAGTTGAAAAGCCTACGAGTCTGTTGAGATAGCTATTTTTCAACTTAATAACAACATGTCTTCAACAGACGTAAATACAGATGTTGCAGTTTAAATGGGTGTTTCAGCATTGTCAGATAAGGGGCCATTCATTAAATACGAGTGAACAAACAATTTTCCAGCCAAAATATACACGGGGCTCTTAGGAATTTATAAAATCTGATTAGTTTCTTCTCTTGTTTTTTTCCTATTGGCAGTGGATGGATTTAAAAGGTGACTGGAACACTTCTCTTCCTGATCTCAGAGATGTGATGGATGTCTGGGAAGATTTTCTCAAGGGCTAGAAGTTAAGAACTTTGTTCCTACTGTTTATCTTTTTCCCTTTCGTATTCAAGCCACTTAACCATACTGAGCCTCAACGTTTTCATTTATAAAATGGAAATCAGTCTAACTTTTCTCTGGAGGACAGCTGTTGCCTGCCTATCACTATTTCCTCCTTTTCTGGTGACAACATCCTCCTTTTCTTCAAAGAATAATGCCTACCCCATTATAATGACTTTTACATGGGGCTGTCCCAACACGTGTTGCCTTCAAGGCTAGGTGCATGACACAGGCCTGGCCAATCCGTGTGTCCAATCCCTCTGGCCACTGTGATTGGTCCAGTTATGGGTATATGATGCAGATCAATCCAGTAAAACTCAGCCTCGTGACTTTTACTGGAACCATCAGTCAAGACACCTTCTTTTTCTGTGGGGTTTCCAGGTTAGGAGAAGGAAGGTTAGAGCCCTGGGACGCCACCTCATGTGAAAAGCCTGCCAGAGAGCAAAACTAGCACAAAGGAAGGAAAGTATTCCAATAAAAGGATGACACGGAAAACTGAAATGTGAATTTGTTAAATCCTCAAATAGCCAACAGCTTCTAGGACAAGATCATACAGTTAGGACCTCGATAACAATTCGACTGTGGAACTGTCGAATTAGGACCTCGATAACAATTCGACTGTGGAAATATAAGAACATTTTAGATCCTGTGTTGCTCAACTCTGAAACGCTGCTCTGTGTTGTGAATATTGGTTTATTTTCTTTGTAGAGTGGAGTCATTGAGACTAGAACTCCAGGCTTCCTCATTCAACTCCAAGGGTTCCCAGCAACATGTGAAGTCCCCTGTCACTAAGAAGCTATGTGAGTGAAGCAGGCTATATACCTTGGTTTCAACATCTGTGAACAAGGTGTAATGATGGTTTTCTCATCTTTTTTTAGGATGGTTGTAAGAATCTGAGACAGTGAGAGGGAAAAGATTGTTTTCCATTCATTAGTTTGGGTTGAGCATTGGAGGCATCTCCTCACCTGCTAAACCAGCACTGGTAAGTCACTCTTTGGAGCCATTTCTGGAAAGAGGTTCTGTACAAATAAAATTAGAAAAGTCTGAATTTAGCATATGAGAAATATTATGGCCATTGGTACATATCACTCTAAACACCATTCTGCTTATTCTTGTCATGTAGGGATATTTGATTTTTAATCTATCCACTTAAATATTGGCTGCTTCTATAGACTTCCCAACCAGCAGTCCTTGTGCAGGCAAAACTCCCATTTAACTGAATAAAACTATTGAACATAAAATATTGTTAGGAAGAGTTTGATATTGTATTCATCCTGCTGATAATTATCTTACATGTTTTAACTACCCCCAGTAGTGCCCCAAGGTTGGTTAAAGGAAAAATGTAATTTACTCATCGAAATAAAATATTGTACAAGTATCAAATGATACTGATAAAGATTAAACAATAAACTTTCCTAGAATGCTTTCCCTAAAAAATTGGGGACCTTATACTTCACTAATCATATATTGCAGAGCAAGCTGGTTTATAACAGAATGATAAAGGTGATTAGAATGAAATAGAGGCCATTTGGATTGATTCAGTTTTGCTATATTTATTATAATTTACAATACTTTGCCATAAAAATAAAATAATTGCCCCAATTATTTTATTGTCTTTATGTTACGGTTATACAAATAACCACAATTATTTGTAGTTATTGTCTTTATATTGTGGTTGATTTTATAATGGCTGACCTTTATCCCATAGATTTTTCAGTGTTAGTTATTACAGTTTTTTACCTGAGAGATCTGGGGGAGTTGTGTGTTCGGTTCAAATATCCAATCTACATTTGGTTCTCTTATAGCAATAGATGGATGACTCACTTCTCATAGGAATGATAGAACTTGGATCATCTTGTCAATCACAGGTAGTAGATTGGATGTCTGGCCCCAAATAATAAGCTCTTCACCAAGAGATAGTATCGTCTCCTTCCCTTAAATAACAGTCCTCATTTCTAGCTGGTATAAGAATTTCATCTTCAATAATTGATCAGTGTGACAGAAAATCTGTTGTTGGCAAAGCATGTTTAAAATTGTATTACTTAATCATTCTCATCTCAGAGACACTTTGCATCTGCTCCTCAAATCCAGTGCCCATTGCAAGGCACAGGTCCATTTTATGCAGCAACTGATTGCCATTATTTTTAAATTTTCCTTTATCTAAAAAGAGCAGAAGCAACATGGGCTATATTTAATACTTTGATATTATATTAAATGCAGAGTCAATATGACATCCTGTTATTGGTATAGTGCAAAATATTTTCAAGCTTATTTCAGTAAGAACAGTATCCTGACAAAGGCACGCTGTCAATATAAATGCGTCTATTTTACACATTGGAAATGAACAAAGGAAGTTCACTAGTATAAGAAAATAGATCAATGGTCCTGTGAGAAACTCTTACGATGCTCTTCTCACTCTGTTTTTGTCAGTTAGAGATTTATCGAGAAAGGTGCTATGGCAAAAATTGAATCATGTGGGCCAAGTGACATTTTTCTGCAAAGAAAATACTGATGACTCAGTGCTATGCAGACAGAATGGTTTTCCTTCCCCAGTAAAGCATATGGGGGTCAGGCAGAGATAACATCCCTTTGGCATCACTGCAGAGGTGATAGGTGTGTCATAAGCCAACCAGCTACTGAAAGAAAATGCCAGATGATTCTGCCATGGTACAGGCAAGATGCAATCATTCTGAAACCATGTGCAAAGCTGAGTTCTATTTTTAGAGGCATTTGTTAATTAGAGTCAAAGTGGGCTAGGGATTCCAGGTGGAAAATCAAATGGTCTAATTAGATGGGGACGTAGAACAGGGTAGGGAAATAAACACTGAATTGACAGGCAGCCAATCCAAGTTCTGGGTCCTGCACCACTGCCAACAAGCTCTAATCCTCAGCAGTTCATTTGACCTCTGAGTCCTCATCCACAAAAGGAAAACATCTCTAAAATCCTCTCTTGCTCGAAGTTCCTTCTTCCTCTAACAATCTCTGAAACGATAATCAAAATCTAATTTATCCCTGTGTCTTAGTAAAAGAAACTCAGTAATTTATTAGGTTGGTGCAAACATAATTGTGGTTTCTGCCATCACTTTTAATGATAAAAACCACAATGAATTTTGCACCACAATTGCATACAGGAAATTATATTTCCCAATACAGTAGTGTCATTTAGACATTTAAATGTAAATATAAATTAATTATAATTAAATGAAAATAAAAATCTACTTCCGCAGTCATACTAAGTATACTCCTAGTGTTCGATAACCACATGTGGCTAGTGGCTATTATTAAGTAGTGCAGATTATAAACTTCCTTTATCCCAGAAAGCACTAATTTATAAAACCATTTTCCTCTCCCTAGAGCGTGGTGGCCTTCTGCAAATGCTTGTGGAATGAATAAGTGAGAGAATGAGAGATTAATAAAGCCAATACTAATACCAGTCCAACGAAGAGCTGCAACTGAAAAAAATCTGACAAAGTATGATGTATATTTAAAATGAAAAGAAACTCTATTCTATTCTTCATGAAGTTAGACTTGGATAGCTATGTATAGCTCTGCTGTCTGCAATTTAGGAGAAATAATCTGGAAATGGAGAAGAAATAGGGACAAGCACCTGTAACGTGCAGTTTTATGTGTCAACTTGGGTAGGCCATAATACCCAGTTATTTAGTCAAACACTAATCTAGGTGATGCTGTGAAGGCATTTTGTAGACGTGTTTAACATCTAAAATAAGCTCACATTAAATAAGAGATTATCCTCAATAATGTGGGTAGGCCTCACTGAATCAATTGGAAGTCCTGAGAGCAAAAACAGGTTTGCCACGGAAGAAGAAATTTGACCTCAAAACTGCAACATAAAAATTCTGACTAAGCTTCCAGCCTGCTGACTTGCCCTACAAATTTCAGATGTATCAGGCCCCAACCATACGAACCAATTTCTTAAAATAAATCATATATGCATATTCATTAATATATACACTCATATAAAGAACCCATATATGTGTACATATATGTATGTGTAAGTTCTATTGGTTTTGTTTCTCTTGAGAGCCCTCGCTGATAGAGATTTTAGTACAAAGAAGTAGGGGTGCTATTGTGTAAAATAAATAAATAAATAAATAAATAAAAATATGGAAGTGGCTTTGGAACTGAATAATGGATAGAGGCTGGAAGAGTTTTTAGGTGCATGATAGAAAAATCTTAGATTGCTTTGAAGAGATTCTAACAGAAATGTCAGAAGTGTTTGAACCAGAGCAACTCCATCTTTAATAGGGGCTGGGTAAAATGAGGCTGAGACCTACTGGGCTGCATTCCCAGGAGGTTAGATATTCTAAGTCACAGAATGAGATAGGGAGGTTGGCACAAGATACAGGTGACAAAGGCCTTGCTGATGAAACAGCTTCCAGTAAAGAAGCTGACCAAAACCCACCAAAACCAAGATGGTGACAAAACTGACCTCTGGTTGTCCTCACTGCTCATTATATGCTAATTATACTATATTAACATGCTAAAAGACACCCTCACCAGTGCCATGACAATTAACAGATGTCATGACAACATCAGGAAGTTACCCTATACGCCTAAAAGGGGAAGGAACTCCCAGTTCCAGGAATTGCCCACCCCTTTCCCAGAAAACTCATGAGGAATCCACACATTGTTTAGCATATAATCAAGATATAACCGTAAAAATAGCCAACCAACAGTTCTCTGGGCTGCTCTGCCAATGAAGTAGCCATTCTTTATTCCTTTACTTTCTTAATAAACCTGCTTTCACTTTATCCTATGAATTTGCCTCAAATTCTTTCTTGCATGAGATCCAAGAACCTTCTCTTGGGGTCTGGATCAGGACCCCTTTTCGGTAACAGAGATATGGATATTGAAGGCAATTCTGATGGGATCTCAGAAACAAGTAAAGAGGGAGGATTATAGGGAAATTTCTGTTGTTTTAGAGAATACCTATTGTCATGAACAGAATGTTGCTAGAAATATGAACATTAAAGATGCTTTGGTGAGGCCTCAGATGGAAATGAGGGACATGCTACTGAAAACTGGAGGAAAGGCAATCCTTGTTAGAAAGTAGAATAAACGTGGCTGAATTGTAGTCTGTTGTTGGGTGGAGAGCAGAACCTGTGAGCAATAAACTTGGATATTTAACTGAGGTTCCTAAGCAGAGCATATCCTGGTTTCTCCTAGAAGCCTGTAATAAAATGTGAAAGGAAAGAAACAGAGAAAGAAACTGTTGAGCAAAAAACAAACCAGAACCAGATGATTTAGAAAATTCTCAGCCTAGTCACATTGCAATAATATCAGAAAGCAAGTTCTAGAAGAGAAACTCAAGTTGGGGTCTAGTGGGACACTCTTTTGCTGAAGAGATTAGGCATATGACTTACGCATTCAATCACCCATGTCAGCAAAGGCCAGGAATAGAGATAGGGTATCCAGAAGAAATGTGTGGAGAAACTTTTTGTCTAATGGAATGATCCCCATGATGTCCACAGAAGACTGTTAAGGGTTTTGAGAATGTTATACATGATGTCCACAGAAGACTATTAAGGGTTTTGAGAATGTTATATGACTAAAAGCTGTAGCTTGGACTAAACAGGACAGAGATGGGATGAAGTGAAAGAAAGCTGTTGGACTTACGGGATTCTACAGGCAGGAAACAGGCTGATAGAGCAACTCAGTTGAAAAAGTATGCTACCCTTGGCTGGGTGCAGTGGCTCACACCGGTAATTCTTGCACTTTGGGAGGCCGAGGCTGATGGATTGCTTGAGGCCAGGAGTTCGAGCCCAGTCTGGCCAACGTGGCAAAACCCGTCTCTACGAAAAATGCAAAAAATTAGCCCGGCATAGTAGTTCATGCCTATAGTACCAGCTACTCAGGAAGGTGAGGCAAGAGGATTGCTTGAATCTGGGAGGTGAAGGTTGCAGTGAGCCAAGATCACATCACTACACTCCAATCTGGGCAACAGAGTGAGACCCTTTCTCAAACAAACAAACAAAAAGTATGTTACCCTTAAAGCAAAAAGAAAGATGACTCGGAGGGCAGTGAGGGTAGAGTGACAGGCTGAAAGGACAGCACTACCACTCATGTGAGCCAAGAAGAGAGGGCAGATGCCTCAGGCTCTCTGAGCATCAAGCCACAGAGAATTATTCTCAGTCCTTGAAATTCTGCTTGTCTTGCTGGGTTGCAAACTTGCTTGGGACTCATCACCCCTTTCTTTCCTCCCAATTTCTCACTTTTAGAATGAAAATTTTCTACCCTGTGGCTGTCCCACCATTGTATTCTAGACATAGATAATGTGTTGTCTAGTTTGGCAGGTGCACTAATAGAGAGGAATTTTACTTCAGGATGGACGCTACCCAGAGTCTCACCTATACCTGGCTTAAATGATTTAGAAGAGGAGATTTTGGACTTTTCAAGTTAATTACATATAATAAGATTTTGGACTTTGAGTTGACGCTGGAATGACTCAAGACTTTTGGGGATGTTAGGATGGAGGGAATGTATTTTGCATGTAGGAAAGACATGAACTTTTGGGGCCTAGAGAGTAGACTACACTGAGTTGAGTGGTGTCTCCCCAAAATTCTTGTCCACTTGGAATCTGGAACTGTTTCCTATTTGGAAACAAGGTCTTTGAATCTGTAATCAAGTTGAGATGCATCATGTACTGTATTGGGATGAGCTCTAAGTCTAATGATTGGTGTGCTTATGAGAAAAGAGAAATTTGGATACAGCAACACACAGGTACCCATGGAAGAAGGCCATGCAAAGATGAAGAATAAATTGGGATTACGCTGCCAAAGCCAAAGGAATGCCAAGGATTGCCAGAAACTAGAAGCAGCAAAGAAAAAGTCTTCCCTAGAGCCTTTGGAGTGAGCATGTCTCTGTTGATGGCTTGACTTCAGACTTCTAGAGTCCAGAACTGGGATAGACTAGATTTCTGTTTATTTGGACTGCCCAGTTTGTAGTGATTTATTATGGCAACCCTGTAAACTAATACGGCACTCAAGGTAACCAGGGCAATGAGAGATAAAATGCTAAATAAAACCTGACTAGCAACATTCGATCTTTTTAAAGTCAGAAAGATGAATGGTAACTAATAAAAGAATTATGTAATATAAATTTATGGAATAATAAATTATTTAGGCAACTCATTCATTTAATTTAAAAGACATCTCTTAGATCATGAAATAGGTATATTTACGACAAATGAATTGAAGCAGAGAACCACTTCATACCACTAATACTAAACTTATGGAAAACTTTGTATCCAAAGGAAGCACAAGCTAAAATTCAAGTACATTGAAGGGGTTTACATGAATTTATTGGAGACAGATTTTCTATAAAGATTAGAAGAGTATTTTTAAAAACATCAATATGAATTTTTAAAAAATCGAACAAATTGGAATCCAGCCTGAAATCCCACAGCTCAACAGTGACATACCACCTGGGTAGAACTTCGTATAGGAAGTCTGCATTCTCAGATACTGTATGTATTAGTCAGGGTTCTCTAGAGGGACAGAACTAATAGGATAGATGGATATATAAAGGGGAGTTTATTAAGGCATATTGACTCACATGATCATAAGGTGCGGTCCCACAATAGGCTTCCTGTAAGCTGAAAAGCAAGAAAGTCAGTCCGAATCCCAAAGCTGAAGAACTTGGAGTCTGATGTTCAAGGGTACGAAGCATCTAGCAGGGGAGAAAGACGTAGGCCAGAAGACTAAACCAGTCTAGTCTATGCTCTTCTGCTTGATTTTATTCTGGTCACACTGGCAGCTGATTAGATGGTGCCCATCCAGATTGAGGGTGGGTCTGCCTTTCCCAGTCCACTGACTCAAATGTTAATCTCCTTTGGCGACACAGTCACAGATACACCCAGCTACAATACTTTGCTCCCTTCAATCTAATCAAGTTGACAAGCACTATTAACCATCACACCATATATCCAAATAAAGGGAAATGTTCTTTTCAAACACTACTACTCTAAAATTGAATTTTTCCAGTGTCTTCAGTGGCTGATCATAGGCAGTATGTAAATACATCTGAGCCAATCTGAGTTAAATAGGTCTCCTGACTACGGGGCTTTACTATTGGACTTAAATATGCTTATGTACACTGAGACACTCTTAAGAGGGAGATGGTGTGTCCAACAACTCCAAAATTATTTATCCAATGAATCCCTTTTAATTGAGCATATTTTTGATGTGCAAGATAAAAATTCAGATATGAGGCCCTGGAAAGATGCACTTCTCTTTACTGGGAGGTCTCCACCAAAGTCAGTAAACACTTTACCTTATCCTTCTGTCCTGGGGGCCATATGGGTTCATAGGTAGGGGAAGGGATAGAATAATATTTTTAATTGAAAAGAGAGCATAATACAGATTCTAAGATTAAAACTTTTCTGGTAGTTTCTATCATTCATTCATCATCCATCAATTTACTCTTTGACTTGCCATTCTCTTAAATCCTATACATAGAGAATTACATTTGAACTTGTTTATACTCCAAAATAGTGGTATGTTTAGTTCTAGTAAAGGACACTACAGAGCACAATAGAGACATTAAGAAGGGTTCAGAGAAGAGTTACATTCATGAATTAGGAGACTGGAAAATGGCAGCTCTGGGTAACAATTTTATGAAATTAAAATAATTATTCCAGTTGGAGAAACAAGGAAAAAAAGCCTAAATGAGTATAGGTTTCTTCAACCATTCCCTGAACAAACATTGATAGTATCTACTCTAAACAGGCAGTGAGCTATTTTAGATCTTAGAGATTGAACTGAAGTCTGAAGCAGAGGAAATGAACTTAACAATTATAAGAGCAGAAGAAACGTTATTCCAGGAGACCCTGTTCTGCTCACTGTAGAAGGCCTGAAAGTGCCTCCAGTAGCCAAACCAGCCTCTTGTTTCCAGCACAAACCAGTATTCCATTGCCTGCTCTAAGAGCACCCAGGCATGCCCTGTGGTACAGCGAGGGAAAGCATGGGACACAGAGTCAGAGGGCAGGCTTGTGTTGGGGGCTTAGAGCCTCAAAGAGGAGCTGTGGAAGAAAGTGGTTATGTTCTTACAGATTAAGATTTGAATACCTCCCCCAAGGTGCTCAAAATATCTTTATAGAGAAAGTATCAGACAATTAAAAGCGCATGGTTCAAATGTATCTTTTCCACTGTGAGACTGCTCGAGCTACTCAACAGCTTACATCCTTTTTTCCTTATCTATTAACTGGTGACCGTAATACCCATCCACTAACATTTTTGTAAATATTAAATGATATACATGTAAAGAATTTAATGAAATATATAAAAATCTGTATGGCATCTGAGATAGAGTAGGCAAATAGTAGATAATTGCTATTATTTTGTATTGATACAAAATGGTTGTCAATATGGGGTTTGAGGTAGGGGAAGGGATGGAGGGTACAGTGCATTTTTACAGATGTGGTACCTTTAGACTATCTGGCTCACCTCTTGTTCCCATTACTTTATAGTACTGTGACAGAAAGTCATTTAACCTTTAAACCTCACTTCCCTAATCTGTAAAATGGATACATAACAACAGTACCTAACTCATACGGTTGTAGTCAAGATTAAATGAAATACAGTATGTAAAGCACTTAGTTCAATGTATAGCTCCAAAACAAATAATAAATGCCATCTCATTTAATGGTGCAGTACTCAGAGTTTATTTTATCAATAAACCCTTCCATCAGTTAGTGTTTATTGTCCGAAAAGAGACTGATGATGTTTAGTGAGCAGGAATCTTATTTATAATTATTTAGGTAAAAGCCCATCCATTGAATACTCTGTAAGCTGGTGGCTCTCCTAAAGGCTCCTGTCCATTTTTGCCCTACAGCTTTCTTTAAGATACCCTAAGTGACGGCTTGTGGTCACCAGATATTTTCTTTCTTTTGGTTGACCTTTGCTAGACTTCAGATGAGAAACTGCTACCTCTAGATCTCCCATCGTATAAGCTAAACTATATTTTCTCTAACTAAAATGTCTATTTCTTATTAAGTAAAGCAACATTGAGACTGGAGGGCTTGGGTTCTGGAGTGAGACATGGTGTGATATTTGTCAAGTTGCTAACTACTCACAGCCTCAATTTAAAACAAGGGAAGGTGACATTGTAGCTGAGACATGAGACCTGAATAACAATGAGAAGTCAGTCATTCAGAGACCTTGAGTGGGACGGAGAAAAGGTGTGCAATGACAAATCTAGACATAAGAAACAGCAGGTGCAAATACCCTCAGGACAGAACAAAGATTGTTCACTAAAAAGTGTGTGAGAGAGAGAATGGTTTGGCTGTAGGCATTCCACAGCTGAAAGTTTATGAGGAAAGATACATATCTTATACTTTATATTAAGCTGCTCCTACATCTAGCATGCTGACTTAATTGGCTGATAAATTGATTCCCTCTCTGCTAGAATTCATCCCTGAGTTTAACCTATTTTCTTATATTCTTAACCATATGCAATCATTTTCCACTAAACCTCTGTGTACCCAAGTAATTTCACTCCCCACTTGGTATCTCTGGTTTCTAGCATTGTAACAGAAAAATATCATGACAGTCCCTCAAAAGCATTATATGTTATTACCTTTTTCCCCAGCAGCTAATTATCCACCCCATTCACTGCTCTGCTGAACTTCCTCCAATTCGTCTCTATCTTTTTGCTGCTGAGCTAACAAAATAGAATAGCCTTTTCTCTAAGAACAGTATTACCAAAGAACAGAGGGACAATCTCCCCTGAGTGCTCTACTTGGCATTCCTTTGTGCCCCATCCCAAACAGTCTGTTTATTTTCTGTTACCTGATCCCATCGCAAAATCAGGTCTGCTCTTCTGCCCACTACTCCTATGCCATTCTTGCAGCCAGCTTTCTAGGATTTGTCTTTCTCACTTAGTGTCTGTTTCTGATATTCTCTCCCCAGGTGGTGGTGCACTTTTTTGAGATGAATCTCAATTTCAACTCTACCTATACTTGCCGTAATTTTATGTCTGAAAGAGTTTCTCAATTATTTCTGTATTCAGCAGTGTTTTAGGGAAGCCAACCAACTACATCCACCTAATCCTAAATGAATAGAATCAGAAATTCTTAACTGTGATGTTCCCAGAGCAAAAATCCAGTAGAAAGGCAGCTTCTCCCGAGAAGGGGTGAAGGCCAGAGGCAGATCATATTAAGATAAACGAGACTCCAAATGTGTTGGTTTATGGGCCTGGAGGCCTGGATTTAGGTTGTGACTCTACATTTCATGTGTCCTTGAGACAGCCATTTCTCCACTCTGGTGCTCAGTTTTATCTTCAATAAAACAAGGACTGAAACTATTCATGGTCTTCAAACATTTTGTTTTTTTTTTTTTTTTTTTTTTTTTAGCACTGGAAGTTTTCTTAACACACACGTATATGTAGCTCCAGTTGAATTTATTGGGCAAAAGTGACACTTTTGGAATTTGGAATTGAGGACTACTCAGTCCATCCATCTGCTGATCCCCTGGATAGTCTTCTGTGGGTCCCTGGGAACCCTCAAAATACAATTTATAAACTCTTGGACTGGATGGCTCTGTAAGCCCCTTTCCACTCTCTGGATCTGTTAAGTATTAGGTGGTAGCTGGGAGAAAGAATTGTGCATAAATGAATACAAGGGAGAAATTAAAAGAAAGAGGAGAGAAGAGGCAAACTAGCATGAGTTGAGTGTCTATTATGTCCAGGCATCGAGAGCGGGCCACAGGCCTTCACCAACAGCAGATTCATGTGTATTCCCAACAGAAGTGCGTATCATCAGCATGTATCTCTATGTACAGATAAACCAAACATTTCTGACATGAAACCAGAATTGTATCTTAAATATAATTAAGTATTCATATATTTTCTTCTTTTATTACAGTAGGCCATCCATCCTTCCCCAGAGAGCATTACTGAGCATTCAGTGTCGACGTAGCATATTCAGTAGCAGTTTATCCCAGACACACATCCGTGGAGAGGGAGCTACACGCTTTCCTGATCTTCTGGTTTCATATGAAGACAAAGGTTAAAGTAGGACAGACGAGTAATACTCTACCAAAGATTGTGAGTACAGCATTCTTAACATTCCCATTCTTCCACTAAGAGCAGGCAAAGGCAGGTGAGTTTGCTGATTTGTACTTATTGATCAGAATGCATGTTCTTGGCCGTATATGTTTGATACACTATTGAAATAACTGGAGAAATCCTCATCCTACCAAGCATGTATTCATAGAAAAATGAGATGACTGTTAGCTTAAATTCTGCTTTCTCAGGGAGGTCTTGATTGACTAAATGCTCGAATTTTAAATTAGCTCTTCCTGTTTTTCCCTCTTTTTCTACCCTGTTACTTAGCTTCACAGAACGTGTGTGTGTATATATATACACACACACATAAACGTATACACATATGCATATATGTATTTGTATATATGTATATATGTGCGTGTATACATATACACATATATATACACACACACACACACACATATATATATATATATATTTTTTTTTTTTGAGATGGAGTCTTGCTTTGTTACCCAGGCTGGAGTGCAGTGGCGCCATCTCGGCTCACTGCAAGCTCCGCCCCCGAGTTCACGCCATTCTCCTGCCTCAGCCTTCTGAGTAGCTGTGACTACAGATGCCTGCCACCATGCCTGGCTAATTTTTTGTATTTTTAGCAGAGACGGGGTTTCACCGTGTTAGTCAAGATGGTCTCAATCTCTTGACCTCATGATCCGCCCACCTCGGCCTCGCAAAGTGCTGGGATTACAGGCGTGAGCCACCGCACCTGGCCCGGAACTTATATAATTTTTAAATTATATGTTTATTGATTTAATCTCTCTCTCTCTCTTCCAGGCTGCATGTTCCATGAAGGCAAAAATGGGATGACTCTATTCATTTATTTTCTGCTTCCCCACTAGAGTAGAAGCTTCTTAAAGATAGGGGCTATGGTCATTATTCTTAGCATCTCCAGCTCCAGTGGCAGTAATAAGACAAAGAGTGCCAGATGGCCCAGTGCTCCATGACTTTTTGTGTGAGTGGGAGGTGGGGAGAGGTGAAGGCTTCAAGGACAAGTAGAACTTGGAGTTAAAATGTTGCTAAGAAAAATCTGACAGTGGTCACATGACAATATGTCATTTCCTCACTCTGCTCCATCTTTGCAGGTAGCTCCCACTCTTCCTAAGAGTGATGACTCTTCCCTTATAATAATATTATTAATAATGATGAGGGTTTAAATTGGTGTTTATTATCTATTTACAAAATATTAGGTGTCAATTATCCTAAGCATTCAAACTATTAATTTAATAACTTCTGTGTGTGCTCCCAAGAGGCCAGAACAGTATCTGAGTCTGATTTGCAAATGCAGAATAGAAGATTTCCTTGACCCAAATGTTAGATGAACCTTAAGTCAAAGGCAGACTCAAGTCATTACAGCATCTACTTTCTTCAAGCCCACGTAGAACCAATTGGGTTCCATTTACCAAGCAAGGCAGGCATGTGAAATGTGGAACAGCAAGTCAACTTCATGCTTCACTGCAACTTCAATCATTTGGAAGCAAATATCTAGACATTTTGTAAGAATTGTTCATCTAAGCCAGCAGGAACAAGTGCCTCTATTGATTAGCAATGTTTACCACATACATGGATGAGGAGTAGCAGGGGTCACTCAATGTACTCATCAAACCTAGCCCTTCTGCAGAGAAAATAAGTTCTCCTTCTTAATAATGCACCTGGAAAGAGCAAAGTTCAAACCCCATCAGTGTATAAGACAGACTATAACATCAAGACAGTCTTTCTCCTTTCCAGAATTCCTGGCCAGAAATACAGCCACAAGAGCTGGTGTGAGAGAAAGATGATGAAAAGGTGAGCCCAAGAATCAAGAATGTGCAAATGAAGAGTTGAGAGCTGTTGCTCTCTCAACAACAGCTCAGTGCTTCAGCCCATCATACTCTCAGGAAAAATTTCCCTGAACTCTTACCCAAACTGGGTCTGACTTCCTGTTCTGTGATATCACAGGTCTTTATACATTTACTCCCTAACACTAAAAACAGTTTGTAATTATATAATTTTATGACCAGTTGAAAAATTTATGTGCCTCCAACTAAACTCTAGGCTGAGCTCCACAAAGGCTGAAACTATCTGTTTTGCATCGTTCACAGCCAGTTCCCACCTCACTGCCTAGCAAGTAGAAGCCCTCAATAAATACTGCTTACCTGACTAAAGGAATGATCAAGGCAATGGATTTTGGGGAAGCTTTATCGGGAGGCTTTGACCATCTCCCTATTCCAAAAGATATCATTTGTACAAGGTTGTTGTTGCTTTTTGTTTAATTCACTTTGTGATTAACTCAGTTTGGGAGATGAGCAAAGCAGAATGAATGACAACTTTGTCAAGAAAGTCCCATTTTAAGAAAAAAAGATCATTTTGGCAATATAAAAGTATTTTTTTTTGCAAAAACAAAAACCCTGTCAAGTTTAGTTCCTAGTGTTACTAAAAGTAACAGTAACTACTAACACTAGTTACTAACTAGTAACATGTTACTGTTATAACTAGTAATACTAGTGACACTAACTAGAACAAATAATTGAGTGAATAAAACCAACTAGTAATGATGACAGCAGTGGCCCATCTAGAGCAGCTGCTGCTATGACACCAGCTACAGTGGGGAAGGTGCAGCCAGGGCTGTGTGCTACACAGAGCTAATGGGGGCTGGGAGCAGGCAGGAGCCCCGCCCTTCCTGGCGCAGCTGCAGCCACCTAAGCCACGGCTGCGGACCTGGGCATCTCTGCACTCTTAGGGACCTGGGAAGACCCCGCCTACCCCCAAGGCCCAGAGATATCTGCTCCCGCTGCCTGGCATGTTCCTGGCATCAGCTCCAATCCTGGAGCAAGGTTGGGGCCACACCCAGGTGCTGTCACAGCCTAGCCAGGTGTGCACACACTCAGGGCAGCACTGCCATGCCAGCCCCCTGCCACCTAGACTCCCTGTGAATTTGGGTCCCAACAAGCATGGGAAGGAGGCTGAGGTGGGGCTGAGGGCAGTTCAGCTCTCGCCTGCAGGTGCCCCATGGCATGAACAACCTGGACACCACGAATGGCAACAGGAGGCAGACGGGCTTCTGGGGGGAAAGGGACAGGTCCCAGGTGAAGCCCCACCTTCAAGCCAGGGAAGGCCTGAAGCCTGGGGGCCAAGGCTGCTGGTCCCACGAATGGGAGTGGGAACTTGTGGTGCTTTTTCCAGGCCCACCCATGGCCACTCATGGACCAACTGGCACACACTTCTTCCCCTCTGAGGCCCATAAAAGCTCCAAACTCAGCAAGACTCAAACAGAGGATGGGACAAGCATCTGCAAAGAGGAGCTACCCACACCAGGGTCTCCTCTCTGCTGAGAGCTGGACACTCATCAGGACACCCTGCCTGCAGAGAGGAGCTGCCCATTCCAGGGTCTCCCCTCTGCTGAGGGCTGGCCACTCATCAGGACACCCTGATTGCAGAAAGGAGCTACCCACTGCGGGTCTCCTCTGAGCTGTTCTCCTCTGAGCTGCTGCTCAATAAAACTCCTCTTCACCTTGCTCACCCTCCACTTGTCTGCCTACTTCATTCTTCCTGGACACAGGACAAGAACTTGGAACCTGCCAAATGGCAGAGCTAAAAGAGCTGTAACACAAACAGGGCTGAAACACGCCCCTTGCTCACCATTTTGGCGACGCCAAGAAGGAGAGGAGAGAGAAGATGAGAAGAGCTGTGGCCCTTCGGGAAGCCCGAACCTAGGGGCTCCCTGAGCCAGGGGTATGACACCCTCTTTGTGGCTCTGCACCTCTTGGCATATCCAACCTTCCAGGCATCACCACATTCCCCAGTGTCAGCTGTGGAAGCTGCTTGCAAGATGCCTGGTCCAGCCAAAGCCTCACAGGGAGCCAGCACCTATGCTGGTGCCTGGAGCTGCCCAACCTGCCCCAGTTGGTGTGCCTGCCTGTGCACAGTGGCTGGACCATCCCATGCTCACTCACATACTCCTTGCCACTCCACACCTGGTTTACCCTTGGCAGGCATGGGATTCAAGTCAGAGCATGAGCCAAGCACAGCCTGCCAGGCCAAGTTGGCAGAATGAGTCCAGAGGGCCCAGACAAAACTCAGGCAAAGGCACCACTGGCCACAGAGGTTTCTGGCTAGTGAAGCGACACCCCAAGAATTCCATGACAGTAACTCAGGTTAGTAGTGTTACTAATGAGTTAGTGTTACTAAATAGCATTACTAGTTAGTTTTATTCACTTGTAACACTAGTAGAAAAACAGTTGAGTGAATAATAAAAATAGGCCCTCACTAGCAATGACCAGGCCTCAAAAGGGTGTAAACCAATATAAGCTCCCACATCTGATGAAGCAACTTTGGTGTGGAGAGGGGCAGGGGGCTAAGGACCACTGAGGAGAAATGGAAGAGAAATACTTAGAAGAACCAACCCATTAAGGTGAATGTGTACCCATTCTTATTAAGTCTTGTCTTGTCTTGGCTTAAGTAAGATAAGACTTAATAAGAATGGGTACACATTCACCTTACTTGGTTGAAGTTTCAAAGCCCATCTCAACTCCTTGGACTTTCTTTTTTTAAAAGTTGCTGCAGTTGTGGGTCCAGAAGCTGTCAAGTCATGGTCTAAGAGGAGTCACAGACATGGTTACCAGCAGCTACTTTCATTCTAAGAGAAGGATACCTGGGCCGTGAGAGTATCTTACCTCATGGCCAGGAGTGGAAGATTAGGGAGGAGAGGAGGTTGTCCACTAAACTCAAGAAAGCAAGATCCTGTTCTTTTTTAAGATCTTTGTATTAAGGGCTAAATTCTATCAGCCCCTGGTAAGGATAGACTAGGAAGTAGTGAGACAGCCTAGTAGCCCACATCTTAGATCCTTTTGCTGATACAGGGGATATCTGACATTCCTCCCAAACAAATACAAGCTATACTATGAGCAGAGAAGAACCCAGAATAAGTCATGCAGCCTGTGAAAGACTCTGCTCAGATAAGTTGACTCACTCCAATCCCAAGCAAGGAGGCACAGCAGAGCTTTCACCTGCACAAAATGGAGGTTTGCTCAGGCAGCATCCTTGGGAGCCTTATCTCAGTGTCTCCCTGGACCAAACAAGATGAGACGCCTCCCCAGCTTGTATCAGGGTCTCACTATAAGGGCACTTGCCTGTGCCTCCCCAGCTCTGCTTCTTACATTCTACTTTGTAGTCTCAGCTGGCCTTCTCTACCTATCTCTTTAGGTATCTCTCTATCTCTTTAAGTCTAGGTACTAGTGGGCACTCAGGAAATCTTCGTTGAATCAATGTTCGCATCATTAGTCTAGTAATCATGGCTAGCTAAAAATTTTTCCAGGCCCACTGCAAAATGAAAATTTGGAATCTCTCCTTCAAAAGAAAGGAAAAAGAGGGCTGTTAAAGGCACTAAGACCCAAAGGGATTTTTTTTTCCTTCTATGTTTTCTCTCTTAACTCGTGATAGTGTTTTTTAATTTGCTGTTTAATCTGTTGTAAGTAAAGAAAAAATAAAAATTTAAATTATTAGCATTAATTTTGCTATTTATCTTTATATCATGCAATGACAATTTAAAGTGCAAATATAAGAACATTTCACTCATATGAGTCACTAAAACTACTGAAAATCATTTTGCTCATATGAGGAGTCACTGAAAATATAATTTGTATTTCATAACTCATGTTAGTATTTGTATTTTGTTTTTACCAGATCAGTTGAAATGCTGCACAAAACTAACTCAACAGTTTTTATGTCACTCTTTGTTACAATTCTACCAACACTCTCTCCCTTCTACTTACTGATGATTAATGATGAGTAAAGAAAAAGGATGCGTTGTCCTATCTTTCCCATTCCTTCTAGGTCATCATTTTCAGCATAATACAGGGAATTATGTAAGAAAAGACATGATGGGATTTCTTGGTCTTTTATGTTTATTTGAACACCATTGCCTGTCCCTAAGAATCATAGTGAGGACCTGTGTGCTTTTTCTCTATGCTGTGTATGTGCACAATGCATTAGCAATTGGATCAGCCCTGAAACTGACATCAAAGTCTAGGTCAACTGAATGGTTTTCACATAGCCCACAGAAATACCTTCATTTTCTTACCTTATAAGATTGTGTGGCTTATAAGGTAAGCCACATATATATTGTGGCTAGAGATAAAGTGAGGAAAGACAATGAGGGAAATACATAACAGGGGATTTCTGAGGTCAGTTTTTATTCATCTATTTCTAGTTTCAAGGGTTTAAAGCAGATTAAACACAAACAAAGCTCCTGACCATTGTGGCTCTGTGGGGTCCACAGGGTTTATTTCCCTTACCACCAAGATAATTCAATTCAACAAATATTATTGAGTTTTACCATATGCTTGCCGTGACAATGCCAAAACCATCTACGGAGGCAGGGCAGAAACTGAAAACTGCCTGGAGACCAAGCTTTTCTTCCTGGGAAACACACAGATATTTACCAAAATGGAATAAAGGACTTCTGAAAGAGAACAAATGGATTCTGTGCAGGAAACTAGAGAGATTCTGTACAGGAAACTATGTCCCCATCTTCAGTGTGTACAAAACTACACACTTCCTCACCCTGAAACTGGTTTTGTTCATGCCCCGTTCAAGACACATTACAGCAAGAAAGGAAACCTGGGGTCAGACTGAGAGAGCCTTGGCTTTCTGTCCTTTGCACTCATTGAAGTTAGGGATGTTACACCATGAATAGCTGGCAAGAGATTCTAGAATGACTTCTATAATTTTGCCTCAGGAGCAGGTGCTGAGATGAAGTGGCTCTGCCAATCTAAGTGAAAAAAAAAAAAAAAAAAAGATGTTTTCAGATTAATGGTGAACCTAATCTTGCTGTGTTCTAAGAGTGAAGAAAAAATTCAAAAAATGGTTTATTCATCCATTTATTCCAGACATATTTTATGAACACCTACTTTATATGTGAGGTACTGAACAGCGTGTTGCAAAAACAAAAATCAGTAAAACCAATAAGACACTGGTTTTGCCCAGAGTACTCTCAGTCTAGTGGGAGAGACACTGACATAAAAAACAAATTAAATGCAATTTGACAAATATAAAGAGCTAAGTATGGCTGCCATGGGATATCTTAAGGGCTGGCAACAAACCCAGTGTCCAGGCATTTAGTGGCTCTGCTATGGAATGAATGTGCTTTCCCCAAATTCATATTCTCAAATCCTAATCCCCAATGTGATGTAAGGATTAGGAGGTGAAGCCTTTGGTATGTGCTTAGATCATAAGGGCAGAACTCTCATTAATGGCATTAGTGCCCTTATTAAGAAACCCAAAGTAGCTCTCTCACCCTTTCTACCATGTTAGGACCCAGTAAGGAGATGACCACCTAGGAACCAGGAAGCAAGACTTCACTAGACAACAAATCTCCCAGTGCTTTGATCCAGGACTGTGAGAAATAAGCTTCTTTTGCTTATGTTACCCAATCTATTTTTTATAGCAGCCCAAACTGACAAAGACAAGCTCCTTGCATAGAAAGGCTCCTTAATAAATATTTAGTAAATGCACAAATGAATGAGTAAATGAAGATTTCTTAGGGGAGTTAGTAGATAAAGCTAGTCTTAAAAATGTATTAGGAGTTGGCTGGGCACAGTGGCTCATGCCTGTAATCCTAACACTTTGGGAGGCTGAGGCAGGTGGATCACAAGGTCAGGAGTTTGAGACCAGCCTGGTCAATATGGTGAAACCCCATCTCTACTAAAAATACAAAACTTCGCCGGGCACGGTGGCAGGTGCCTGTAGCTTGGGAGGCTGAGGCAGAAGAATCGCTTGAACCTGGGAGGCAGAGGTTGCAGTGAGCCAAGATCATGCCACTGCACTCTTGCCTGGGCAACAGAGCGAGAATGTGTCTCAAAAAAAAAAAAAAAAAAAAAAAAAAAAAAAAAAAAAAAAAAAAAATAATTAGGAATTATCAAGATTGTTTCAGGAAGAAAGAACAACTGCAAAATCCCAAGTGCAGAAGGCAGCAAGGCATGTCCAGGAAAACCCAAAGAGGTAAGTGTGGCTAGACTGTAGGGTGTGCAAAAGGGAGAGGTAAGCAATGTGCCTGAGGAAGTGAGCAGGAGTCAGTTATGACGGAGCTTCGTAAGTCATGCTGGGGTATCGGACTTTACAGAAAGGGCAATGTGGAGCCCATAAAAGAGTAGAAATGAGGAGGAAAGAGGTGTGAACGATTTGTGTAGTAGGAAGCTCATTCTGGCTGCAGTGTTAAGTATAGATTGCAAACAGCTAGTATATGAATACAGTGATGCCAGCTGAGCCTTGCCATAATCCAGATTGTCATCACAGATAATGACCACCAATGGAAGCAGTAGTGGGGATGGAGAGAAGTGAAAATGCTCAAGGGATATTAAGAAGTACAAACATAAGAGTTTCTGATGACTGGGTATTGGGATGTGAATGAAGCAGGAGTCCAGATTTCCGATTTGGGCAAGTAGTCAATGTTGGCACCATTTCTGAAATAAGAATCCACCATTGCCCCCATAAAAAAGAATCTTGTTTGGGGAGATGGGAGATGCAAAATTCAGTTGGGTTTGAGGTTGCTGAGGAAAACCCATGCTGAACTATTGAGTAGTCTGTCAGTTATATAAGTCAAGACCTGTGGAATTTTAGGCTAGAAAAAATACTTAGATAATTTTGTATGTATTTAAAGTTGGGTAATTAGAAAAGCCCACCTAGGTAGATTGTACAGTGAAAACCAAAGAGGCTAGAAAATGGAATACCAACACAAATACAGTGGAGCAAATGAAAACCTGAAAGGAAATAAAATGGAAGTTTACCCAAAGACTGTAATGTCATAGAAATCAAGGAACAGAATATTTCAAGGAGGAAGACACCAACACGGTGAAATATGCAGTGAGGACAAGTAGGATAAGAATGCATGCATGTTCAAGTGGATTTGGGAGAAAGAAGATTACATAACACCTTGGTGAGAGGACCTTTAGCTCATTACCTGGAATGGCACACATAGATACACCCATGTGCTACCTCCAGCACTGGGTGCAATATCAGGATCCACCTACCAACCAACATCACCTAATACAGTCAGCCAAATACAAGCTCTGCCTCCAATATCTGGACTCAACAGGATCCCGCCACCATCTGTAAAATCATAGGGTCTATGTGCACGCTGGGTCCTTGGAAAAACACCTATAAGTGTATTACCTATAGGTGTTGAAGACTTTCTTGGGTTTACTTAAGCATAATTTTTAAATTGTCTTTTCAGTAGCTAGCAGACAGGAAAACAAATTTGTCTTAAACACCTTGAGTTTATAGGCTTCTCACCCCTTGGCAGCTGCCACTGGCAAATCTAGTTTATAGAAATGGGAGATGAGGGAGATATGCATGTTTTTCACTGTCAGAACTTGAGAGGCAGTGACGGAATACTCACAAAGTGGCAGTTCTCAGCAAGTATTTGGGTTATTAATGTGCATGGTTGGAAGGCTGTAGCTTTCTAATTTGAAAGAGGTCTACTAATAGTAATACTGGACTCCAGGAATCAGGGGGGGAAACCTGGGCATCTGCATTGTACTGAATGTTCACAAACTTTCACAGTTTCTTCTAATTTGTAAGATCAGTTTTCTGTTTCTTTAGCACTCTCCCTCCCTTATATTTATATAGTAGGGGGGAATGTTGCACATAAAACAATCATTGGGTCAGGGGATCTTCATGGCAAAGCCTTTAGGTATCAGCTACCTATGCAATTTTTCTCACCTTTCCAAGTTCTTTCTTGGCTTTCTTGATCTCTGCCTTATGCTTTCTCTCTGTTTCTCTTTCTCTCTCTCTCCATTCTCTCTCTCTTCTTCCCTTGTCCCTCCTCCCTTTCTCCTTCCCTCCCTCCATTCAATCATCCTTTTTTCCTCCCTTTCTTTCCCACTTTACACATTTACCTTTCTTCTTCTCTGTTCATCTCTCTCCCCCCTACCCTCTACTTTCTTTCTTTCCTCCCTGTCTCCCCATCTCCCCTTCAGGGTAAGATACCTGCACAGGAAGAAGTGGAAGACATAAATCATACTTAAACTGTTTATATAAGTCTAAAATGAATATAAAAATTTTTAGACCTGGAACCAGGAAACAATAAAAAGAAGCAATAGATCTGCCTAAGAAGTGTGGGACAATAAGCCACCTACCCTATTATGAGAGAGTACAGTTGACATTGAGCCAGATAAAAGTATCATCAGTTGCTAAGAGCAGCATATAATGAGGTAGAAATGTCAGAAGTTCCTGAATCAAAAAAAAAAAAAAAAAAAAATCTAAGATTGGAGTTCCAGAAACTCACAGAAAGTACAAAATACAGCAAGACAAATAAGATCTGTGAATAACACAGGGAAAATGCAGAAGATGAGGAAAAAAAAAGATGAAGCCAGCTTGAAAGGTAGTATGATATCATACAGGCTTAGCTAGAGTTGCTTGAACAGAACAGAAAAAGGAAAGACAGCCCAAAGAATTAAAAATGATGAGCCACCTCAAATGAAGGCTGAGAGAGGAAAACATATCCCAAGACAGATTAAATGTGCTTTCCTAACACATTTTTGTGGTCATCGGTGTCCACACTAGTTAATTAAATACCTAACTATCATCTGCTTCATAATTTAACCTCATCCTTGGGCATCAAGTTCTGGCTCTCTATGAAATGGTTTCTCATTTCCTACTAATGTAAATTACCACTGTTGACTTTCTACTTGACCACAACACAGCTTTTCAGATCCCAAAGCTGAATGCCAATCACATACTGTTTTTTCCTTAAAACTACCATATCCCTGGATTCCATTTCTGAGAAATCCCATTATAACCCGAGATTTTCTGTGCTAGAATATGTTTTCCATAGAGTTTACCTTTAAATGCTGACCCTGACGAAGGAGATAGCCATGTGAAACTCCTATATACAGACAGCCAGCAACAAAGAAAGATAAAATATTGGTGGGGACAATTAATTTGTGTCTAAGATGGTTTTCGGTTACAGCTCTTCGCACTCATTTTGATACTTTATTTTCTCCCGATCCATCTATGAATGTTAGATTTTATAAGAGTGATTCTAATTCCTCACAATTTGCCCGTGCCATCATGATGAGTAGAGTGTACTTTCCAGCCACTTGACTTTAAGCCTAGTCATGTGACTTGCCCTGACCAACACAATGTTAATAGAAGTAGCATAAACAGAAATGTGAACTGTGCTTACATAGTTTAACTTCCTTTCTTTTGTTTCTGTCTTTATAGGTGAGAAGAAAACACCTTGGTAGCTGCTGGATCAAGGCAAATGAGAGACACATGGAGCTCACCTAGATCCAACTCTACAGCTTGGAGCTAAGCCTAACTTAGCCAAGTCTAAGTTTGACCTCAGCCAATTCATAGACGTTTGAGCCAGAAGTAAGGTGCTTTTGTTGCTGGAAGCCAGTTACATTTTGAGATCTTTTTGAAAAAATATATTGTCATTGCAGACATAGCTACACATAGTTTTCCACACTCTGGGAAGTCAAATTAAGCATGCTTAGACTTTTAGAACAGAAGTCCATTATTAGTATGGTGGCAAAAATGTTACAAGTGACATAGTCCTCTAATTTCCTTCTTCTAGTCCTCTGCCTAAGAACTAGAGTACTTCGTTTTGAAGTGGAGCCCTGATGGGAGTGTTCATCTTCTGTCACCAGGGTTAAGGCTCTTGACGCTCACTGGACACTCACAGTTGTTAGTTCCCTGGAAGACGTGAAAGAGCTTGGTTGGCTCTGGAGTTGTCAGTCAATAACCAACTGTAACAGACCTACCCTTCCAACAAAATCTTGATTCAGGAAATTGAGTGTCTGCTTATAGTTAATCCTCTATTTTTTGACACCTAACAGGAGAAACATTTTCAAAAGATCAATGACCTGACTCAGTTAATGTGCAAGGAAAAATAAGCAGTTCCAAACTTGTCAGTTTATCCGTCATCCCTTATCCAAAATCCTTCAACTCTCTTGGAATTATTTTGTTCTCCATACTTACCCAACAAATATCTTACTTTTGTCTCGGACTTTCTTTTATAGTTATCTCACATAAGCTCCTTGTGACTAAGGGCACATATTTGGAATCAGACTACTCAAGTTCAACTCTTGGGTCTACCATTTATTAGCCTGTATTACTTTGGGCAAGATAATTAAATTCTCCAGGTCTAACTTCTCCCATTATAAAATAATAATAGTTATTACCTGCTGGATTGTCTTGAGAAGTAAATGAGATAATTCATAAGAACCGTTTAGCACAGTGCCAGCCACATAATGAAGGCATAGTAAGGGAAAGTTATTATGCTGCTGATAATATTTGTCTAGGCAGGGCTGTCCAATGACATGCTAAGATTGTTTTAGAGTGAGTTGCTTCAGAGTTGAATAATTCTAACAGTATATTCTCACGTTTGGAAACAACTTGGAATTCCATTTAGTGTAGACATCAACAATGAAATCTCTAGAGAATTAGTAATTTCTACAGTTTTTATTCATTATAGAGACACCAATGAAAAGAACTGGGTAGAAGGTCAGGAGGTCAGAGAGATTGAGTTTAAACCCTCACTATGCTGAGTACTGTTAATAATGGTATGATCTTAAGAGATCTAATCTTTAGTTTTTCCCACCTAAAAAACAGAGTTGTCATGAGTCTTTAATAATAGAGGGTAGTACATAAACTTCCTAGCATATAGCAACTGCTTAATAAATATAAGTTACAGTTTTTTCTAAATTTGCCAAAGAGCCAAGGGAAAAAATGAAGATTTTGTAGCCAAAACCATTTCTCTTTCTCTGTTATGTGCCTATCTGTTCCAGAAACAGAATTAATTCCCTGAACCTCATCAAAGGAAGGATTTGAACATTTAAAAAAAGTCAATCTCTTTGGGTTTGTTATTGCTTGTTTCCCATACCTCAGAGACACAAATACAAACCTTTATAATGTCATCAGGAAGAAGGGGAGGTCAAACACTCCTTAACTCAATAATTGTAAGGTTATTATTTTGCAAGGAATAGAGTCAAAATTCCATTCATGTGAGGACTGTAACTTCTTCATTACTCCTTCAGGCAAGATGTCCTTGATTTTAAGTAGCTCATGCAGAAACTAGTTATAAGTCTTTAATAGAGAGACTGTACTGGAATTATAGGATATACTTAGGGATTTGAGCTTCCCCATCCACTTGCTTTAGAGTGACAGTTCACACCTATAAAAACACAAAAGTCCAAGGGTTTATTAAACATTAGAAGACCCAAAAAGCCAAGACTTCTGCCCATAAAAGTGATGCTTCCTAAGGGGAGGAAATGGAATTTCTCAGAGAATACAACTTGACTTGACCAATGGACTGTACAAGGAAGATTAGGAAGTAACTACTGGGGTAAAAGAGAGATGGTTGCATCTTTCTGGAACACTCTAATAAAACTGTAAGTTTTTCCTGATTTCTTCTTTTATGTGATAAAAGGGTCAAATCTGATACATAAAGTCATAATGTCCCACATGTACTGCTCAGGAACATCTGTTTAGTCCTACTACAAAACTTGGGGAACATGGTTTCCTAATGCGGTACCAGTCCTCTCTTCATGGATTACTTGGGAAAGAAATTCTGACTGGCAGACTCCACAAGTATAAGACAGTAAGAAGCCAATTTCTTTATTCCTCTCCTCTTCTCCACTTGTCCTCCCACCTCAGCTTTGGGAGAATAACAAAGTGTGGAATAGAAAAAAAGGAGCCTTGTTGTTACTTCATTGGCCTCAAGAGGTCTCATCTATTAAAGAGATCCATTATGTTACTCTCAGAGAAAATTATAGTCAAAAATATTTCAAGTTTTAGGGAAGTACTGAATATATAAGCATTCTGTTACTTAATCTCTGTGCTCTTATCTTGGGATGGCAAAGCTCAGTGAGGCTATCTTGAAAGTAGCCTGAAATCAATTGATCAGATGCTGCTTGGCAGGAGGAGCCCACCAGGAGGATCAAGGACATGGGTGACACAGTGAGTGTAATTAGTCGTCAAGATAGGCTAGGTTAGGTGTTAGTGGCAAATTATCTCCAAATCTCAGTGGCTTAGTACAATAAAGGCTTATTGCTGATTCATGCAGCATGTATACTGCAGGTCCGAAAAGGCTCTGTTTCACTCACAGATCCAGATTGTAACATTATTTGCCATCTCGTAGCTACATGATCTAAACATCAGTAGAAGGAAGGTGTCCTGGGTCAGGCTATCTGGAGAACAGATCAAGATAAAGATTTCTATGCAGAAAGGTTATTGGGGAGGGAACTCTAATTGACATCTGCCAGGGAGAGTGCAAAAATGGTTGAGCAAACAATTGTTGAACTATGTTGTAACAACAAAGGTCTTGGCCAATCTAACAGGGAGTCCTGGAGCTACACCGGTTCTTCACAGTTGTCTCACCTTAAGGCAAGGGACCTGGGCCTTTATTATCCCTTATTAACCAGTCATTTGACTGTCTTGACCCCAGAGAGAGGTTATGACCTTGAGTAAAGTGGCTCTCCTCTACTGAGGATAATTCCAGGAGAGCAACTCAGCTGAGAGCTGTCAGCAATGGGAGGAATCAGAGCCTCAGTCCTGAAGAGCAGATCTGGGCCGCATATCATAGCATCCACTACAAGGGGTAAAGTGCGTGCACTTTTCACTGCCTCCACTTGGGAGAAACACATGCTATTTTTTGCTCTCTTTTCAATGACCAAAAGGAGTCACATGATTCTAATTGGAAGGAACCTGGGAAGTATGGGGAAAGCAAATAGAATATTCGGGAAGGATCATGATTTCTGCCACAATGGAGAAGAGATGTCCCTCTGGAGCTACTCATTTCTATTTCCAGTGGTGTGATGTCTTTTAGCCATGGTCACAATACAGGTTCTATTTTGCACTTGGCAACCAATGACTTTGTAATCACTTGTCTGGTTTCTGCCTGCTTTTCCTGAAAACTGTTTAGCCTCCTTTCCTTCCAACTGCAAGATCAGATCCTTCTCCCGAGCTCTTGTCCTTGTCTGGTCTGGGCATCAAGTCAAACTTCCTAGTGCTTTTTCTTCTCTTCTGGTGCTCCAGTTCAAACAAAACCAAAACCAAAAACAAAACAGGCTCATTCTCTAGTCCTGACTGAACACTTCTTACAGTTTCTCCCAAACTAAGGCTTTCTCTATCAATCCTATCTGTTGATTCAGAGTCCTGAACTCTACATTATTCTTGTAGGTCCTATCACACGACATTCACTTGTTTTCAAATTGTCTGCTCTTCTCCTTCACATCATCATGATCATTATCCTTACCTGAGCAACCGTCAACTGCCTTTTGTTGGATCTTCTACACTGTTCTCTCTAACCACCTATCTGGTTGGATTTCTGGTACCCGAAAACCCTGAAGCACTGGAACTCAGCCAAGACCACTAAACTGAGATAAAAAGAAAGAAATACCTTCTCAACCTTAAAATTCTTTGAAAGTGCATTTTCTGTGATCAGCTATTTTTTTTTTTTCTCTTTTAGTCATTTGGTTCTTTCTTGCTGTTTCTGTATATACACATTACTTTTCATCATTAGGGAGTCATTACATACTTCATCTAGACAGTGCCCTGTGCTTTAAAGACCTAGACCAATTATAATTAAAGCAGGGTATGGATCACTGCATACATGGTATTAGTCCTTGGACTCTCAGTAGCTATTGACCTACTTTAATAATTGACTGAGACTATTGATTCTTTAAATATAACTATATGTTTCTATCTTAGTGGAACCAATTACAGTTAATAAGTCTATTGAAGAATAGCTGACTTCTCAAAACTTGATTTAATTCTATCTCAGGAACTCAGAAGATAACTAATGACAACTAAGTGACTTCTGACCCATGTCTGACTGAGGCTGGGCTACTACTTGAGTCCAACTCCAACATCCTGTGACTATTTGCAGTGAAATAGTACCTAGAGGAGGAGAGAGCGCATGAGAAGAGCAGAAAATGCTAACAGAACAAACCATTGTTGTGAATCGGCAATTACTGTCTATTTAATCCAGACTTCACAGACAGACAGCTGGCCACAGACACATATTTTTGTTATTAGGCGACAATTTTTGAAATTGGAAGACTTTATTTAAAAACTTGTATTCCAAATGTGAATTGAAAAGGCAGACCTGACAATGCCAAGTCCTCCTCCCTCGTGGCAGTAATTAATGGGGGCCAAATAGTGGAGGGTCTCCTTCAAAAGGACAAGAGAATGCTCATTCTCCAGATCACCAGAGCCCCACTATTTCCCTTTGTTAGGGGCTGAACTGCAGTCCTCCAAAATTCGTATGTTGAAGTCCTAGCCCCAACATGACTGTCTTTGGAAATAGAGATTTTAAAGAGGCAATTAAGGTTACATGAGGCCACTAGGGTAGGACCCTAATCCAATCTGACTAATGTCCTCACAAAAAGAGGAAGAGACACCAAGGATGCTTGCACACTGAGAAAAGTCATGTGAGAACGCAGTGAGAAGACAGCCATCTGCAAGCCAAGGAGAGAGGCTGCAGGAAAAACTAAACCTGCCCACACTTTGATCTTGGTCTTGCAACCTCCACAACTGAAATATTTCTGTTATTTAAGCTCCTCAGTCTGTCGTATTTTGTTATGGCACCCTTGGCAGACTAATACATTCACCGTGCCCTCAACATCTATCACCATGCCTGTGCTTTAGGGTTTTTCTCCCACACCCTGATCCTTTCACTCATTACCTGCCTGAGTACAGTTTGAAACCCATGATATCAATTTCACCAACAGTAAGATGCAGATGACTCTGCAGTTTACAAAAAATGACTTTGGAGGAAGATATTAAAGTAAATAAAATGAAACAAGATTAAACATTTAGGTGAAAACAGTTTCTACTAAGATAGATATTTTTGGCACAAAACAAACCACCACAAACAAAATTTTAACAGTAAATTAGTCCAACCACTGTGGGTAGCAGTTCGGAGATTTCTCAGAGAACTAAGTATTGAACTACCATCTGACCCAACAATCCCATTACTAAGTATAAACCCAAAGGAAAAGAAATTGTCCTAGCAAAAGGATGCATGTACCCATGTGTTCACTGCGGCACTATTCACAACAGCAAAAACATGGAATCAACCCAGGTGCCCAACAATGGTGGACTGGATGAAGAAAATGTGATACACATATACCATGGAACACTATGCAGCCACAAAAAATAATGAAATCATGTTCTTTGCAGCACCTGGATGCAGCTGGAGGCCATTATCCTAAGCAAATTAATGCAGAAACAGAAAACCAAATCCCACATGTTCTCACCTACAATTGGGAGTGAAACACTGGGTACACATGGACATAAAGATGGGAACAGTAGACACTGGGGCCTCCTAGAGGAGGGAGACAGGGAGGGGCAAGGGCTGCTCACTATGCTCACTACGTGGGTAACAGGGTCAACCGTACCCCAAACCACAGCATCACACAGTATACCTTTGTAACAAACCTGTACATATATCCCTGAATCTAAAATAAAAATTGAAAAAGAAAAATAATTTAAAAATAAAAGGTATGCACCAAATGTTAACAGCAGTTATTTAAAGAAAGTGGAAATATGAATTGTTTTTATATTCAGTTTTGCTTCTGTATGTTCTACTTTTTCTGTAATGACCATGGATTATTTGTAAAACAAGAGTAAAAGTGAATCTTAAAAAACAGATTTTTAAAAAATTGTACCAGATATCAGGTTAAGAAAGATAGGGTGGTTAAGATCACTGAGAAGCAAAAAGAAAAGAAAATTCTGTGTTCGTTCCTTGTCTGTGCTCCATTTCCTTACTTTAAAATGAAGATAGTGATGTCAGGATGCATCCAATGTACACCAAGTGCAGATTAGAAGGCCTGGAAAAAATACTACCAAAGTGATTAGAGATATTTGTTCTGTTAGGATTCTAGGATGCTTTTAGCTACACAAAACAGAAATTTCAATTCAAGTTAGTCTAAACAATAAAGAATTGACTCGGTTTAACAACTGGGAATTCAAAATTGTGGTACGTTTTGCAGTTGACTTACCCTCGTAGCCCCAGTTGTCTGTTTCTCTATAGCTGTTTTAGATGTGTTCCTTACTGTGGCAGTGCTGGGCTTCATAGTCTGGAAATATACATATTTTCCTATAGCTGCATCCTTTTCTAGAAGTACCCACCAGCTTATCTTTATACCCCATTGGGTCAAATGCCCATGCCATTTCCTTGTTCTTAGCGGAAATGTCATGATCTGATTGGCTTAGCCCTGGGTTCCTGAACCCATTGTTAGCAAGAATAGTACAATGAAGCTTAAAATAATCAAACGTCACTGCTAGAGTTCTGATTTGGTTAGTTTACCCTGAGACACATGGGCTACTTGGTGGAGGTGCTAGATATGTGAACAAAATAAAGGTCCTTTTACGGCGCAAGAGAAAAGCCATCCAGGCAACCAACATTGACTACGATGTGAATATTTTAATTAGTAAAAGGAAGAGAATTCAGGCTGGGTGCAGTGACTCATTCCTGTAATCCCAGCACTTTGGGAGGCCAAGGCAGGCAGATCACCTGAGGTCAGGAGTTCGAGACCAGCCTGGCCAACATGGCGAAAGTGTCTCTACCAAAAATACAAAAATTAACCAGGCAAGGTGGCCCACACCTGCAATCCCAGATACTCGAGAAGCTGAGGCAGGAGAATCACTTGAACCTGGGAGGCAAAAGTTGCAGTGAGCCGAGATCACCCCACTGCATTCCAGCCTGGACGACAAAGCAAGACTCTGTCTCAAAAAAAAAAAAAAAGAAAGAAAAAGAAAAAAGAAAAGGAAAAAGAAGCAGTTTCCTGTTCTTTTCAGGAAAGAGATTTCCGGAAATCTCTTTCGAAAAAAGAGATTTCCTGAAATCTCTTTCGAAAAAAGAGATTTCCTGAAATCTCTTTCGAAAAAAGAGATTTCCTGAAATCTC